>NC_139255.1:17594015-18051555 GCF_977018435.1 Lepisma saccharinum
GACAAAGAACAAGTACCATTGCAATTTGTCACTTTATTAAATCACGACGCTTAATAAACAAATAAATAAAGTTTAGCGAAATTCATCTCAAAATAGACCTTATTTGCCGAGAATTAGTATGTAATGTCTCGTTTAAGGTTTCATCGTTTTCTAATGCAAGGTGTTTCATTCGCTTTCCGGCCCTGATTTTCGCTTATGAAAATTAAACAATTGGACATAACGTAATGAATTTTTCTACGGACATATCTAGGTGTCATCACTCATTAATTTTCACATGTGGGTAGTCGGCACTTGTCAGTGCACCTGATGTTATTTAGACAGAAGACGCAGTTTGTAGTTTCTAATGAATACGTTGGTTGATTGATTTGGTGTTTCAAGTACACTTTATGCACAGTATGCCTAAATGGGACTGGACCTACGGTTTAAAGTGGGATCCGAAACACTATGTGCCTCGACCGGGTATCGAACCTGGAACCCCTTGATTACAAGGCGGTGACGCTACCACTGCACCATCGGCGAGGCAGTTTCTAATGGAGTTGCAAGCTAGTAGATCTAACAGAGTTTAAGATGCTGGCTGCCATTTCATCCAATCCATTACCAGCTACCCTGCTCCATCGTGTTTTTTTTCAATGTCCACCTTCTCCCACTTGGTCTGTGTACGTGGATCATTCAGAAGACATCTCTTGATAATCGCACGTTAAGCATGTTTCTTGAAAGTTGATACATTTCTATATCACCCTTCTTTGCACAGAATAGACATGTCATTCACACAATGTACGGAAGATTTTGGAGCATACAGTAAGCACGAGAACTACAGTTTGCCCATTACTATTTCATTGAGATCCCATTGATCTCCGAGGGTGCGAAAATATTTCCTGTGTTTGTCTGTTGAGAGGAAGGATGCACTTACTTTTTCTTTTCCTGCAAATGCATATGGAGAGTTATCATATCTCGATAAACATTTTTAATAAGAATTGAAGCTATTTTCCCACCCACATGGGAATTTTAGTACTATATTTCAGAAATAATTTAACCACGATTCTTTCATGGAATCTCAAACACACAATACACACATCTGTGTCATCTGAGCCTCTCATTACCGCTTCATAACCCTCATTAGTAGCTGCAGTATTCACCAACAAATTACCATATATTCTTCATGTTTACTGTTGAGATTGAGCACTTTGGGGCTCCCTTCAGATGTGATGTTCCATCATTTATCTCCACAGTTCGCGAAGTGTTGTATTCAAAGATTTACAAAATGCTCTGGTTTCCTACATTCGTTAACAAGAAATACAATTAGAGTTGTTTTATTCATTACGTGATTTAGGAATTTCCTTCACTTTCTGACAATCTGGGAAGATGAGATGCTCTGTGACTGACGCCCGAGTTCTTCCCATATGATTGCCCTTTCGGTGTTCCTTATAGACGTATCAAACAGACATCGATTCTTGGACACCTATATCCTTCCGCAAAGCAATGGAAAAGACTGATAGACCTCACCAAAGTTTGACTCCTCTTCTTTTACTCTCTGAATAAGAGCCATAGCATCAATAGCCGTGACTAAATTTCCAGATATTTCCTCAGGGGGAATAACATTTTTCTGCAAGTATGTATCTAATGCCTATGATAATGGTTCTAAGAGAAAGCCCATTTGAAGATTCCGATTCTGTGCTGTCCCAATAATTCTCCCAAATAGTGTCTTGTCTGATAATTGACCTGCCATAACTATCTACCGCCTTCTTGTTGGATTAAGAGAGGAACAGAAAATACCAGACGAAAACCACGTACAGCCGAGGTTTATGCAACTGAAAGAACATTCAGAGAACAGATACAGTATGGAGTATGGATTAGTACAGGTAACAGAAAGACCCTACAGTCGCTTGAACCAATGCTCACATGATGTGCGTTACTAGATAGCAATGTGTGTACCAGTATAACAGTTCATAAACGGACATGGTCACAGCAGTAACTCACCCCTAGTATGGTGTGTGCTCTCGAAAGGCCAACACCGCTGCACATCTGTGTGGCATGGACTCGATAAGGTGATCGATGAGAGCTTGGAGGATTCCTCGCCACCCTTCACTTTGGGCAATCTTCAGCTCTGGAAGAGTTGAGGGAGGTGCCATCCTAGCTAGAATGCGTCTGCATTCCAGACATTCTCTATGGGATTGAAGTTCAGTAATCACGGTGGCCACTCCATACTCACTATTCCCTCGTCCTCTGGCACGTTGTGCACTAACAGAACTCTGTGAGGACGAGCATTATCGTTGATGAAAAGGAAACGATCATCTATTGCATCTGCGAACGGCATGGCAAGCGGTCTGAAGTTCTCGTCCCAATATCTAAGGGCCATTAAAGTGGCATTTTGGATGACGTGGAGGTCCGTAGGTCCCACAATTTTGATTCCAACCCACAAAATCATTCCACCACCTCGATTTTAGAATGTTTCTTGAACAAGAACAGGGTTATAGAGTGTTCCACATTCCCTTCAGATTAGGCACGTCTATTGTAAGGCTGGGGGCTGAATCGCGACTCATCGGAGAACACCGCTCAACCCCATTCGTTGTGCCCCCATTTGCGATGTTCCTCAACCAAGTTTCAACAGACTGAAAGCTGTACGGTGATGGTGGAACACACACCATGAGTATATATGGATAGAGGCCATCTTTAAGAAGGCGATTGCAGACTGTTTGAGATGACATCTGCGCCATATGCTCTCTGTCTGCACCCTATTGCTGTGAGAATGGCATGTTTCGTTTCGTTGCATTCTGTCGTCTGTTCAAACCAATTGTGGATAAGAGGTACCTGTTTTCTCTTGCTATTGTTGCTTGAGGACTGCCTTGACCTTGCCTTCGTCGCACATTTCCCGTTGTTTGGAATCAAATATACAGGCGAGAAATGGCATATTGAGACACTCCAAGGGCTACAGATACCTCTTGCTGTCTGTCCATCTTAAATCCTTTCTATGGCTCTCCACGCCATTGATTCAAGTAAATCGCACATTAGAGGCATTGTACTACTTGCCCACGTTTCCCAACGAACTCTTACACTGTCCTTGGACTACTACTGTCATTCTCACAGCTGCGCACTTCAGTTGATAATTCAGAGATATCGGCATTAATTATGGACAAATAGCCAATTGACTCCAGTAATGGTGTTAAATACCATCCAACTTGTCAATTAAATTATTAGAATATTCACATATTTTAATTAGTGTTATTATTGTAATCTTAATTGTTATCATCATCATTATTATTAATTTAGACCAGAATTACTATAATTGTCATTTCTAATAGTAAAAGTCAAAATATTAAAAATTATCAAAACTTTCCATTTACATCAAGGTTATCTGGGGAGTGGAGTGAAAACACACAGAAGGCAAAGAGTCATGACATGCTATCACATATTTTCCATCCACCTTACCAAAAAATCATATTAGAACCCGTCTCCCCGAGTGATACCGACAACTTGCCTGACTCAAGGCCTAAAGGTAGCCACCAACATATCAGGAGTAACAGCGTCAATTTTCCGCCGAATGCTGTCGTGCAGTTCCATGCTACACAGAGAAAAATGTTTGTTTGGATTAACCAAAAAATGGTAGTGGTAAACAAAACGTTTGTTTAAATAGGCATCAACCAAACAATTGTTCACCATTACCAAAAGATTTGGTCAAGTTCTATTTGTTTGTCGTAAACAAATTTTTGGTTACCAAAACCAAATAATATTTTGGTATAGTGATGGGTCGTTCGTGAACGAGTCGTTCAAAAGTAACGACTCTCTCTTGTGAGCGGTGAACGACTCGTTCACCAGAATTGAACGACACGTTCAAAGAGTCGTATGTGTGCCACGACTCCTCCGCCCGCCAAGCAACTTTTATTCCATTATTCCCTCTCCTTTCCACGAATTTTGCGAGGAAGGCGCATGCGCAAGTGTATACTCGCCTGGCGGCCGGAATTTTTGAAAGAAAGCAAGTCGATTCTGCGGGCAGAAAATGGGGACTGGAGAGGAGAGGGAGGGGGGGGGGTCCTCTCTGTTCCTTTTCCCTACCCCTAGTTGAGTGAAGCGGGCAGAAACGTGCCGTGTACGATGAGAGGGGAAGGAGCATGCTCGCGAGTCGACTCTTTCCTTCGTTCAAAGAGTCGCTAAAGTGTGCCACGACTCTTTGAACGAAGGAAAGAGTCGACTCGCGAGCTCGCGACTGTTGTTTGCAGAGAGAGAGCGCGCAACCCCAGCCCATGACGGGCAGCGAAGAACAGCCAACAAATTTGTCCTGTAATTTCAAGTTCGGCCAAACCATTAGCGCTAAAATTACAAGAAATTAAATGTTAGTAAAAAATATTAGGGGAGTCTTGTAAAAATTTTGGGAAGGTGTTAGGCACAGACCTCTTGATTACAATATTCCGATTAGCCTATTTTGAGTTGTTATTGTTCAAGTCCACTTTATGTGCAGATAGGATAGTCGGGACTGGACCTACAGTTTAAAGTGGGATCCGAACCTCCACTTTGTATTGAACACGGTACCCCTTGATTACCGGCGACGTTATCACTACGCCATCGGGGAGACCCGATTAGCCTATTGGAGCATAAAAGTGGACTTATAACAATTTTTGCCAAGCAAAGCATTTTAATACATGACAGCGTTAACCACTATGCTATTAGGGTGAATCAGAAAAGGGGGGGAGTAATTTATAATTTGCAACACAAAATACTTAGTGTGGAAAGCGATTGTTACTTTTAATTATTTTCTAAAGCGCCGGCCTCCATGGTGGAGTGGTTAGTACACCTCATTACTCATCCTGATCTTCGCGATTACCCAAAAAAAGTGACAGAAAAGCGAAGTAAAAAAAAAGCTGTTGGCCATCTGCGGTGAGCCTACGTGTTAAGGTGTTTTACTAGTAGAAAGCAACATTAAAAAAAATACATACGTATAATTTGGCCCGCTTTATAGAAATTCGATCATACATTATGATATTGGCAGAAACTTATATTGAATGACTGTAGAACAACAAAAAGCTATGGACATGGATATGGGATGGACATGGATAATGTTCAAGAGCGATATATATTTCTTAAACACAGCTGTTAGCCATCCGCGGAGAGCGAGCGGGTGGATCCTACTCTAAACTGTAGATCCAGTCTGCTGGCGAGACTGCCGCCGCCGCGCCTTGTGTAAGAGAGGTCGCGACTCGCGAGCGAACGACGAGTGAGCAGAAGAGTCGCTAAGGCGAGCGAGTCGTTAAGGTGCTTAATGACTCTTCGTGCCGTCTCGAGAGTCGTGAACGATGAGGGAGGAGAAGAGTCGCTAAGGCGAGCGAGTCGTTAAGGTGCTTAATGACTCTTCGTGCCGTCTCGAGAGTCGTGAACGAATGATGGGGAAAGAGTCGTGGGACTGTGCTGTGACTCTTCGTGCTGTTTCAAGAGTCGTGAACGAGCGATGCTCGTGGAAATGCAAGCATGTGTCGCAGCGCAGATCTGGAGTGCATTTTGTTGACTCGCTTTCTCACATTTGTTGCGATATTAAAACCAGTGATCGAATGCAAAAAAAGGAAGAATATGTAAATGCACGTTATTACTAATAAAAGGTTGATATAATTATATAGCATTTCTGTGTATGCTATCGTACTGCATAATTTGCATTTTCCGCAGCATGAAATGTAAACTGAAACAAGATACAAATATAGAAAATCTCACTCATGAGGCAGAGTAATGAAAACAAGTATGTGCAATAAATTTTGTTTGTGCGTGTGTGTTTACTGTTTACACATATGTATATCCACACACACAGACTCGTATTTGTATTTTTCTTATTTTATGCCGCTTTTCTTCAAATTTTAAGTAATCGCGACGATGAGGATGATGCGTGATGATATAGATGAAGGGACACTCATAAAGAATATCCTTGCCCAGACCGGGACTAGAACCCAGGAACTTCTGTGACAAGATCAAATGTCGATTACTTCAGAATCTTGGCCATCTAGTCGGCTACACACACACACACATACACAAAAATGCAATACAATTTATTAATCTTGAAGGACAGAGGCTGATATATTCCGTTGTGTTCGTTTATTTAAATACAATCATGTGCTTCAACACCTCCTACCCCCCTTCCTCCTCTTCAGGCATGTGTTTCGAGAAAAAGAAGCTTGACGACTCTTTTGAACGACTCATTTGAACGACTCTTCTCAGTGAGCGAGCGCTCATGAGTCGACTCGCACAAATGAACGGCTTGAACCCATCACTATTTTGGTAAATCTAACAAAATGCAGCCCATTTGTTTAGGAAAACCAAACGATTTGTTCAATTATTTATTCATAATTACTTATCTTATAATCTGGCTAATTCCAGCTAGGGTGGATAGTTTGTAGAAAGTAACTGATCTCAAACTACACATTCAGAATAGAAAGTTCACGTAAAGTAAACGATTTTCGAGCGTGTTTGTTTTTTATTTGCTGCAAACTTACCTTCTAGTTATATAGTCCAGAATCAAAAGGTTGCTCATGGGAGATTCACTTTTATTCACTGCAGCACATTTTCTTCTTTAATTTGTAGCTTTGATGTTCACATATCTTTTGAAGAATGTTAAAGCACATTTTTTCATTATGATTACAATCAAACGTACCATTATTTGTTGTACAAAAACTTATGTTTCGTGTACACATTTTGACAGAACCATCTAGCGGCCGGTGTAGGAAACTCAGTATAAAGTAAGTAAGATAGCCTGAGGTGAAACACATCTGTTAGTGACACGTGACAGCAACAGTGTTGCCAGTGTCCTGCATAATATTGTGAAAACATCGATTTTTGGAACAGCCCATTTATTCCCTTCTGCAATGTTTTTGAAAGTTCGTCAAAGTTCTTTTTCTGTCAAATTCATTAGATGGCCATCCAAATTGTTCGTTGGTATTGTGAAATGTTGCAATAATTTACCTCAGTGAGTTCTGTAAATCAATATACACGATTTGCAAATATTTTTTTTTCCACCTTTGGCAACACTTTGCTTATTTGTTATTAAAACATGCATGTTCTTACATATGTTTGTCTCTCTAAATTTTCCCAATATACAGGGCATTCTCTTGGCAGAAAGCGTTTCTTCTCATTTCGTTTCGCTATTCCGTTATACGGTCGTAAACACCGGGTTGCGTGACTTTTCGGACACTCTGTATATTCTGAGCTTTTTTTCAGAATATTAGGTTACACAGCGACATAAAGACTCGCTTCGAGTAATTCTATCTACATGAGTTTCAATTTTCGACAAGAGACTTTCATACTACACTCGACGAAACTGGACAATCGTTATTTCAAATTCGAAAGCACGCTCACGCACATATAGTAAATTTAACCAAACGTTTTGTTTCTCTTTACTTACATATGTATAATTTTGTTTACGAATATCATATTTTGTCTGACCAATTTTTTTGGTATTCTTAAACAAAATTATTTAGTAATTACAAGCAACATTTGGTTATCGGAAACAAAAAGCATAACCAAACAACTCAACCAAACTTTTTTGGTAATTCCAAACAAACCAGTTTTTTCTGTGTAGTCCGTGGCTTGTTGCGCTAGATCTTTTCTTTCACACGCTGTTTCACTGAGTACTGACTCATACTGTACTGTAATCACGAACCACTGATTAGAAGCACGAACTTCCAACCGAACCCGAACAAACACGAACTACTATCAGATGCGTCACAACAGCAGGTCCAAGAACTCAGACTGAAAGCACACGTCCGTGCGATTGGCATTAAACGGCAGAATCCCCCAGACGCACGCACATGCCCACGCAAGGACTAGGGAAACTGTGGCGCCATCTCCAATGACGTCACCATGCTTCTTTTACACCAAGGTATGGCCGTAGCAAATTTCATTACATTTTGATTTGATTTTTTATTTTTTATAAGCAAAAATCCGGGGCCGAGAGCGAGTGAAACAATCTGTAGAATTAGAACATTCTGAAATAAAACAGATGATAATAATAAGTATGTAACTACAATTGTAGTATATGAGACAGTATCACCATTATATTATGAGTTACAATTAACTAAGTGTTTACCAAGCTGGTACGATGTAGGCTACCTCGGTGGTGGAGCGTGTTTAGTGATTGGTTCACGATCTCTGTTGAAGGTTCAAGCTTTGAGTCCCGTCCTGGACAGGTATCTTGTTTGTGAATTCTCCTTCATTAATGCCATCTAATCATCATTCATCCTTATCATTGCAGTTAGCCAAATTCTCTTTTAGGTATAATTTATATGAATGAACAATTCTTCAAATTTGTATTTCTTTATTTTTCATTCCCAAAGCAAATGGAGCTTTGAGTGGTGTCGATCTTGTCTGTTGGTCTACAGTTGATTCTAAATAGTGAAAATGTACTGTAATAAGAATGTCAACGATAGAACTTCACGTGTTTCTAAGCAAATCAACCACCAGAACTATAATTGGTAAAACATAACATAGACAGACAGTGGTGGCGATTGCGTTCTAAAACTAAGTGGGCAATAACTGTTTACTTTACCTTGTTAGGTAAAGTTTAACATAGTGTGGGGGTAAAAGTGGCAAAAAGCGGGGGTCGGCAATTTCCCCTAATCGCCGCCACTGTAAGGCAAAGAATTATACAGTTCCCTTTCATAATATTTCTTGGGGGTGAAGGCGTGACTCTTTGGGAAGGAACACAAATACCAACCTCACTTGCATGTAGTACACTCTGGACTGGTTATGGAGGCTCTGGCGAGTTCATATACAGCCACTATAAACCTCTGTGAGGCTTGTATTTCATTCTGTCCGTATTTGTTTGTAATATCTCATCATCCATTTCATCTTATCATCATTCATCCACATCTTCGCAAGTAGCCAAAAGCGGCAAAGAAGCAAAGTAAAATAAAGGAAATAAATTCAAATCAAACACAAAGTGGTCTAGGATTTCAAAATGTAAAATTATATATAAAGTTGCCAGAGGTTTACAAGAATCAAATTCCATCTAAATTTTGAACCCAGTGTAGAGCTTGTTAATTAAACATTTTTCTATTGTACAGATTATTTAGGTCACATTTTCCAAGAATGGACAATAACTTTAAAATGTTATTATTATTATGACATTATTCTACATTGCTTTGTACCTTTCCAAAATTATTATTGCTTTTACATTTTTTAACATTATTGTTTTTTATTATCTTAATACAGGGTGGTGCAAAAGTGTGGAAACACCTGAATAAAAATTGAATGGCATTATATTTCCAAAAACAAGTTTGTAATAGGGGTGGTGAAAAATGTTATAGGGCATATGACGATGACGGCCGCCATCTTGAAATCCGCCATCTTGAAATCCGCCATCTTGAATGCAACTTTAAAAGTTCAAATGGAAACCATGTCGTGTAATACCTCATTTCAATAGGAAATTTTCTCACGAGTTCAACGGTGTGCATAATTTTGCTCTAGCACCAACAGGGACGAAGTTCTTAACGTTTTTTTGTGTCTGTCACCCCAAACAAGGCTCGTAATGTACCCATGACCACTCACAGTTAAATTACATGTTCAATGTGATGACTATCGTGATACACAGTTAAAGCCAGTCTTGATACTTATTCGTGCAAAACCCTGCGTAAAGTGTTCGCAGCAATGCTGGCACATGCGTCAATGATGCGTTGCTTAAGGTGAACAATATCTCGAATTTTCTCGGAGTAAACGATAGCATTGACATGTCCCGACAGGTAGAAATCCAGCGGAGTGAGGTCTGGGGAACGTGGTGGTCACTCCACAGCACCTCGTCGTCCAATCCAAGTGTTGGGAAACTGCATATCCAGGTACCGACGAACACAATTTCCGTAACGAGTAGGGGCGCCATCGTGTTTGTAAAACACAGGGAATGATCCATCGTCAGACAACAGAGCTGGCAAGATGTCCTCTTCCAACATGTGACGATACTCGACCGCCGTTAATGTCCCGTTGACGAAGAAAGAGCCCACCACACGGGTCCCCCTAGGGTTACCAGATCGCTGTAAGGGAAATGTAGGACATGCTGTCCCAAAATGTAGGACATTAAGTCAAAATGTAGGACACAAAATATTCTCAATAAATAATACATAGAACACGTTAGAAAGTAGTTGAATAATGACAGTTTTCAGTTTCAAAAAAATGAATTCTTAATGAATTTTTGAATGTAAAATTTCAAAACTTGCAATCAAACTAATCAATGCCCCTCTTACTACATGATTTAAGTGGTACTTCTCAGAGAAGACATTTTTTATCAAAATTTTAGGTTTAGTCAAACTATATTAATGTAGAGTGGACAGTCATCAAATTCTCTGAAATTATAGGGATCAGTATACCAAACATTTTACAGAATTTATGAAAATATAATTTCTCTCGTGAGTCTGTTGTGCTGATGGTAATGAAAGTACTCTCTCAACATTTGAATTATGACCTGTAATCGAAAACAAATATTCAGCAATTACCATAATTTAAAATGGTTCCAGAAGTTTCATCGTGTGTAGTTTTAGTTCAATAACAGGATGTCTACCAAAATAACACATCCAGAATTCTTGACTTTTTCTGGACTTTTCTAGACCTTTTTTCAGTTTTTCTTAACGTTTATTTATTCGACCCCTACTTAGGTAAAGTTGGAAATTAGTAGATATGCTTTCTTGTATTAATGCATCCTGAACTGTGTTTGGCAGACAACCGAGGCTTTAGCGTCTGGACTCACAGCCAGTATAATCTTATGTGGGGCTTGTGTCGGTTGTCCCTATATGCATGTTTTTGACTGTCCCTTCATCCATCTTATCTTACACCATTCATCCTCATCTTCGCGATTAGCCAAAGGGGCAGAAAAAAGTGAAGTAAAATAAACTAAATCAACCAATCAGTCATTATGATAACAAAAATTCTTGACCACAAGAATAATTTATTGCCTTTTAATTGCCTTCTTGTTGATTTCTTTACTTTTTCTTGACTTCCACGACTTTCTTGACTGGCAGACACCCTGAATAACTTTGCTCTATATACCCCTGCTTTACAATCAAATTATATGAATAAGAATGGGCAACACCTTGTTACATCAGTATAAACCCTAAGGCAAGAAATTCTGCTCACGCATTGAACAGTGAAGTTATCAGAAAGTGGTCCCAAAACTTTGTTCATTAATTGCTTCCGTTTTGCCGTTTGTTTAATAGCAGGACAAACTTTTTTTTCTCTTTTTGGGCAATGACTGAATCAAAATAAATTTTACTATTGAGTTTGGAAGCGCAGTCCATAGACTTGTAACTTGCATGATTTTTTTCTGTTACGTATTTTCCTAATTAATATTATGCGATGTTCAAAATGTTCGAATTCCTCCCGGACGCCGGACATAAGGCTAAAATGTAGGACATGTCCAGGAAAATTCGGACGTCTGGTAACCCTAGGTCCCCCACACACCATACCACACCATCACCTTTCCGCGAATACCTGCAGATGCATCACACCAATGCGGGTTACTGTAACGACGTTCTGCTTGTTCACCTCGCCCGACAGGTAAAAGTTTGCCTCATCAGTAAATAGCACTTCGAAGGCGAATTAAGTGTTACGCCGTATTTGCTCCATGGCCCATTCCGCAGATTCCACATGGCGATTGGGATCGTCTTCTGGTAGATGATGCTGCAGATGCAGCTTATACGGGTGCCACTTATTCAGGCCTAACATCCGCATAATGGACGTGCGGCTAACGCCACTTTCCTGGGCTACACGACGAGTACTTCGTTGGGGACTCTTGCAGAATGCAGCCAACACAGCTGTGGAGGTTGTTTCATCCGTCGCTGTGCGTGGCCGGCCTGATTTTAGTTTATCAGCCACAGTCCCGGTTTCACAAAATTTTGCAAGCACTTTACTGACGGTATCATAATGGATGGGGACCCTATCTGGGTGACGGTGGTTAAAATCGTCTGCACTCACCCTCGTTCTTCGTTCGCCTTGGATCAACACGGTCTCAATGCGTTCTGCCTGCGTGAGAGCCATGCTGTGTTACGTCACCTGCAACAATAAAGCAAGCGTAAAAACGTAAATAACTTCGTCCCTGTTGGTGCTAGAGTAAAATTATGCACACAGTTGAACTTGAGAAACTTTCCTATTGAAATGAGGTATTACACGACATGGTTTCCATTTGAACTTTTAAAATTGCATTCAAGATGGCAGATTTCAAGATGGCGGCCGTCATCGTCATATGCCCTATAAAATATTCCCCCACCCCTATTACAAACCTGCAATATTAGTTTTTGGAAATATAATGCCATTCAATTTTTATTCAGGTGTTTCCACACTTTTGGACCACCCTGTACATAGATAAAGTAATTTCTATGTATTCAAAATTAGACATTAATGTTATTGGCCTATCCATATCATGATGAAGTTTGTACTTGATTGATTGAGTTGGTGTTTTAAGTCCACTTTATGCACAGTATTGCTAATAGGGACTGGACATACAGTTTGAAGTGGGATCCGAACCACTATGTGCCTCCACTGGGTATGAAACCCGGGGCCCCTTGATTACAAGGCGACGACGCTTCCATTGCACCACCTGGGAGGCCTGAAGTTTGTACTTGTATGATCAAGTCAATGGAAACAAACAAACAAAACACAATGTTGGCTTTTAACTGCATCTACTGATGGATATGATAGCCGCAGTAGCTCTGTTGTGTCGGCTTCCGTGACGGAGAGGTCGGCGCATTGCGCTATGAAGCCTGGGGTTGCGGATTCGTCTCCCGGCTAGGACATGGATGTTTGTGATTTTTTTCAGTAATGAGAAAAACTGAGAATATAGTAAAAAATGACATGTGTGAAAGCTGAGGAAATGGTGAATGACGGGGGATACTACCGCATAGGGTAGTATAAAAAGAAAGTCGTTATGGTGTCTGACTACCATGTGAGAGACCCGAGTTCCATCCCCGGCGGGGGAGGACCGGGATTTTTCCCACCTGTTCAAGCGGCTCCGACGCTCACCCAGCGTCGTAAAGTGGGTACCTGGAGGAAACTCCGGGGTGTAAAGGCGGCCAGGGACGTGGTTCTGATCACATAACCCCCATCTTCGGCTGTGATCAAGAAAGTGTGGGGCCCTAACTTCACACCCCCTATACGCCTTCATGGTGTGGTGCAAAGCACAGGGGAGCACTTTTGCACTTTTTACTCTTACTGATGGATGTATATGCTTGAACTCTGTACGCATCAAATGAACACATAATATTTGCCCAATAGAAATCGAAGAATGAGCTGATGCTACCAAAATACTTTTTCGTGCGCATTCCAATTAAGCTTTTTCCGAGAGTTAAAGGGACGTGCAAGAATTCTCCTAAAGCCAAGATTCCTTCCAGTCTAATAATACTGTTGCGCCATTAATGCTGTTTATTTTTGGCCGTGGCGGGAAACCCAGCAAACAGCATAATTCCACGGATGCTGCAACGGCAGGAGTAACGAAGTGGAAACCAGAGCTCGCCCACTTCTATTCGGCATGTCAGAACAGGTACCTGGTAAATCTCGTGCTCCAACAAAGAAATCGAAGCCGTGGAGTGTCGTGGTCTTAGGTATTCATGCGGAGAAGCGGCCACGTGAGGTAAAAGATGAGAAGATCTCTTTCCGCCAGCAAGGACATTGCATCCACCTGCAACATTGGTCAGCTGGGCAAACCGACACGGAAGATATAAATCTTAGGTCCGCTTTAGACGGAAGCATTTTTTTTTAACACTTTAGGTAACACAAATCCTATGTAAATACATCCAAAAATCTTATAGAAGATAGTACTTTACACGGAAGCATTTCATGCAACATTTTCGGTTAGCTATTGCGATTATAATTCATCATATAAGAAACGCAAAAGTTACATCATCTATGTTGAGTGCACGATATTTACAATTGAAACAACTAAACTATTCTTCCATTCGTGTACTGTATATTTGTTATAAAGCATGCATTTATGCATTGCCATTGCTTTGTACGTAAAACATTTTTTATAGGGAGTGTTATTCCTCTCGGTTGAATACTTGTTGGATTTAAAAATGTGAAGTGATTCGTTGTTTACATCTCACTCGGCCGCTAAAGCTCGCTTTGATTGGTTATGCTACGAAAAATGGTACGGGAATAGGACCGATTTTACACTTGAGAAATGCCATGAAATATGCCATGGTATCTGAAATCCCATAAGATTTTTCACTTTACACGGTAGCATTTTGATCATGGCATAAATGTTAAGAAAAATGTCGTCTGAAGTGGACCTTATTCTTCTACAAATGCTTCACTTGTGGAGAGAAACAAACATTTTCCTTAAATAAGAACAAACACGCCTTCTCCTAGACACTCTTTGTTGCGTAGATAGAGAATATTTGCCAGGGAACTAGTGCATCGATGTGACTTGCATACAGACTGGTCGAATTCTGATAATTTATTCTGTAAAGAGATGCTAGCAAGGTTTCATCTGTAGAGAAATCAAATGACTGTAGTACAGTGAGTTCGTTTTGGCTCTGAGCCGAGATAGCGCGTGACATGGCCGTCATTTTCGTCCCGTAACGCCTCGCTTATTTACGCACATATCTTTAGCATGTAGACAATTATATTATATGTATGTTGCATAAGGAGTACTAACCTGTGTTATAAGATTTTTTCAACGTTGCTCACGCGCTATCTTGGCCCAGAGCCAAAACGAACGCTCTGTACTACCGAAGTTAACATTTCGTTACTCTGTGAGTTGTGGATCCATAAAGTGAAAAGTCTATACATTCGTGATAAAATTTCTATTCAAACGATAAGATATGTCACTGTTCCAGAATTTCAAATGTCATTATTAGTGCTATATATGGTATTGATATTCTTTTGGACCTCCCGGATAGTGTGATGATAACGTAGTCGCGTTCCTTGAAGACGTCCAGGGTTCGATACCCGGTGGACTCACATATTGGTTGAGATCCCACTTAAAACTGTAGGTCCAGTCCCAATTAGCCTATCTATACATAAATTGTACTTACACAAAACTTTTTGATTCGTGATATTCATGTTCTACATTCCTGTAAAATGTTTTGCCTTTATGAGAGATTTCTGTTTTGATTTAAACTTATTGCCAATAAATGTTATACAGTCTTGTCTTGCAGAAAATATTTACGTTCTTTCCTTGAAATTCCTCGCTAACCGATGTTCCCAAATTGTCATTTTTGTTATGTGCTAAGATTCTTATTTACTAATTCAAAACTTCTTTGGTTTCGAATCCTGGTTAAAGCAAGGCTATTAGTAACTGTTGTTTCATCCATGTAATTATAATGATCGATAATATCATTTTTTTCCATATTGCCAAAGGAAACAATGGCGACTATGAATGTAGTGGAGCGAATTTTTAGTATGAGTAGAATGAAGAGTTAATGTTAAATATTTAAGTAGAAAAATCAAGTTAATTATTGTCTTCAAATGAGGGAACCTACATGTCTACGTGCCATATAAGTCACACAAGTTGTGTCGCCCATGTTATTGAAACGTTGTTTCATCTGTGTTCAACTCCGTTTTCTCTAATTGATGTTTATTTCGTAGGAAATACTTTATTGAAAATATCATATATGTAAAGTCTTTCTACACTGATTTCCTACTAAAAATAATGTGAAAGATTTTGATAGTTTCATAAAATACAAGAAAATGGTAAATCGTTGTAAAAGTTCTGTAACTATGAGAATGCATAAACAACTACAGTGTCGCCTTGGAGAAATGTAAACAAATTTTCCGTATAAAAGGCCAAAGCTCTGTAAACTCGGGGGACACTCTCCTGGTTGTGGTTGATGAAAGGCTGGTGATTCAGAGGACGTTTGGGAAAATATCTTGCCGCTCTCCTAGGGGCGGTTTTGGGGTAAAAGAAAACTCTAAGGCAGATAATTCTATATCCAAAGCTGAAAAGGTGCTCTTGAGCATCACCAAAAGACCAGGATGTTAAACTGCGGTATAACTAATAGATTTCGGCCTACAAGTTATATCGGGTGAATTGTTTGTTTAAAAATTTTATAATTTTATAATAAATTTCTTTCCTGAATAATTCTCGAAATAAGAGATACTAGTAATCTTTTATTTCAAATCATTAAAGAAAAAATAAACAAATCCTACACCACAGACCACGCAGGGGTTCTGATGGCCTTTGAGAAGCCCGATAAAGGGTTGTATACGGACTAACCTAAAAAAACCTTAAAGACAGAAGGTGCGTGTGATAGTATCTAAGGAAAGATTAAAATCAAGTAATTCTATCAATTAACAGAAACAATAATACTATCAGTTATGTAAAAATGTTGCAGTGGCTCTGAATTTAATTTTAGTGCATAGCTTTGACACCTGATAAATTTTTAATTGAGAGATTCGGCTGTTGTTACATAAACGGTGCGTAAGACGTCTCCACGAAGGGAAAGGAAGGCAGACACGCGCCTTGAGTACGTCTGGTGAAATTCGAACCGTTAAATGCGTCATCGTCTGCCGAGTTTTCTTCCGGGCTTAAAAGTTCTTCCCCAACAATTACCTCCCATATATATATGGTTTGTATCGAAAACACGTTCTCCCAAGCATGGGCAGTGGGCGTTGCAGGGTGTGGCCCTCGAAGCAAGCTGGACAATCGCCCACGTGAGATCGTCCCAGTGGGCGAACGAGTGTCCCAGCTGACAAGTGACATCACCAAAAAAGCCACGGGGAGGGAAGAAAACACTTCCACGGTAGGCAATAAATGTTTTTTGCTTCTTTCGATATATCCAGCAACAACCCAAAGCAATGGAGATCTTTCCCGCCATATATTAAGATTTCATGAGAATGCCCTTTCATAAATAAAAAGATCATGGCCCATTCTGGATACAATCTGCTTTAATCCTCCTTAGTGAGATTACTTATCTCTCAACGAAAGTAGCAAATCTTACTGGAGCAATGGAATGTTTGTCTTGGCCTGCAGATGTTGATCGTGTCGAATATATTGTATTTCTGAGTCCGTTACGGAAAGGGATGCTATAAAATGCCTCACATCATCCCGCATAATTTTTGAATAGTGCATGCATTTCCTAGAAACATAACGATCTCCTTGGAGGAATGGTTAGCACGACGCGCTACAATTCCAGGGGCCTTGGGTTCGAATCCCGGCCTGAACATGGGTGATCTTTGTGAATGTCCCATCATCATTCCCATCATATCATCCCCTTTGCGATTAGCCAAAGGTGGCACAAAAGCGAAGTAAAATAAACTCAAAAACTTTTTCTAAACTTTTCAATGCTTCCTCTTCACATTATAACGCTCTTCTTTGCCACCTTATAGTGGCAATGCATCAGTGCATCAATTGACACAGCTAAATGTGCAATTTTGTTATCTTCGAAATGATCTTGTCTGATCTTCCAAATTGATGAATTTTAGTCCATCACACGGAACTTCATCTCATTAAAATACCATTTAATACATTCCTATGTGTATTTTGACACACTAAAAGGTGCATCATTTGCAATTTATGCACGTTAACGTGTTATTGAAATCAAAATATATGTGTCAATTGACACGTTTTGGGTTCTGTGTGTAGTTTTTATTTATTTTTAAAATCCTTAAGTCTTTCTTAATACGGTTCATAAATATATGCTTATGGAAACACGATAACTTTATCTGTTGCCCGTATATGGGACATTGTTTCTGATCCTCTTAAAATACTTCAATATCAGCACTTGTTTCTCATATTAATTTTCAGCCCATACTAATACTCCCGAAGAACAAAAGAAGACGAAATGGAACATCTTGATCGAAGTGAACAACTGCTATGCTACATTCATGGGTTTGAACATTGCTGTCCACTATTCTTCATAGTCTGTGACAAAACATTTCTCTTTTGAACAATATCAACAAATGGTTATGGAATAATGTACAAAAGTATAGCACAGAATTAAATTTGGCATGGAATATTTGTTCTAAAAATTCTATTGCCGCCATGACAAGCAAGGATTTCATTCGATTTATTTTACTTTTCTGCCACTTTTAGCTAATCGCAAAGATGAGAACATGTGATGATATGATGGAAAGAATGAAGCGACATTCACAAATAACACCCATGCCCAGGTCGGGATTCGAACCCAGGACGCCACGAAGGTAGGATTTTTGACGAATTTCTCTCCCTCTGCATGAAATTGTCGACCATTACCAACTTTCACTAAATTGATTTTCACAATTATCTAGTTGTCTATAACCTGACAAGTTAAGTCCCAATATCGCTGCGGAGCACTTCCTATTACGTCATCCTCCCCGCCACTCTTCTACGCAGTGGTCTGGCCTTGAGAATACCAGTGGTGCCAACTCAGCAAAATTAAGCTAAAACAAATATGTCAAACGATTTTCACTGTTTAGTGTGACGGTGCCGGCTCATATTATATCAGTAGTTCATTTTATTTAATCCGGCTTTTGAAAATGCGTGCTGTGCGCGGATCGTAAACTGTAGTATTAACGTGCGCGCGTTAAGGTTTATAAGATAAACTACAGGGCGAATGACTTAATTTTCTGAATGCGACATCGAGCAGTGGCCTGGTTTTTTAAAAAAGTCGAGTGGGGTGGGGGTTCTTTTGTTTATCGTAAAAGAATCACTACGAGAAGGCAAACCTGTGTTCTTTTTTAAAGCATTGAAATGTTCTTGCTCCTTACTCTTGGCTGCATATTTTTGAAATGCAAGCTCCTCTTTTATATCTTATCAATATCAGTATGCGAACAATATTTCACCGTTGTTTAACTTTATCTGACGTCACAACTGCAGGTACTATTTTCACCTCCGTCTGACCCCATCATTCGTGTGGAAGAGGTTCTTGTTTTCGGAGTCGTTTCTCTGCTGTTGAAGTGGTGTGTTTTATGTGTGTGTGTTGTCTCTGAAAATTAAATCAAGCCGGGTCCAACGAAATCCAGACCATTCCGCTCCTTCCAGGTTGCAACACTGCGAACTAACATCGTCGCAGAGAAGAGAGTGGGGAAATGTGGTGTGAGGTCTGCAACAGCTATTTGCAGCGTCTTGTTTCTAAACTTGTCAAGTTATAGTATCAAATGTCGAGAACGAATTATCCTCATATTTTCATGCTTTCCATCTGATTGGAGCAGGAAGGGTCAGGGAGTGTGTACTCTGTCCCGGGAGTCTGTGGGCAAGGGAACAAAAGCAAGTCCTCTGCGCAAGGAGTGACTTAAGAGGGCTCGACTAATTAACGCTTGAGAGGAATTGCATGGTGAAGGCAACGCTACCAGCCGTTTGCAGCAGCGTGTACTGTTTCGCTCCACTCTCGCTTTCTTAACTTAGTATACACAGATACACAGGCAATGAAACTGCAAGAAAGAGAGGAAGACGTTTTACCACTTGCAAAAAATAGAGATTCCTTCACAAGATAGTATGCCTGCCTGCTCAGTAGCCGAGCGCATCAAGTGGTCAACCTTAGATCTCGCTACCAAAGTTCCCGGGTTAAAATCCCGGTCTGAACATATGTGTACTTGGTGAGTGTCCTGTCATCAGTTTCATGTAATCATCACCTATCCTCAAAAGCAGCAAAAAATGGCAGTAAATCTAAGCTAAATAACAAAATTACCATGTACCTTACAAGGAATCAAGCTTGACCTAAGATCTAAACGCACGGCCATGAAATTAGGCGGGTGTGCGCACAACCCCGTGTGTTCGGAGGTTTAAGAGAATGAAAGATCTTGTTGTAAAGTTGGTCTTTGTAATCCATGTGATTCAAACTTATAGTGGTCAAGGATAACACAAAAGCGCCCCAGAGAGAGAAGTCAGTCTGATGCTCGAAATAGGCAAGTCAGCCCGGTTGACGTTTCCATACAGTGAGCAGGAACCAGCTCTCGCTTTTCTTTTCCCATACGTGACACGAGCGCCTATTTTCATGGCTGTGCGTTTAGTTAAGCTAACCAATTTTCGAAGGCTGACGGCATTATAGAATACGCCTTGACTATTTACTACCTGGAAGTACACAAGAGTTCATTTGGTTATGAAGAAGTTTTCTCGGGATATCAGCCAGGTGATTTCCGGATAGGCTTCCGAGCTTTCGAAAGCTAAAGTCACTCTCATCTTCTCGAAAGCTCGCAAGCCTATCCGGAAATCACCTCACTTCAATCCCTGAAGATGAGAGTGACGTTAGCTCTCGAAAGCTCGGACGCCTATTCGGAAATCACCTGGCTGATTGCCCGAGAAAACTTAATCATCAGCGGGCAGGAAAGCTTCAAGAATTACTTCAGTTCATTGGGTTGCCTAACATTCAGGACATGCTTTAAATATCTGGAAGCCGTATAGTCACAATGGTTCTGGTTTTGGCCGAACTTATACACTGGCTTACACGGGAGAAAAAAGTAGAATAAACAACCTGTGGGCGGTTACATTGGACCTGTTCTTCTCTGACGTGCACGGTCGTGTGTCAGCCTTTACCAATTCGAATCAAGTCATTTCTTTTCGTCCGAATTGTTCAACAGTGTTTTGCTTTGAGTTTTTATAAGTTTGCTTTGTGCACAGAATGGCTAATCTGGACAGGATCTAGAGTTTAAAGTTGGAATGTGCCTCCAACAGGTATCGAACTCTGGACACCTAGATTACAACCATCGGATAGGTATTTTTAAGCTTGCTAGCTTGCGTTGTTTGGCTGGACAACAATAGCACAGCTAAACGTATTAAGCTGATATTGAACTCAAATAGCAACCTATATTCGCTATAAATTCCTGTCCGCAAGAAGTTCTGCCATTCACCCCTGATATGCGGCACTGGCACCTTTTTGCATTCATGTCAAGACCAAACCATTTGACAAGAGATCAGGGGATAGCGCTGCTAAATTTCAACTTGAGAAGTTGACCTCAGAAGATCTAGTGCCCGGATGTATGGAACATTTCGCAGCAGGTCAACGAGCGAATCTCCCTCCGCTCACTCCAGGAGCTTCCAGAATAGTCACAACAGGAAAACAGCTTTCTCCTTGATTATGTTAAAAAAAGAAAAGACGTATCTATCCTGTAAGCTAGAACCTCCCCGATGGCGTTGTGGTGATGTAATTCTCTTGTAATCAGGGAGTGCTGGGTTCGAACCCTAGTTGAGGAATATTGCATGGTGGTAAGGATTCCTTATTTGTGATAATAGGTTTATAGACTTGGTTTAAGAACGTAGACCATTTTAGGATACTTTTGAATCAAGATCTATCATAATCGGGAGTCAGAAAACTGTGGCTTAAATTTACAAGCGAGTTCCAATGCACTTACTATTTTACTTTGTTATTAAAAAAACACAAATAATAAAAATCTTCCAAGATATCGTTAATCCGCCCCCTCCATCGCCAAAGAACATCATCATTCAGTTGAACTCCTGCAGAACACTCACTGTAAAAGTTCAACAGACACCGGATCCAAAGTGACGGTAAGGTCAGACAAGATTTGAAAAATTTGCAGTAGTTATCTAATTTCGTTATATGATGTTGAATTAACTATTAAATATACATTTAAAAAGCAAGTATCTGTTTTTGTTTCTGTTCTTGTTTAGTGCCGTTTGTATGGCACTATTGGTCAATCGCGACGATGAGGACAAGTGATGATTAGTTCCATGCTCAGGCCGGGACTCGAACAGAATAAACAGCTTACTACCATCAAGGAACGTTCCGACACTGTTCACAAAACTAAGGTCAAGCGATTATTTTTTGTTTGCATGTTATCGTACAGAGGAGTGACTAGTCTAGCAAATCACGAATGTATTCTGAAATGATGACCAATAGTGTCTTCTGCGTCTTCAAGAGTTCTATTCTCTACGAATGAAAGAAGTAAAAGGGACTATTGAATGGAAATACGAGTATAATAAGACAAGTTCGTCTATAGAAGACTATCGTTAATTTGCAAGTCATCAACGAGGCAGAATTCGCTTTTGGTTGAATTGGCTGCAGCTGCGTTAACGTAACGTGACGGTCAACTGCTTCCAAACACTAACGGAAGGGATGAGGCAGCAATTCCTGACGTCATGGGATTTCAAGTGCTGAGCGATAGCGCCAGATGCGACGAGATTTTCCTGGGTGTGAACACTGACAGTTTTGTGATAACTGGGGTTTATTTTCTTCTGGATTTGAGTAAGTGAAACGCCACTTGGGTTTAACGACTTCTGCTCCCTCCCTCCCGCGTGTTCTGACTCATCCCAGGCAGTGTTGCCATTTGAAGGGAACTTTTCCCTTTGCATGGAAATTTGTAGGGGTGTGCAAATTTTGTTCCTTGGAAAGGAAAATTGAGCCGTCAGATTGTGGCAACGCTGGTCTCGGCGCTGGATTTAGAGCTGACACACACAACAGTAGTTGGCGTATGTCGACAATGGACTCTTGCTCATGGACAGGAATTTCCTGCTGTGTGGAGGCTAATAGCCTGATGAAATGATGCATGCTGTCGTAAACAGCCATGTGCTGGGTTATTTATTACATCCACAGCTCCAGGGTCATACTCCATGTCAAGATTGTTTTTTAATTTAAAATGTCGTAGGAAGTTATAAATTCCTTGCGGTTTCTCTTTCTAGGAATCTAATAAAATGACTGCACATGGCGAGTAATTTTTTTCTTAATTTGTTCTACAACATGCGATGCCAGTCGTTATACCCAACACATCGAATGTTCTTCCCCTCTCAGCATGTAATATTCACTCACAAAAATGAACGTCAAGTCAAATAAAACCAAATACTACGTTATCTAAGCTTCGGATTTTTATGTTCTAAAAAGTGTGCTTTTAGGTTCCTGAAATAGGCTCTAAGAATCCTAAAAAAGGTTCTAACAATTCTAAAATAGGTTCTAAAAATCCTAAAATAGGTTCTAAAAATCTTAAATTGTGCTCGCAAAATCCTGAGGTAGGCACCAAAAAACTTAAAATGGTTCAAATTTCCTGAAAAATAATGATTAGTTACAATTCTGAAAATCACAATTTCAAAAGAAGCGTAGAACCCTAAAAAAATAATATTAATTTCCTAACGAAATTTTCATTTGTAGCTATAACTCGTTTTTAAAATTATCCGCAAATTATTTCAATACTACAGTATAATTGTGCTGTCAGAAAAAGTTACTTGTTGAAATGCAAAATGAATTTCATGTACAAGGTGACCAAAAAAGTTCTTGCCGTTTTTGACGTCCCATTAATCATGCGCTCACAAAGAGGAAACGAAATGACGCACGTGCCTGCCAAGCGATCGGTAGTTAGTCTGACCATCAACTGTCAGTAATACAGGCACGTTGAGCACACACAGCAGTCATAGCTCGTCCAGTGTCGAAAAGAAATGGAGGAATCGAAGCAGCTTGTTCGTGTGTGTTTGTTTGACTTTAAAGTGGGCAGCTGCCGCATCAAGTCGCCGCATTTGCCAGGCATTTGGGGAGAATGCCGTGAACGAACGCACTGCAAGGCATTGGTTCCAGAAATTCCGTTCGGGAGATGTGAGCTTTCGGATGAACCTCGCAGTGGATGACGAGGCCCTGAAAGCAGCAATCGAGGAGGACAGTGGTCTAACGTGTGATGAACTTGCAGAAAGGTTCCATGTTTCCGCTGAAACAGTCAGACTGCACCTGCATGATATAGGGAAGTCATACAAGTTAAGCAAGTAGTAGTAAGACCCCCCCGTCCATCCCACCAAAACCGGAAATGAGATAAGATAAGAGCGGAAATGAGATAAGATTAAGATAAGAGCTGGGCGTTAACTGTTTTTCTTGGAACTCGGGAGATAAAGGGGAACAGGAGGAAACTTGTTCGTGGAATGAAAGGTTTTAAATGTGTCTGGTTTTTTGTTTGGTAATGGGTGTTACCGTAACGTCACCTGTGTTTGAATCTGGAGTTGAGCTGTTGTTAATGAGGACTTGATAAGGGTTTCCGTTGTTGATGAGATAGGTGGCTATTTTTGGGGGGCGTTTCCCGTTTGAGACCGTTGATGAGTCTGATATTCCTGGAAATGTGTGTAACGTTTTTCTGTCTGAATAGAACATGCCCGAACATGTTTTGGGCGTAGGTTTGGATGAATTTGCAATTTCAGGGTGGTGTAACGGTTCTGTGTGAACATGCCCGAACATGTTTTGGGCGTAGCCTTGTAGTTTTAAGTTTGTTTAACGGAAATGGTGACGTAGGAGGGAAAAGGGTATAAATAGAAAGGATGGAGGATCTTAGTATCATGTGAGGATGGATGTAAGCGGTACACGTTTGTCTGATAATGGTGTGAATTTCTACGAGATCAGCTACGAAGAGTTCTGGGAACTTGTTCGGTCTTGCGGCGATCTGGACAGCGATCGAACGGCCCTGGATCGGTTGCTGAGTTATTTCCCGTTTATGTATGTAGCGATACCTGAATCTCCCTGGTGTGGATGTCACGTGGTCAACGGCTTAGGAAAAAGAATTCACCGTCGCTGCGAGACTTTGAAGGAGATAGAAGAGAGGAAAAGAAGAGGTGACGAGATAACAGGATTTCCGAGTCACGGGTGTATCTGCGAACTACGTCGCAGGAAGGAAGAGTTGGGCGAAGCTTTGAAGAAGAGAGTGAAAGAGTGGCTTTCTTTGTTGGCAGACAGAAATTCCGTGTGGTGTTCTGGCTGTGATCGTCCATTGTTACTTAACTTAGAAGGTCATCCTTGTTTCCCTGTGGTTCCTCCCGAAGGTTTCGATTTTCGCAGACGGCTGTTCCCCGACGATCCTGAGGATATTCTGGCTGAACCTTTATCGCCGATACCGAGGACCCCGTCACCTATAGTATCTGATTTTGAGAATATTCTGGCTGAACCTTCATACCCGATACCTACAGTATCATACGAGTTTTCTTTGTTCGACATATGAGAGTGTATACTTACCATACTCGTCTGATAGCAGGCGGTCCTTTTACCACCGATTATATGTCAGTGAATGCGAGATACAAGACTTACAGAAAGTGGCCAATAGGATTACGTCAGACTGCTGAAGAATTAGTCACTGCAGGTTTTTATTATTCAGGATTCCGTGATAGGGTAATATGTTTCCATTGTGGGTACGGAGTGTGTGATTGGACATCCGAAGATTGCCCGATTCTAGAACATTACCAGGCAATACCAGCCTGTAGTTACATACAGAGTGTTGCAGCGTTACACAGTGATTCGAAAAGTTGCAAATATTGCGACAGTGTGGAAACTACTGAAAAAACATCCGATAATCAGAGTGTGGATTCTGTGCTACTCTGTAAAATATGTTTTGAAAACTCTTGCAGTGTGGTAATTCTTCCGTGTCGACATTTTGTAGCCTGTGGTCTCTGTGCCTCTCAATTGGACAAGTGTGCGATATGTCGGGGCAGTATTGATGATACATTGACAGTGTTCACCTGTTGAACAAAATGGATGCCTGTTTTTTGGACATTCAAGGTTTTCGAGGAGTCGAAGGAGAATTTGTGTGTAAAGAAGTAGGAATTTTAAAATTTCCTTTCGACAGTGCATTTGACTGTTTAGTGAAACCTCCATATGGTTTACACTTGTTGAGTGAAAAGTATCGCCGAGTGAATTACTGGCTCCGTACCAACAAACATGGTCTCGATTGGAATGATGGATGGCTACCGTACGAGAAATTAGAAGATCTTCTGTATTTAGTGCTTATGAATCAGCAAGTTTATGTTAAAGGTACGGAGAAAATGGAATGGGTGAAAACATTAGTGGGGAAAAAAGGTGAGGGTAAGATGACTGTATGCAATATCGAAGAACTTGAATGTCCAAAGTTAAGCAGTGTCAAAAACAGTTCAGAAAGTTTAAAATGTAAAGAACATGGTAAAGGTGAAAAAACCTGTGCAGTTGAAAATGTCTGGAAAATGTACATTTTTTATTGTAATAAATAAAAGAAATGTTCAAAATATACAAATGTTTTATTTATAATTGATAGTATGGATATAGAATAACACAAATGTTTTATTTACAATTGATGATATAGAAGGTTTACAATACCTGAAGGGTTATATTACAATACATAAAATAACAAAGACTGAATTACAATACATAAAAATAACAATGGTTCATTTACAATATGGAATAGATTTACAATGGATACTTTACAGCATCAGATACATAACGTAAGTTATTTACAATATCAATGTGTGTCCAAGATTGTTCTGAAGATATATTTCAATCATCAGTTCGTTGTACCAAAGTACATAAAAATAGTTCAATACATCGGGTACTTCTTTTTTTTCTGAAACCATATTCTTTTTTATACAATATACAAAAGCCTCCATTTCGGGTTGTAATTTATGATAACGTTCGTTCATTAATTTTTGCAGAGGTCTGAAAAGATTACACATAAATAAATGTAGTTCAGAGGCTGTGAAAATGAAAGCATCCGGTGAATGATGTTGATACATTGAGATGCAACGTTTCCCGAAAAAATTTACACCACTAACGGTGATATTTCCAGTAACCAAATAATTGAATCGTCGACCAGTGTCGACGTAATTCAGTAAGTCAGATTTTAAAGCACACAGTTCTCTAATCTGTTTAGAATCGATGCGTACGGGTGATCTCCCCTGTTGCGAAAACTCCCACACCAAATTGAAAGGGGATTCCTTTTCGAATCCTATGGCTACGTACTTGTTTTTTTCCTTGTTCAGAAAATATGTGTTTGCAAGATAGAGATCTAAACATGCATCTACGTCATGTAGTTTAGGACACTCGATTTTGTCTGTGGAAAAACCAATTTCCCTACGTCTCTTTATGAAATCACAGTCCGTAGTCACATCCATTCCCTCGTCAGCCGTCTCGTTCTTGATAGTAACGGTTTCTAATTTAATAGGTTGCACACGTTTGCGAGGTTTACGTTTGGAAACATCATCCTTATGGGTTATACGCGTCACAAGTTTGTCGTGTTTCTCCATTATAGAAGCCGCAGTAGGTTCCATGGTGTGTTCACTAGAACTGTCTCGATGGCACTGAGAGAAAGATACGGCAGCACACATTTTAAATAGATTTCTTCATGACACGAGTCCGGATCGTGTGGATAGAGCAACACGTTTGTTCCCCTCTGGGACACTTGGAATGTGGTAAACATTTGAAGATCTGACGAAAACGGTGCTGGATATATCCATCTTTACTGATACCTGGTGGAAATGTCTGGATGAAATCCTTGGTTGTAACGTGACGTGCTTTGTAATAAGCATACACGCAACAGTAATGACCGCATGTTGTGGCCAATATCCCCTGTAAGGGAATGTTGTTGTAAGTCCAGACCGAGGAATGACTGTTCAGGAAAGTTACGAATTCTTGATAGAAAGGATGAAATCCGTATGAATCGAAATACTCGGCCACATTATTTTTGTCGAAATAGAAGGCCACCCAGTGTGTACCCCGGGAGTCGGACTTGTCAGTGTTTGCGATGATCAAGGCCGGGGTAGGAAACGTCCGAGGTAAAAGATCTCTCGGGTAAACACCGTAAAAAATGTTTCTGGTGGAACAGTTACGAGATAGAATCTGTCTGATCTGCGATGTGTTCATGCTGCTTATGTTTTCAATAATGTATAATAATGTGTCTGTCTTTGGTCATTTCTATTCTTCCAGGGCTGTTGTCAAGTAGTTCGGGAAACGATTGTATGTTCACAGGTTTTGAAGTTGTCACTTTCGAAGAAACACTACTATGCTTGATAGTACGGGTTATCACTTTGGTAGGTTTTCCCATCACAAGCAGTATAATGTTTACATAAGAGCTATTTCGGTAACACTGGGAGTCAGAAACACAGGCACACATATTTATGGAAAATTCGGTCTCACTGATGGAGGATGACACTTCTATCTTTAGGTATATCTACTGCAGATTCAAATTCAGCATACAAAAGGCATGTTATATTTTCCGACAGCTGAGGAGAAAACTGCATCTCGGCTCCGATGATGCCTTGTTCCTGGAGACTGGTGTGCGTGTCGTTTCCTGAAGAGTCTGGCGTTATGTCGTAAATCAGGAAAAAGAATCCGTTCTCGAACATTTTCCGTGTGATCTGGTGTCCGTAATTGGCGTGGTGAATGCCTGTACCGGAAAATAGAGTTTGATAGGCACGTGTTATCAATCCGCTGTTTCCTCCTGTGGTGATGTGTAAAGGTTCGGAAGGTACGAGTTCTCCATTTTTCACAAGATGGAAAGAAGATAGGTTAAAACTTCTAAAGTCGAACGGATTTTTCTTACTGTCTCCGAGAAAGCTGGCGGTGGATACCATAGCAAAAAGAACAACATTCGGAAAAAGACCTTGAAAAGCATTATCGATCGAAATCTGTTGCGTTCCGGCGACGTAAGAATAAGCTTTGATGACGCTTCTGGTGAACGGATAATGAGCAGGAGCGTAAGTGAGTGCTCTGTCTATGGCCAAACTGGTGGTAGGAGTAGGAATGATGTGATTTATTTCGAGAACAGCCTTTAAAATTTTTATTCTTACTGTAGGTGATGTCTGGTCTCCCCAGATGTAAAAAGCGTCACGTGATCTAGCTAGATCTATGCGCACTTCAACACCGTTGAGCAGGTATTTAGACTGGTGGAAGAAATCTATGTGAAGTTTTCCCATAAGGTCGACCAAGGCTGTCACTTCCGTAGGATTTCCGGTCGTCGGAACATACTGGAAAAATTTTTTTCTTGTGGTGAAACCTGTGTTGTCGGCAGTGATTTCATCTTGATGTTCAGGTGTGTCCAAATACCACATGGCATTCGTGAGATGCGTGTTTGCGGCATCGCTTCCGTAATTGATAGCTGCTTCGAAGATCGCTTTATATGCGTAATTGTTATCGGCGGTTGTTACAGCAATGCCGTTGAGAGTCACTGTACATTGGGAAAAGAGTGAATGGAGAAGATAATTCACGACCCCGCAGTTTTTTGTGAGGGCATTTTCGGTTTCGGAAGCACTCATGGGACTTCCATCCTGTTTAACCATTTGCGTTTGCAGACGGAGATAGGCAGATGAAAGATCGAGAAAATCAGTTCCTGCCGCCGGTATGACAAACTGAATTATATTCTGATTATCGATGGAAGCGATAGGCTTGTAGGTGGCTGTGTACGTTTTTTCCACATTTTGCTGAATAGGTTTTTTCCGGAAGAGGTCGAACTGCGAGATCATGCACATGTTATCCGCCATCATTATCCAAAAATATCTTTCCCTGAGACCTTCTGCTTGATTTTTCTTTTACGTGTTCTCCTAGATTTTGCGGATGTTTTCCTTCGTTTTTTGGATGCTTGTTTTTTACGGATCGTAGATGTTCTAATACGGGTGGCTGAACGTTTTAACATCAACTGAGCAATTTTTGTTGCAGGTTTTGTTCTTATACCAGAACCTACCAGAGAGTCGATTTTTCGTTGTGCTTTACTTTGAAGATTTTGACCTGCTTCACGTACCCGTTGACGAACAATAGTTTTCGGAGTTTGTTGGGTTGTTGCAATGTCGGTGATAATGTTAGCTCCTGTTTTTAAAGCTTCTCTTCCGATCGTCTTTGCACCGCTCCAGAGTAGAGGTTTCACCATTCTAAACAGTCCTGCGAAAAGTGACCCCAATCCTCTCCCTTTTTGATTTCTAGTTGAACGGTAGATGGGGCCAATTCCTCCACGGATTTGGTTACTGTAATATTCGGTCTGCGAATTCATGATGATTCATTCGCTTTTCGACAAAGACTGAGAGAAATAGCGGTCTACTGTTTTTTAAAAGGACTTTGCTTTTCTACGAAAATGTAAAACAGCGATTGTGGGTACGGAGCCAGTTCTCAAAGGTAAGAAATTTCCTTTTCTATCGTACAACGCAATTTCTATTGTTTCGAAAGAGGCTTTATCCAGAGGAACGTAATGAATCGGGTCGAATGATTGATGGGCTACGGGTACTGTGCAAGACGTATTTGTGTCCGAACACTGTTTTCGGGTAAGACGCAAGAGACGTACCATTTCTCCCCCGACCAATTGTTGTTTCACCAGATCGGAGTAAATAAATATATATGGGTTTTTATCCACAACACTATTGGACATTGCGTGCGTAGAATAAATAGATTTCAATATGTCATATCGAAATTTAGCATAGTCATCAGTTTCGTCTATGGGTGTAACGGTATTTGTTGGAGCATCGTCAGGTTCAGGCTTCGGAACCCCTATCACGGATAGATGTTTGTACACGGCCTGCTTGAAGAAAAACCTGAGATGAGTAGGAACAGCTACATTAGCAGGGTCTGTTTTCAGGAAATAAATCAGATCCTCTATCGTATATGTTGTTGCAGGAAAATAAAATGGTTGTTCGTTAATATAGAGTGTGTTATCCGGACAAACTGTAGATCCAAATGTTCCCCATTGCGGTTCCGTCAAAAAATGCCAGAATTTCTCGAGAACGGATCTCCTTATTTCCAGGTCGTCGGGGAGAGATTCGATGATGGTAGAGACTAGGTCCTCAGCACTTGCATATGTCCGAACAGGAAGAGTTAACATTCCAGAATCAGTTTCCAAAACATTGTCGTATAGAGTTGAATAATGTAGTTCTGCCAATCCGACTTCCCACAATTCTGGAGACAGATCGATTCGTTTAGCAAGTTTTACGGTGAAATGGGTGAGTGTGTTGTCTGGAAAATATTCCTCCGATGCAGATGATAGGAGGTAAACGTAGAAATTATCATCCATTCTCGCCGAACACAGAAGACTCACTGGATCGCAGTACCGTTATATTTTGATATAAATATGTTTTGGAAATTATTTTTCCGATAACTGTTTTACGGAAGATGCCTTGATCCATGAATCGAAACTAGGCGGATATCCGAGCCAACGAACCAGGTATTCCAATTTTTTTCCTTTTCCCCGGGTGTTCAAAATTTTATCAATTTTATACTCTTCGTCAGGATCCGAATAAACTTTCTGCAGTTCATGTTTGTAAAATGTACCTTTTACTGGTTCTTCATTTAAGTCGTCTAATATGTATACAGGTACAGGTGTTCGCTGAACAAGGGAATGGATTTTGAAAAGTTCTCGTGACCACGTTTGTTCGTATCCTTTCTCAAAATGTCCTTTGACGACAGAAATTCGTACAATATCACCTACATTAAGATCTGAAGACGGTTGTGAAACATGTTTGTCAGGTTTGTTGAGACGTTTCCACACAATGTAAACGTTTGTTTCGTTGACATCTCGAGGGGCTATTCCTATGGAACTGTGGATTGCTGTATTGTAACCTTCGAGAAGTTGCGGTAAAATATCTACATAACGTCTTGTCTGTTTTGAGGTGAAATATTTCCACATCCGTTCTTTTAATGTTCTGTTGAAACGTTCCACTACACTCGCTTTCACAGGATAATTTGTTGCTGTCGAGAACTGTACATGTTCATTTTTTAAAAATTTCTGGAATGTAGAATTTGTAAATTCCGTTCCTTGGTCGGTCTGTAGTGTAACAGGTTTCCGTCTGTTTTCTTCGAAAATAGTTTTGAAAGCTTCGGTTACCGAATTGCTTGTTTTATTTTTTAGCGGTAATGCAAAGGCATATTTTGAAAATACGTCGATCACTGTCAGAAGATATTTGTATCCGTCGTTATGTTTTTGTATTGATGTCATGTCGTTGAGATCGGCTTCCCAAAGCATGTCTATGTTCCATACATTGTAATGATTTCGAGGAAACCTTTTTCTCGCAGGTTTGTGGAGAGTGTAGGTTTCCTGATGCATCAACCATTTTTTCACCGTATCGCGGGATATATTTTTATCTCGTACCGCTTTCCACAGACGATCTACAGATGAGAATGAAGCATGGTGTCGGGGATCGTAATATATTTTGGTGAGAATTTTATCGTGTTTCAACTTAGAGACTCCCATGACCGATCTCTCTGTCTACGGCTTTTTCTCAGAGGAACCAGTTTGTAAGCGTCAGGTGTTCTCAGAAAAGGTGTAGTTTTCCTGGAAACACGGACGGTCACTTTCTTCTTCTTCTTCTTCTGTCGATGAGACGGTCCAGGGCTTTCCGTTGGCGACGATGAGAAGTTCAATGTTTTCGGATCCGGAAGTGTTTTTTCCTGACGTTCGTCTATCAAATGTTGTGCCGTGGATTGGTACTCATCGATGATATTCTGTAACTGATGACGTGTATTACGGGGTAATGTCTCTGCCAGATTCTGAGGAAAATACGTTGATTCTGGTGAAATAGTAGAAGAACCGTCGTTATCTTGAACAATAGGAATCTGTAATGGTTCTTTCGATTTTCTACTCAACCATAAATACTCGTCCAATTCTTTTCTGTAAAGACGCCATTTTTGATCGTCCGATATGTTTTTCATTTTTAGTATATCACTCATTTTTTTATCTAAAATTGATAATTTGTGGTGCACAGACGATTCGATATTTCGAATACGTTCTAACTGTTCTGGTGATAAAACAATCATTTTTTTGAAAGCAGATGACATTTTAGTGTGGGAGAAGAGTTCCAAGAAGTCCCGACAACAAGGAACCTAGAAGTAAAGGTAGAAACCCTCCTTTCTGGACGAGAATGTTTCTTCGTTTTTCGATGTTCACTTTGGGTTTTACAAGATTACGTAAAACCTTCTTGTAAGGTGTCAGACGACGTTTTACAGAAGGTTTAAGTTTTACGTTACCTTTTAAAACATTTAGACAGCACTCGCTTATGAAACGAATTGATTTCTTAGGAGCACTCTTTAGCAAGGATTTACGAACTTTTGTTGGAGAATTTTTCAGCAAGTGTAAAATAGGTGAGTGTTTCTTCAACGAAATATTATGTTTAGAATGTGAACTGGTACGTCTCTTCCTCGTTCTCTTCATCTCGATGTTTTAGACATTCGTGAGGAAGATATGCTGTCGAATAATCCTTGTTAAAAATATCTGTTTGATAACGTAGAGGATCAGGTGTTGACTGGGAAAGATCAATATACAAATAACTGAAAGGGTGTTTTGTTGCATCTATATATACTTTTTCGAGTTCTTTCATACGGTGAGGATGAAGTTGTCGTGCGAACACGGTGAATTGGTTCATATCTCGTGGATTTTTGAATATGACAAAATGTTTTACGTTTAAAGAGATATCTCTACAATTTTTTCCCTGGTGGAAAAGATTCTGTGTTATGAAGACTACCGAAATATTCTTGTGGTGACTACCTTTTGTGAAAAGATCGGCAACTTTTTCTCCTTGAGCAACCATCATAAGATCATCTAAAATTACAAGGGTGGGGGTTTTACCGTTCCACGATTGCCAATCAACAATTCCTTTATGGTATTCTACATTACCAATATTTTTGGGGGTACTGTTTTCCTGATCGTAACACCATACTATTTTTTTAACAGGTCCTTCTACAAGATGAGCAATAGAGTCGACAAGGTTTGTCACGAAAGTAGTTTTACCACTCCCTGATGCTCCACAGACCATCATTGTAAAAGGATGAACAAGTTTAGGAAACACCATGTTTTAGAATTTTTACGATAGTGAATTGGAGGAGATCAAAAGAAAAATGATAGTTTTTGGTTCTGTTACCACAATATATATCTATATAAAAATTGAGAACATATCTACACAACTCTACTTTTTATATAAAATGTGTAATAGATATTTATAGAACTACTTTTATAAAAATTGTAAAACATAATTACAAACTACGTTCTTGCAAGAACAGATATTTATTACATACAAAACCAAAAATTATAATTGAAACAAAAATATTCACCATTGGCAATATTAGAAAATTATCTGTCTATACATTTAGTAATACGCAAATGGGTAGAAGATAACACAGTAGTTTCTGACTCTGTTACCATAATATATACATAAATTGACAATATATCTACATAGCATTACTTTTTTTACAAAATGTGAAACATATTTACATACTACATTTCTACAAGAACACATATTTATTACATACAAAACCACAAAATGTTATATTTTAAACATAAAATTATTGACCAATGTCAATTTAGAAAATTATCTGTCTATACACATAGTATTTATTATATACAAAAAATATTATATATACAAAACAAAAAATGTTATATTTCACACAACATTGTTCACCATTGTGGATATTACAAAATTATCTGCCTGTACATTTAACAATACCCGAATGGGTAGGAGAGGAAGTCTTCAGAAAACCTACGTTTTAATAACACAGCTTGAAAATTTTTTTGTTCGTTTGTGGTGATTACTCTGAGTTCTTTGGTTCTTCTTATACGAAAAATATTTTTCACCACAACTTCTAATTCTTCACCTTTAATCATACGACACATGGTGTCGAAATTTACTACCTGTGAGGCTCCTACATTCAATGTGATTCCTTTAATTTTACATATATATTCGGGTGCACATTCTGGTTTACATACCTTAAGACTGTAACATTTTGGGCCTGTTGAAACAAATTCCCTAGAAACTGCTTCGTTACCAAAAGATTCTAGCTCATCTGTCAGTTCACCGAGTGCATAACCTATTTCAGGATGGTAGATCATATCAGGGGCATCTATATATATGACTGAATCAGTATCACAATAACATACTCTGTCCCCTAATTTCTCCAACAGTTCATACAATTTTAGACGAGCATGACATGTAGTAAAGGCTGCTATAGGAACATTAATTTTCGTGTTTTGTTTGAGAACTTCCTGGATATATTTCCAATGCACTATAACAGTCTCCTGATTCAGATATAGTACACTGTTAATTGTTATGTTAGGATCAGTCATTTTGTCTAGAAAATCCTTTGTTTCTGTAATGATACTTGTTTGGGACAGATTTTCCCGTTGACAGAATTTTCCCCACAAAGAATTTAGACATAGTTTTGCAAGGGTACGTTTTCAAGGGTTTATCTCTATTTTGGATTCATCTAGAAGAATTCCTTCTTTGCTGAAATAGTTTTGTATGTAACGTTCTTTATCTTCTTCAGTGAGGCACCATGCAGGCCACCCACTTGCTTCTTGTTTAATCTTAAGGAAAGTATTTACATATCCTGTAAATAATCCTCCTGTCTTAGATGATGGATCATACTGCACAGTTTCATACTGCCACACTTCCAAAACAGCTAGAACGTTATAACCTAAACTGCATGCTTTTCTAACTTCGGCTATAACCCAAGTTCCATCTAGTGCACGTTCGTCTGGAGAATGTTCACACCTTTCTTCACACTGTGTTTGAAGAGCACATTTTTTACACAAAACAAACATTAATTTCTGGTTAATTTTTGCCGGTAGAACGGGGTGTAGAAGATGTCTTGGAGGTAATATTCTACATTTGATGAGACCTTCCATTTTCAGAATTTCATCTACGACAGGAATATCTTCACCAAGAAATATTTTAGGGTGTCCAACAGGATAACAGCAGTATTTGTTTACATAAGGGTATAGACTGGTGAAATCCCTATAACAGATGGTTTCATTTTCCTTTGTTTGGTAATAGGTTCTGGCAGTCTCTACTCTACCACCGTAGAGAGCATCTCGAGGGTTTAAGGGTGTGCATTCTACAATAGGATGAGATGAAAGATGCACATTTATAGCAGGATTTTCTTTGAGGAATCTGTTGAAATCACATTCCCACATTACTTCAACATTATACCCTTCAGTTCTGAGTGCTGCTAACTTACGACATGTCATCTCATATCGAAATCCTGCAGTATTCAATAAATCTTGTTCATTATCTTCTTTCCCACTCTGTTCATCACCATCTACATCTGTGTATTGGGGGTGTGTATTTCTTCTGACGGGCATACATCGTTGACAACCATGCCAAAAACATCCTAATGCTTCATATACTGTGTTAGTCTCTTCATGATACCCATCTACTTTGTAGCGCCCACCTAATACATATTTCTCACGAGTTCGTCCCCCGTGAATAAGAATGATATTTTTCTCCTTCTCAATGTGTGTCAACCATTTTAGAGCAAATTTCGACATTGTATCAGCATGGTGGTATCCTCCTTTTGGAATTATTCCAATCGTGTCGGCAGACATGAATTTGGACCTGTATATCAGAGAACAGACAGAGGCTATGGTGATACATTCTCTAAAGATGTCTATCTTACAGATTTCTATGAAATCCGATCTCAATTTCAAACACCCCTGCCTCAAGACAGTAACATCCTTGATACAATATGCTAAAAGTTCTTTTCTGTTATCAAATATTCTGTTAGTATTTTTCTCTTCGTTGTACCACAATAGAAATGTTTTCTGTTCATCTACATTTTTCATGCGATCATACCCAAATGCTGACGGTGGTGGTATTTCTCCGACATAATTCTTGTTTTTTTCTGTATTCCACAAGTGGGGATAATGTCCCTTCTGGGTAGGTAATCCAAAAATTTTAGAAAACTCTGACAATGCCGAATGAACAAAATTCAGGCTGTCGATAAAATACAAGTTTTCATATCTCATACTCATAATTTTCGTCCCATTGAGAATAACACTCGGATTCATTTTGGTCTCCAACATCCTTCGTAAAATAAACGTGCAATCGTACCCTCGTGCATTATGTGCACAGATGATGATGTGCGGAAATTTATTCTGTAGTTGCAAATAGGATAGGAATGTGTCAACAGGATCCTCCCAAAATATATGTTGTCTAATTCCGCAAACCTTACACGGTGTAGATAGATCTTCCGAAAGATAACATTTATGACATGCTGTTTGTAACACGATTAAATTAGGTACATGGATGAATGAGTTTTCTTTATCAGTATTAGGAATATCTGTATAACACTCAAAATCGTAAAATATGAAAAGAAATTTAGAACCACCTTTCGGTTTTGGAACACCCATATAACATAAATGGTTTATAGGTTTTACCAGACTACATACTGTACAATATTTCTTCTCACAATTGTGCACTTTTTCACGTCGGTTATTTGTTAGAATTATTCTGTGGCACTTTTCACACTGCTGAATCTCTTTACACACAGTTCCCTTTCTAAAAGTTGTAGACATATGTTTTGTAAAGCATTGACTGTTTTTGAATAAACGATGGCATATTTCACATGTTTTTCTAAAATTACTTTCCTGTATACATGGTGGTATTCCACGACACATTGGACACATTTCTTTACACCTGTGGGTGTGTGGTTTATCAAAGATAAGTTCATTACACCCTACACACACGTCTTTTGCTGCAAATGCACCCACTCTGTTTACAATGACATCAAAATGTTGCCTTGTACTGTCATACAAAAGATATATATGTTTCGATGCGTTCTGTATCTGACCTTCGAATAAAATATCTTTTGGGTCACGAAGATTATTATGGACAATAATTTTGTAATCCACCAGATACTGCTGGAATTTTCGAAGTTCTGGAATTCCTCCTCCGTTAATTCCTAAATTCACTCCTGCTTTACTCATGAGTTCAAATACAGGTTTCTGCAAATTTCTCCCCTTTACATATGATTTATAATTTGGATCATTGTCAGCACAAGCTTTACCAATAACTAAACTCTCTGCTAGACATAGAGGTTGTTTTAAACTCTGCACTGAAACTATACTTGTTTTCTGTGCAACCAATATATGGTTTGGTGCACTGTAAGCACGTAGTCCTCCACCCCCCACAGGAATACTTACATGATCAGCACGTAGAACTAGATGATCAGTAATCAAAAATGTCTTTGCACTTTGGAGTATTCTGCCTACAATGTCCCATAACATATCTGCATGTAATTGGTCACTTCTGTGCCATGCTACATAGATGTCATCTACCTTTACATCTGATAAATTAGATATTCTCAAACCAATTTTATCTTCATCTTTAGCATGTCTCTTGATAAAGTTAAGAAGGTTTGTGAGCCCCTCTCGAATCCATTCACGAGGATCAATATTTTCCGAAGGAGGTTCAAAACTAAATTCTATACGATGACCTGTAGATCTAAATCTAGGATACTGCATATCTTTAATATTATGTACAGTAATGTTACCGATAGACTCAGTATTTGGTAAAACATATTTTCTTTTACGAGATTTCCTACCTTTATTTTCTACAACTGTAGGATTTTCTTCTGTTGTTGAGTCTGCCAATAATTCAGCACTGTTTCTTCGAGATGGTCCTGGTTGGTTTGTGCTCCATGATGATCTTGACTGGTCAGTCCTCCACGATGATCCTGGTTGATCCGTCCTCCACGATGGTCCTGGTTCCTCAGTCCCCCATGGCGATCCTGCTTGATCTATCCTCCATGTTGGTCCGGATGAATCAGGTCTCCAAGACGGTCCTGAACGAGACTCCGTATCTGGTCTGGATAAAACATTTCCCGAAGTTTGTGGTGATAAAATTAGATTCGATGTTACAGGATTCGATGTCGATGCTGGTACAGTCTGTTCCAAGGATGTCCGTCCTCGTCCGGAAAGTTCTGGTACGGACGTTGTCACTGATTGTAGTAATCGGTCATACTCACCAATTAACGAGACACTTTCCCCTAAAATGATTTTTTGGGCGACGTATGCTAACACTTCACGTAACTGTTCGGGTGTCTTGAAATACCCATCCCTATATAACGCCAGTAATTCGTCAGCGGATAACAGGGAGTCCATGATCGTACGTCGGTGGTATCACGAAGACTGACTCGTGGAGGGCCATCGTGCTTTTATATGTAGACACGGCAGCACTTCCGCTATATTCTTACCGGTTTTAAGCGTTCCACCCCTAATAATTCTTCCGGTCGATTTATAACCTTCCTCGAAATAGCTGACGTTTTTAACGTTATCTGTTAACACAGGATACAATTCTTCGAAATGTTTATCTGCCTCCAACAGATAAATAGGAAACTGTTCACTTACCGGAAACTGTATGATAGCTTAAGAACATGTTTATCATAGACATCCTGTTTCCTGTTAACCACATGTGGTTGTAGTATGACATCAACTTAGGGGTCAAGCGGTCACGTGGTCAAGCGTGGTCAAGTGGTCAAGTGGTCAAGCGTGGTCAAGTGGTCAAGCGTGGTCAAGTGGTCAAGCGTGGTCAAGTGGTCAAGCATGGTCAAGTGGTCAAGCGTGGTCAAGTGGTCAAGCATGGTCAAGTGGTCAAGCGTGGTCAAGTGGTCAAGCGTGGTCAAGTGGTCAAGTGGTCAAGCGTGGTCAAGTGGTCAAGCGTGGTCAAGTGGTCAAGCGTGGTCAAGTGGTCAAGCGGTCTAGTGGTCAAGCGGTCAAGTGGTAAAGTGATAAAGGGGTAAAGTGGTCAGGTGTTGGTAAAGTAATAGGTAACCACGGGGTCTTAATACTTGTCGGGCTTACCGGTGTGTTATTGTATCAGTTTAATACTACAATCTGTTTTACCATATGTACCAATTAAGCTGATTCTGTAAATTAAATGATTACCTTTCTATTTGAGTTATATGGTAATCAGTTTATCGATGGTTGAAGTCCGGTTTACCATATGTATTAAGATGGTTCGCGAAACAAGGTGATTACGCCTTCTACGAATTTAGTATGACAATCAGTTTACCAGATGGCTGACAGGATGGAACAATCACCAAATTTGATATGGCCGGATGTAGCAACCCACTTTTTATCTTGCACGTTCATATAATATCGTAATCGAATCCTGCAGTGTTCTTGATAATAATAGTAATAATCTATTTGAAGCAGCACAAGTTTCACTTAAATCATTCTACACTTTGCATTCATAGACTCGACAACAGAATGGTTGACAGGGAGAATGTAAGTACCATACATTGATTTTCTGTTGTTTAAATAATAAGTTGTTGTGTATATATATATATATAGTAACTTTATTTACGTTATGATGAAAGAAGTTCATACAGAAAATATACATACATACTACATTTTTGGTCACAATATTTTGGAACACATCTCATTCTCTACAATAATTAAACAGTTTCGGTTATCCAGCAGGACCCCACAATATCTACAGTCACGGACATTTTCGACTTGCAACAACTTGGTTATACAAGTGTTACAAGCCTAAAATGTCCGTGACCGGTCAGAAAACTGAACAAACAGGTGTTAATGTATTAGTGATTGTTAGTTTATTCGTTCAGTTTTCTATTTTTTAACATCTCCACCATCCGTTCCTCTAGCTCTTTCCCCGTTCCTCCTGTTTTCTTATTTTCTGCTCTTTCATTCCTCACACTTTTAAATAGTTCCATCAACTCGAAACAGATTCTTAACGATAAATGCGAGGGTACATATTGGACTCTCTGTATGTTTTCTACAAAATCACCAAACACTGCCACGTTTCTTTTTTTTTCAATAATAAAGCTGAATATTTTCACCAATGTGTCCACCTTCACTTCAAAATCTTTACACGTTTCTTCTAGTCGGCGCAATAAATCTTCGGCCAACCCGTTTTCTTCGCAGAAATTGACGTAGCTGACTACATGCTTTTCTACTTGGCGTGCGTGAACTCTGCTCCACAAATTTCTTCTCTCTTCTGTTGTAGTCCCCGTCTCCTCTTTTACGTCACCATACAGTAGACTGAACCCTAGTGGAAGTGTAGTCATCTGAAAATAGACAGAAAATATATTTGTTATATATATATATATATTACACAAACTGTAATCACCGTTATATATATTAATTCACACATATTTTCAGGAACGTAACATGCAGCGAGGAGAGGCTCTGCGAAATGCTTTTCTTCAATATCAGATAGGAGTAGAAGAACAAGAGCAATTCGCAGAGCTCACCAGGGGTGTTAGGAGGTGCCTGGAGGAGCAGGCTGAAATAAATCGGCAATACGAATACACCTTTGCCGTATTCGCGGTTCGGCGTAACCGAAATCGGCAAAGGATGCAAGACATTTTTCATCAATATCGTCAAAGGTAATTATTTTTCAATTTATTTCTCATAACATTGTATATTTTGACATTGTCCGACAATAACACTTTTTTCTTTATAGCCGATATCTACATGAAACACAATATATTTTTTTTTTAATTATTATATATTGTTTTTCAGAATGGATCGACAGAATATTCGTAGAGCTGATAACCTACTTCTACTGGTACCTCCTGCGGTCCTCAGGGGGTATGTTCGTCCTCCTTCTCCTGCTCCGGAAGAGGTGGAGGTCCATTTAGTGCAACACGAGGAGGAGGAGGAGGAGGGACATATTACGCCTCCATTACCTCCCGGTGGAGGAGAGGACCGGGAAGAGCCACCCCCCTCACCATAGCCTGTATCTTCTCAAGTTCAAAATAAACATCTGCTGCCGTAGGTAATATTTTTATTTTCTCACCTTTCAAGTTGTATCGTTTTCTGCTTCCGACGTGTCGGTCTCCTCTATGATATCCGGGAATTCACGATGCGGGTTCCTGTTACCGAACTGCTCTTCCACTTTGCCGATGCTGGAAAGAAATAAATATTTTTGTTTAAGATTCTCGTGAATTGAAGGACGATCGGAATATCCGACCATCTCTTCCAGATCTAATTCAGGACCTTTTATTCCTAGTGTCTCGTTCAGTTTTTCCTCCAAATTCGTGCCACATCTGAACCATTGCAACACCTCGGACATTTTCAACACGCATTCCGTATAAGCTTTCCGGAATTCGTGCATGAGTGTTGCAACATCCCCCTCCTCAACTATCATATATTTTTTGTGACACCCGATCCGGTACAGACATGGAATTTCCCCATTCAACAACTCATCCACATTCTCATATCTTTTCATTTCCAACCCCGTCACATCCGTGATCATTCTCTCGTCAACCATCATGATGTATTTTTTTGCCGAACAGCGTGGAGGAACATGCAGATATGTTATATCTACATGTTCCGCATTTAATTCAGATTCAGATTCCATGCACATACAATCCACCGGGGAAATTCCGGACACTACGATAAAAGGTCCTGCATGATAACCTCGTGTCGCCACCTCACCGGCTACACGCCCACTCCAGACACGGTACGGCAGATGACCGTACACAGGCGCTCTCTCGAACTGATAATGCGTCTCGCATAAACCCCTTCTTCGATTATTAATACAATACATGCTGATCGGATAACCTTGACTCTCAATCTGCATGCAAGTTTCCTCCGGCACATTTCTATCGTAATATGTCACCAAAAAGGATTCCCTGTATCTTACTGGGACGTCGAATATCAACAATTTTGAATTTGCTCTCTGAAATATTTTCCTTTTGCAGACTTTCATCTTTTTTGATCCGGAAATCGTTGCAGGGTATGCGAGACACGTTGTCCTTTCGGGAAAACGTTCTGTATAGCCGTACAGAGGATTACACTCCGCTTTCCTGCCAAAACTCTGTTTCCGTTTCCTCGACGTTTCAACCCCACCGCCGATAGTGTCTTTCCTGCCACAATTCACTTCTTCATACTGATGCTGCGCAGCATTTTTTTCTTCCCACACCTTACGAAATTGTCGTTCCGTCAGGTATTTCGGAACACTTACATACGGTTTTCCTTTCACTTCTCCTTCCCTAGGCGATTCAGACACTATCGGCGGTTGTGGTGACAGTGGAGGAGACGGCAGTGGATGGGAACCCTGTACTGCCTCAACCTCCTGCGAAGAATTCATACCGAACACCCCACTTGCAAATCCTAACAGCCACGATACTACGCCCATTTCTACTTACCTTAGGGTTCTTCACCTTCGATACCTGCTCGGATTTCAGACAGATAGCAACGACTCTGATGATCTTTCGACGGTGTTCCAATATCTGCTGCTCCTGGTGAAAAGCGACTCTGCTGATTGATTCTACAATGGAGATGGTGATTCTGGTAACAACACAATCCACTAGCCCCTTATATACCTTCCTTCCGATCTACGTTATCAATACATTCCGTGCGCATTCGTTCGCGCAGAGCGTCCAACGCCCACGTGCCTCTCCTATCTTCTTCCTGTCCTGGTACACTATACACAGTCACCTCTCCCGAGAAACCTACTCTTTTTGCTCTATTTTTTTTCTTTATATCCTGCTTCTCAGACTTCTTTCTTTTCTTTTGCTCTTCCTCCATCACATGCTATCCGACAAAGACTCCTATCTCCTTTTATTCAACACCACAAGGATTCTTATCATACGCCTTCCACGATTTCTTATCTCAGCATTTCCGGACCACCGCACATAGCACTCTGCCGAAAGTTTCGTAACCCTCTCCCTTAATCACCAGACTCATTAACAGCCGGAAACCCATATCTCCAGCCCCGACAAACACACCACACATATCACTCAACAGTTCCACGAATTTCATAACAACCGGAAACCCCATATCTCCACCACAACAAACACGCCACACTCCTTCCCCGTCCTTTTCAATTAACGACCTACAAAATGATAATATCAATTCATCAACGACAGGAAACCCATATCAATCCCTCATTAACAACAGGAAACACTTCCCGCAATCTCAATCTTATCAAAGCCCTCAAACCACAAACGCCCCCCAAAAAACCATAATTCAACTCCCGACCGGAAACACTTATCAAGCTCCTCATTAACAACAGCAAACCCATATCATCAAGCCCCGCCGCAGACTCAACGCGGAAGTTGTGGTTGGTTATCTCTGGAAAACGCCTACCCCTTATCTTAGCATTTCCGCTCTTATCTTATCTCATTTCCGGTTTAGGTGGAATGGACGGGGGGGTCTTACTACTCAAGTGGCAGCAAGTCGGCAGCCAACAAGGAACAACGAGTGACAGGCAGTCCTTTCTCACTCGGCACCTGAACACACCCATATTGATCGCTTGCTCACTGGTGACGAAAAGTGGGTCTTCTATGATACTCCCAAGCGTACCAGACATTGGTTGTCACCACGTGACCCTGTTCCTCACACCTCAAGACCACCTCTGCACCCACGAAAGGTTATGCTCTCTGCATGGTGGAATTGTCGGCAAGTGGTGCATTACGAGCTCCATCCACCTGGTCAGACCATCACTGCTGACCTCTACTCTCAGCAGTTGCAAAGGGTGCACCGTGCATTGCGGCAGAAGGAGCCGGCATTGGTGAATCGCAAGAGTGTGCTCTTCCTGCACGACAATGCCAAGCCACATGTGACAAAGAGGACCCGGAAGACCCTTCAGCAACTTGGCTGGGAGACACTGTGCCATCCACCATATTCACCGGACCTTGCACCAACAGATTACCACCTGTTTCATTCCCTCGACAACCACCTCTGTGGGAGATCATTCGCAAATGAGGGAGACCTGCGGAACGCACTCACGGACTTCTTTGCATCCAAGCTCGCCGAGTTTTATCACCAGGGTATTGTGCAGCTGCAGGAACGTTGACAAAAGGTGTTGGATGCTGATGGAGATTACTTCGAAACCTAAAGGTACGTACCGCCCACTGTCTTGCTCTTTGTTTATCACCGCTCTAGAACGGCAAGAACTTTTTTGGTTACCTGTATGTAATTTACTCCATAATACCAATGCGAAGGTGGCTACTCACCAGGAATTCCTTAAAATCCGGGAATTGTGTGTAAATTATTGACTCTGGGAATTCCGCGTGAACTTCTCTTTGTGGACGTGAAAAATCGCATTTCCGACTTGTGTGTGTAGATTTATCTCGGGTCTGAGTGTGAAATTGAAAATGTAAAGTTCACACTTTAAATTACATATTTTAAATATGTATATCATTTAAATGAATTGAATTAGAAATTTTTGATATATTGGAATCATCTAGGTATTTGTGTGTGTATGTGTGTTTCGAGAGAAGGAAATAGACAGAGACTGTGTTTCAAACAAGTTAGTTATTGAATTTTTTGTCACCAAACAGAGCAAGTGCCTCTGTGTAATATTAAAAAAAATTGTAAAACATAAAAAAAATATATAAAGACCTATTAAGAGGTTTCATTTAGGGGTATAAAACTACTATATGTTCTAACAAGGAAAATAGGATATTTTAGGCACCATAAAACTTCATGAATTTTTGCGTTTCTTAATGAAATGCTGACGTAATTTGTTACATCTTATTTACCTGCATAGGGGAAAAAAATATGATAAAAATTTAAAATCCGAGGTCTAGTTATATCCTCCTGCAACAAAAAGAATAAGGCTCGGCTCATTGGCACACACCCACGAAGCCTTCTCGGAGTTTCCTCTCCTCTGGAAAAATAGTTATGACATCCAAAATCTCAAAACCTACCTTCCAGAGCATCCACGTGGATCTTCTTGTGGAAGCGTCCTAGATATTCACAATAGTTTAGTGACTACGTTAGCATATTCAACTGTTGGAAATTTCCAAGCAATAGCAAAAGTTGGTTGGTTACTTCAGAATGTTTTATGCACATTATTCACAGGAACGCTAGGTCAATTTGCAAATCACACTATGCCAGGTTTGAATTTTGTGACTGCTTTGTCAAAATTGTTCGACACCAATCCTTGATTAATTAATTAAGAGAAGTTAATCCCTCACCTGCAACCTCAAACGAGGTTACAGTAGAATTAATCCCATCCAGGGACAGGGGTTTACAATGAACTTAATCTCGTACCAGGGACCCCTTCCCTGCCCAATCGGGGTTTACAAAGAAATTAATCTCGTGCCAGGGACCCCATTCCCTTCCCTCTCTTCCCTCCAAGAAAAATAATTACTTCCCTACCCCTTCCCTCCATGAAATATACAAAAGTAATAAAGATGGTAATCTAGTTACATCCAACCGACACTGTGGTCACTAAAATGCCAATACTTAAAGGAAGATACATTTTTAACCTGATGCTAAAACAATGGTAAACGAAGTCTTTCACGAGACTAAATACGTTTCCCTGCCTTCTGGTTGGAGTTTTGGCCTAAGTTTCATCTCTTGAATTGCATTTCTTGTCATTAACTTGTCACTCGCTTTTACACTAGAATTGTCGTACTTGGGCATATGAATGTCAGTTTATGTTTATATGGGAAATTTAATAACAAACATGCATTTCATATATAAACATACATTTCGCTTGGAGACGTTCTACAATTATTGCAACAATCGAAGCTATATATATTCGATTGTTTCTGTTATTGAAGATCTTCTCCAAGGTAAATGTATGTTTTGCATATTTGTAGTATATACTAAATACATATATCACTTGGAGACGTTCTGCAATTCTGTTACAATCCAATATATCTAGCTTTGATTGTTATAGTATTGGAGAACGTCTCCAAGTGATATACAAATACGCGTGTGTGAGTGGATTTATGAACGAGGAAATTAACATTAATTACACATTCCGTTTAGCATTGCTTAACAGGAATTACAACATTTAATATTTGCATTCAAAGCAATTGTTAATTACATGGTTTAAAGTCTTACTAAGCAGTTCTTGTCTTTCGATGCTTGCACATTGGATGGCTCAATTTGATTTTCTGTTACAATGCTACCAGCTGCATTTAGTGAATGAAATATTGCTTTGTGATTGACCTTATACAAAAATGTTGGTAAACGAAGATTTTCAAAACACAGTTTCTTAGGATGAAATGCATTTCATTTTGAAACTATGCTATGCTGTGTTTGAATTTTGTGATTGTTTTTGGTAAACCAATCCTTGATTATTTAATTAAGAGAAATTAATCTCTCACCTGCAACCCCTGCAACCTCAAACGAGGTTACAGTAGAATTAATCCCATTCAGAGACATAGGTTTACAGAGAACTTAATCTCGTGCCAGGGACCCCTTCCCTGCCCACCCGGGGTTTACAAAGAAATTAAATCTCGTGCCAGGGACCCCATTCCCTTCCCTCTCTTCGCACCAAGAAAAATAATTACTTCCCTTCCCCATCCCTCCATGAAATATACAAAAGTAATAAAGATGGCAATCTGGTTACATCCAACCGACACTGTGCTCACTAAAATGTCAATACTAAATAGAAGAGACATATTTAACCTGATGCTAAAACAATGGTAAACGAAGTCTTTTACGACTTGATTACTTCGGATGAAACGTAGATCATTTTGCAAACTACGCTATAGTAGATGGAATGTCTTACCTTCGTTAGCAGTAACGCTTGAATAACCATCATATCGTGCTCCAATGTAAAGATTAGGGCAACAAAATTAAGTGAAATCTTTAGGGACGCAACAAGCGTGGCTCTTCCGTCGGAAACGTTATGCAATGAACAGCCGTATTAATTTCGTGGTAGAGACAAAATACGTTTCCCTGCCTTCTGGTTGGAGTTTTAACCTAAGTTGCATGTCTTGAATAATATTTCTTGTCATAAACTTGTCACTCGCTTTTATACTAGTATTGTCGCACTTGTGCATATGAATGTCAGCTCATGTTTATATGGGAAATTTAATAACAAACATGCATTTCGCTTTTAGACGTTCTACAATTACTCTAACCATCGAAGCTATATATATTCGTTTGTTTCTGTTATTGAAGATCTTCTCCAAACTACATATATTTTTCTCATGTTTATAGTATATACTCCAAGTTAAATATCTATTTATATATATTAACGCGTGTGTGAGTGGCTCCATGGACGAGAAAATTAACATTAATTTCACGTTCCGTTTATAATTGCTCAACAGCAATTACAACAGTTAATATTTGCATTTAAAGCAATCGTTAATAACATGGTTTAAAGTCTTACTAAGTAGTTCTTGTCTTTCGATTCTTGTACATTGGATGGTTTATTTTGATCTTTTGTTACAATGCTACCAGCTGAATTTGGTGAATGAATTATTGGCTTGTGATTTCCTTATACTAAAATATGGGTAAATGAAGATTTTCAAAACACAGTTTCTTAGGATGAAATGTATTTCATTTTGAAAACTATGCTATGCTGTGTTTGAATCTTGTGATTCTTTTTGTTAGAACTGTTCGACACCAATTCTTGTAAATTAATGAGGAGAAATTAATCTCTCACCTGCAACCTCAAACGAGGTTACAGTAGAATTAATCCCATTCAGAGACAGGGGTTTACAGAGAACTTAATCTTGTGCCAGGGACCCCTTCCCTGCTCACCCGGGGTTTACAAAGAAATTAATCTCTTGCCAGGGACCCCATTCCCTTCCCTCCCTTCCCACCAAGAAAAATAATAACTTCCCTTCCCCTTCCCTCCATTAAATATACAAAAGTAATAAAGATGGTAAGCTGGTTACATGCTACCCACACAGCGGTCACTACAATGGCAATACCAATGAGGAACAAATACTTTTGATCTTAAGATAAAATATTAATAAGGAAGTATTTCACGACTCCATTTCCTCTGATGAGATGTAGGTCATTTTGCAAACCACGCTATGCCGTGCTTGAATTTTGTGACTGTTTTGTCAAAATTGTTCGACACCAATCCTTGATTAAATAATTAAGAGATGTTAATCCCTCACCTGCAACCTCAAACGAGGTTATAGTAGAATTAATCCCATCCAGGGACAGGGGTTTACAAAGAAGTTAATCTCGTGCCAGGGACCCCATTACCTTCCCTCACTTCCCTCCATGAAATATACAAAAGTAATAAAGATGTCAATCTGGTTACATCCAACCGACACTGTGGTCACTAACTAAAATAATGTCATTACTAAAAGGAAGAGACATTTTTAACCTTATTCTGAAACAAAGGTAAACGAAGTCTTTCACAACTCGATTACTTTGGATGAGATGTAGATCATTTTGCAAACTACGCTAGAGTAGATAGAATTTCTTACCTTCGTTGGCAGTAACGCTTCAATAACCATCATATCGTGCTCCAATGTAAAGATTAGGGCAACGAAATGAAGTAAAATCATTAGGGACACAACAGGGGTGGCTCTTCCGTCGGAAACGTTTTGCAATGATCAGCCCCAACAAATTCGTGGTAGAGACTAAATACGTTTCCCTTCCTTCTCCTTGGAGTTTTTGCCTAAGTTGCATGTCTTGTATTGTATACCTTGTGATTAACTTGTCACTCGCTTTTACACTAGAATTGTCGTACTTGGGCATATGAATGTCAGTTTATGTTTATATGGGAAATTTAATAACAAACATGCATTTCATATTTAAACATACAATTCGCTTGGAGACGTTCTACAATTATTGTAACAATCGAAGCTATATATATTCGATTGTTTCTGTTATTGAAGATCTTCTCCAAGGTAAATGTATGTTTTTCATATTTATAGTATATACTAAATACATATAAGTAGTAGAGGAACGCGCCAAGGCCTGTTTTCTCCGTGGGTGGTCTTTTATTTGCACGTACTTATAACTAATTTGCACGGGTTTTAATTAATTTGCGCGTACTTAGAATTTATTTGCAAGTACTTAGAATACTTTATATTTATGTATTTGCTTATTTATAACTTTTTATGAATATATAATTATTTATTTTATGAAAAATATGTATATAGAAGGTAATTAGAGGTACTAAACGCTATGCATATGTTTTTATATTCATTACTGCAAAGTATGTAATGTATAAATCGATAATAATTAATGTTTATAGTATTGAAAATAAGAGTTTACGGTTTATGAACCGCTATGACCGGTGGTAATGGTACGAAAGAAGACTGTCCCGGTACTCGAACCCACGATATGTAATATTATTAATTAGTACTATGTAATTATTTCATTATGTTATTATGTTATGAAACACGATGGTTTCACACGCTAGACAGAATACTGTCTCGACTCGGCGGTGAAGGTAGACGAGAAAGGAATTTCGACTCCGCTCTGATCCCAGACAGAGAGAATGAATTAATATTCCGCGCAGGTAGAGGAGAAAGGAATTTTGGGGAAGTGCGTTCAAGGTCAAATGACGTCACAACGTCAGGACAAAGAAGGAACCCTATTGACCAATCAGAGAACGCGTCGGTAGATTTTCAGAACCGGTTTTTTCAAGGTTAACCAGTACGCAAGAACAGGGGAAAGCTATGCAATGCCGTAGGGCAGGGGAGGGATTCAATCAGACAACAAAGGATGTCTGAGAAGGCGCAGCAAGGGTCAAATTTCTGAAGCTATGCGGTTTCCGCCGTCAATTAATATTCCGCTCAGGTTTGCCTCCAAGGCACAGGACGCTTTAGCGCAGGGTTTTTTTATCTGTACTATGAAGAAGGGAGAGCTATTAGGGACGGGACCTACAGTTTTCACCATTTGCTTTTATCACGGGGTAACGAACCTAGGACCCTTTGATTATTGATTTAGGTAGTAAATGTATGTTACTGTGTGCTATTTAACTTAATTTTGAGTTTATTTTTTACCAAACTTTGACTTTATGTCAAACATTTTCACAGCTTATCCTTATTTTTACCAAAATAACACTATTTGTACTATTCAAGCAACATTTTTTATTAAATTTTGCACTCACAAAAACATTTTTTCAATTTTTAACTTATTATTTTACAATTTTATGTTAATTTTTTTACCAAAATAACACTATTTGTACTATTCAGGCAACATTTTTTATTAAATGTTGGACTCGCAAAGACATTTTTTACAACTTTTTAACTTATTATTTACAATTTTGTACCTATTTTTAACCTAAATAACACTATTTATACTATTAAGGAAAGACTTTTAGTTACATTTTCGACACACAAAGTGTGTGTTCTCAACTTCTATCTGTTTATTCCACAAGTTTAGGCTTATTATTACCAAAATAACACAATTCAATCTGTTCAGGAAATACTTTTAGTTATATTTTCGACACACAGAGTGTGTGATCTCAATTTCTATCTGTTTATTTCACAAGTTTAGGCTTATTATTACCAAAATAATACAATTCAATCTGTTCAGGAAAGACTTTTGGTCGCATTTTCGACACACAGAGTGTGTGATCTCATCTTCTATCTGTTTATTTCACAAGTTTAGGCTTATTATTACCAAAATAATACAATTCAATCTGTTCAGGAAAGACTTTTAGTCGCATTTTCCAACTTCTATCTGTTTATTTCACAAGTTTAGGCTTATTATTACTCAAATAACACAATTCAATCTGTTCAGGAAAGACTTTTAGTTATATTTTCGACACACAGAGTGTGTGATCTCAATTTCTATCTGTTTATTTCACAAGTTTAGGCTTATTATTACCAAAATAATACAATTCAATCTGTTCAGGAAAGACTTTTAGTCGCATTTTCGACACACAGAGTGTGTGATCTCATCTTCTATCTGTTTATTTCACAAGTTTAGGCTTATTATTACCAAAATAATACAATTCAATCTGTTCAGGAAAGACTTTTAGTCGCATTTTCCAACTTCTATCTGTTTATTTCACAAGTTTAGGCTTATTATTACTCAAATAACACAATTCTATCTGTTCAGGAAAGATTTTTAGTTACATTTTCGACACACAAAGTGTGTGTTCTCAACTTTTATTTGTTTATTTTACAAGTTTAGCCTAATATTTACTCAAATGACACTATTTATATTATTCAGGCACCATTTTTATTACATTTTGGACTCTCAAAGACACACACACACAGAGAGAGAGAGAGAGAGAGAGAGAGAGAGAGAGAGAGAGAGATTTTTTCCAAGTTTACAGGATTATTCTCTAGTTTACTCAAATAACACAATTTAGATGTGTTTTGAATTATATTTTGGATGCAAAAGTATGTTTTGACAAGTTCTACCCTTTTATTTTACAAGTTTAGGCTTATTATTACTCAAATAACACAATTTAATCCAGTCAGGAAGGATTTGTTATATATTTTGGATGCACAAAGAGAGGTTTTCAACTTTTTTATTGATTTTTTGCAGGGTATGTATTAATTTTTATTTATTTTGTTTTGTATCATATATACATTTACAAATTTTTAACTTAGAGTTTAGTATTTATTTAATTTTTTCAAAAACACTAAAAAAAAGTACTTTTAGCTAAAATGTAACCCACAGAATATATTATTATTATTATTAGGGTTTACTGATTTCCACTATGCTATTTTTGGTTCTGTATTTCTATATGTATTTATTTAGGGCAGGTTACGTCTGCCACGTAGGAAAGTTTGTTTATTTTAGAGTTTGCTGAGTATTTTGTTACTGCTATACTAGGTAAAAGTTTTCTAAATATACCAGATAGGGCTCTATATATTTTTGTTTTTGCTATTTTGGAGATGATGCGATCAGCACCAATCTCCATCTGATTTTTTATTTTATGTACCCAATATTATTTTGAGGCTTAGTGAATTCTAGAGCCTATTTACGCAGGAGAGAGGGCTTGAAAATTTTGATCTCAGACAACCCACAACTATTTGTCAGAGTATTTTAAAGGATATTTTATATTTATTATGTGCCACTAGAATATCAAAGCTTGCTTAATTTTTATGTCTGTAACGCATTTATTGTATTTCTAGCTAAGGCTTACTGGATAAAGTACACGAAATGTTTAACATTTCAACTATTTGCTTTTATACGAGGGCAATTTTTTAGTGTAACGAAAATTATGATGTGTCTATGAGGTCTGAAACCCCTTTACCGATGGGGTCCATATTTGGACGCTTACTAATATTGTTTTTTCCCCTTACATATAACAATTTAACAATATAATTACAATACGAAGTTAACAGACGGCTTAGGGGCCTAGGTCCACTTTCCAAACTTTTTTACTATTCTAGAAGAATTATTTAGCTTTATAGCCTTTTTCAAGGTATTTTTGAAGTATTACTGGCTTCTTTGGGTGCATCAACACTTGGGTTATTTCCATTTGGTTTATTATACGAGGTTTATTTTTTACTCTAAGATCAATATATGTCTCCGAGGACTAAAATACATTTATTGAAGCTAAAAGCTTAGGCTGTAACTAGGGACTTAGCATGTATATCGACAATTTATAGGACAACACGAACCTTACAAAGGATTATAGGTGACGTACGACCACACGCCAGAGCTTTGTTAATCTGCAAGAAGCAGTTGCAACTAATGCTATGAGGATATAATGTTAATTTTTCATTGTTTCACAAGGAGGCTATTTTTTACACAACCAATATTTGCTTTTTCAAGTAACTACATGTACCAGAAGCACACATGCCAACACTAACTAGATTTTGATTTATACTATCTCAGGTGCTAAATGTATCAAGAACACTGATTGTACATATTTTTGAGAATCCAACTATATCAGGATTTTTCTATGTAAGTATATTTTTATTGACTGGCTTATTTAACAGATCAAACAGAAAGACGGCAAAATTCACTAAATGTAGGTGATTGCATGAAAATAACTAGATCAAGGGGTGACCAACAGTGAGCTGAATGTATATATATAGAGGGTTGCGCTCTATTATTCTCACCTTCGCTGGATTGGCGAAGGAACGCACTTGTGGGCGGTAGAACCTGAACGGGCTCCACCATGGCATCGGAGACTCGAAGCAGATGTTTTGGAGGATGAACCCAAGTAGGGTCATAGGCGCTACGACCAATTTGGTCATTGCTTTTTATATGAGGAACCAATTTGGCCCACTCCCAAAATTAACTTAGATTGCTTATAACTTATGAAATTTGAAGTCTGCACAAGATCCGATGACAAAATCTAAAATTGTAACAACCCTGCCAGGGACTTGAACCCTGGACAGATAGGTTAAAAGCCTAGCGCTATACAAACTAAGCTACCTGCATTTTTAAAAAGTTAGTTATGTTAAGAAATATATTGAAACACCTGAGAACACTCTTGGTCTGGTTCGACAGAAAAGGAGACAACATTTCCAAATTTTTACAGACTGGGTGTATTTTTCCACTATAGAGGCCTTCACTATATGTAATTCGAAACGCTAAAGTTCAGCTAGCTTCCAAAATCCAAAATTGAGGTAAAGATTGTGTTTGGCGAGATTAACAAGTTACAATTATATCCAGTTACGGACAAATAAAGCTAAAACTCTCAGATTTACTGTACTAGCCAAGTTTTAGTAACATTTTCTTCACTTTAGTACTAATACCAAAGAAATAGGTATATTTTATTTATAATTTGACAAAATGTACTAGTATTTAATTCACAAAGTTAGGTAAAAAAACAGTATTTTAAAAAAATATTGTTACTGCCTTCAAATTTTATGTTATTTAGCCACTAACAACTGGTTTACACTGTTTGACATCCTTTAAATAGCAAAAGAAGGAATTATTTGTTTAGTATTTTTACTACTTTATATTTATTTAAGAAAACAATACTACGGTTTAACTTAATTTTTAACAAATTGTTACTAATTTATATATCAAAGTTATGTTATTTAGAGTGTTTGAAGGCGTATAAAGTTAATATTTGTACTTATCAGTGCAACTAACAATTATATTTTACACACAAAAGATAATGTTTACAGTTAAATCACTTGAATCAGAGAATAATATTTTACAGTAATTGATTCATTCAGCACTAGTCAGTACTTTTATGCATCAGAAAGTTTTCTTAATTTTCTATTATGCATGCTATTTTGTGCAGTTCTTAAAATGTATTTCTAAGGCAAACTGGTTTAATTTTCTGCTTATAATGGAAAGTTGACATAGTTTTCGCACAATGCTTTGTACATTTGTTATATTCACTACTTACAATTCAAATATTATGCTTATTTAATGTATAACTAACTAACTCTCTAGCCTTCTTAAACCCGAAGGTTCATGGGTGCAGCAACACATGCCTCTCATCTGTTCCTGTCCTGAGCAAGATCTATATACTCCTTTCCTTCCCTACCAATTTCCTTTAGGTCCAGCTCTACATTATCCCTCCATCTTTGTTTTGGTCTTCCTATTGGTCTTTTACCATCAGGTTTCCCAACAAGAATCCTGTATATTTTTTTCCTTTCCCATTTGTACCACATGATCTACACACCTAAGTCTTCTTGATTTAATTATTCTAATAATATCTGGACATGAATACAAATTATGTACTTCTAAATTATGTAATCTTCTCCACGCATCTGCCTCCTCATCTGTTTAAGGCCCAAATATTTTCCTAAGGATTTTATTTTCAAATACTCTCAATTTATGTTCCTTTTTCAATGTAAGGGACCAAGTTTATTTACTGTATTTAACTTTTATTTTTGTAATTAACAAAAATTAAAAGCTTATACCGTAGTTATTATATTTTTTTCTATCAGCTTATTTTGAAATTAATATTATTAGGTATAGTCTTTGATTTATAACTATATTGCTTTTTATCAATTTATCTAAGAGTACACGCAGACAAACACATGTGTACACACTTTTATGTAAATAGATATGCCTTTTTTCAATATTTTAGTATGAAGATTGCACTTTAGCTATTTAAGCAAGGGTAGGAAAGGTAGGATTTCTGAGAATTTGTTGCAGGATTTTGTTGTCCAAGTATAGATGAGAACTGAGCTGGGAGACTGTTTTGAACCTTTTCATGAGAGTTTGCATGTGAACTGTATGCAAATTGAGCACTATTGACTGTGCATGCTTCTAAGTTTTGCTGTTATTTTACATCAAGTCTGTGAGACTGTAGTCAGTTTTCCCATTTCAAGTAGTTTTTATTGATTGTATTTGTATATGTTGTGGGGATTTAGCAGTTTTATGTTATGAGGCACTTTGTTGTAGAATATTTTTACATGATTGTTTTGAGATATTGAGTGTCTGCTGTTTTACTTGTAATTATTTTCCTTCTTGTGTTGTGTATTTGACTATATTTTGTCCAAGTTCGTATTATTTAGAATAATTGTTATTGACTTGTAGATGTAGGGAGTAATAATCCTTTGCAAGATGCCCTATACTTTAGTCTGAACATTATTCTTAGTGTTCACTTTTGAAGCCTTAGTATTCTGGTAGTATTATTAATGTAGAGGTAAAATAGGCTGAAACGTAGGCATTTTTTCTGATAAATTATACTCACTTAGTTGTTTCAGCAGGTAGAAGTTGCATGCTGGTTTACTGCTGATGATGTTAATTTGCTCTTCTTATGTACTACGTATGATGTAGCTTACTTGAGTAACTGGAATTTTCTACTGAAAAAAGGATTGCTTGTCTATTTTATTCCTATGTTGTTGAGTTTGTCCATAAGCAAGCCATGTTTTTACTCTATTCTATGCCTTGGAAGAATCTAGATATATTGTGTTTGCAGTTTTATGTTTCTCTAAGGTTTCAGCTATGTAGTTTTTTAAACTGTGCTATGACTTAACTATTGATTTCTTTTCTGGATGCCATGTTGGTTCTGTGTATTCCTTTTGCTGCTTGAATTTGACTTAGGTTGTTTGCTTTTTTCCTTAGATCTTTATTTGTTCAGTATTTTTAATTTTTTTAATATTCTTTTACATAAAAAAAAATCAAAGTACATTGTTAATGTAAAATTAAAGTAATTAAAAATCAATTTTTCAAAGTTAAAGTTTTAAAAATACAATTTTCTAAAATTAAAAGTTATAATAGTACATTTTTGTTAGTAGAAGATTTTATATTAGAGTAAATTCTTTTGTTGTTAAAGTAAAATATGTTAGTTAATGTAAAATTAAAGTAATTAAAATTTGAAAAATTGATTTTTAACACATTTTGACTTTAACAATGTACTTTGATTTTTTTTTATGTAAAAGAATATTAAAAAAATTAAAAATACTGAACAAATAAAGATCTAAGGAAAAAAGCAAACAACCTAAGTCAAATTCAAGCAGCAAAAGGAATACACAGAACCAACATGGCATCCAGAAAAGAAATCAATAGTTAAGTCATAGCACAGTTTAAAAAACTACATAGCTGAAACCTTAGAGAAACATAAAACTGCAAACACAATATATCTAGATTCTTCCAAGGCATAGAATAGAGTAAAAACATGGCTTGCTTATGGACAAACTCAACAACATAGGAATAAAATAGACAAGCAATCCTTTTTTCAGTAGAAAATTCCAGTTACTCAAGTAAGCTACATCATACGTAGTACATAAGAAGAGCAAATTAACATCATCAGCAGTAAACCAGCATGCAACTTCTACCTGCTGAAACAACTAAGTGAGTATAATTTATCAGAAAAAATGCCTACGTTTCAGCCTATTTTACCTCTACATTAATAATACTACCAGAATACTAAGGCTTCAAAAGTGAACACTAAGAATAATGTTCAGACTAAAGTATAGGGCATCTTGCAAAGGATTATTACTCCCTACATCTACAAGTCAATAACAATTATTCTAAATAATACGAACTTGGACAAAATATAGTCAAATACACAACACAAGAAGGAAAATAATTACAAGTAAAACAGCAGACACTCAATATCTCAAAACAATCATGTAAAAATATTCTACAACAAAGTGCCTCATAACATAAAACTGCTAAATCCCCACAACATATACAAATACAATCAATAAAAACTACTTGAAATGGGAAAACTGACTACAGTCTCACAGACTTGATGTAAAATAACAGCAAAACTTAGAAGCATGCACAGTCAATAGTGCTCAATTTGCATACAGTTCACATGCAAACTCTCATGAAAAGGTTCAAAACAGTCTCCCAGCTCAGTTCTCATCTATACTTGGACAACAAAATCCTGCAACAAATTCTCAGAAATCCTACCTTTCCTACCCTTGCTTAAATAGCTAAAGTGCAATCTTCATACTAAAATATTGAAAAAAGGCATATCTATTTACATAAAAGTGTGTACACATGTGTTTGTCTGCGTGTACTCTTAGATAAATTGATAAAAAGCAATATAGTTATAAATCAAAGACTATACCTAATAATATTAATTTCAAAATAAGCTGATAGAAAAAAATATAATAACTACGGTATAAGCTTTTAATTTTTGTTAATTACAAAAATAAAAGTTAAATACAGTAAATAAACTTGGTCCCTTACATTGAAAAAGGAACATAAATTGAGAGTATTTGAAAATAAAATCCTTAGGAAAATATTTGGGCCTTAAACAGATGAGGAGGCAGATGCGTGGAGAAGATTACATAATTTAGAAGTACATAATTTGTATTCATGTCCAGATATTATTAGAATAATTAAATCAAGAAGACTTAGGTGTGTAGATCATGTGGTACAAATGGGAAAGGAAAAAAATATACAGGATTCTTGTTGGGAAACCTGATGGTAAAAGACCAATAGGAAGACCAAAACAAAGATGGAGGGATAATGTAGAGCTGGACCTAAAGGAAATTGGTAGGGAAGGAAAGGAGTATATAGATCTTGCTCAGGACAGGAACAGATGAGAGGCATGTGTTGCTGCACCCATGAACCTTCGGGTTTAAGAAGGCTAGAGAGTTAGTTAGTTATACATTAAATAAGCATAATATTTGAATTGTAAGTAGTGAATATAACAAATGTACAAAGCATTGTGCGAAAACTATGTCAACTTTCCATTATAAGCAGAAAATTAAACCAGTTTGCCTTAGAAATACATTTTAAGAACTGCACAAAATAGCATGCATAATAGAAAATTAAGAAAACTTTCTGATGCATAAAAGTACTGACTAGTGCTGAATGAATCAATTACTGTAAAATATTATTCTCTGATTCAAGTGATTTAACTGTAAACATTATCTTTTGTGTGTAAAATATAATTGTTAGTTGCACTGATAAGTACAAATATTAACTTTATACGCCTTCAAACACTCTAAATAACATAACTTTGATATATAAATTAGTAACAATTTGTTAAAAATTAAGTTAAACCGTAGTATTGTTTTCTTAAATAAATATAAAGTAGTAAAAATACTAAACAAATAATTCCTTCTTTTGCTATTTAAAGGATGTCAAACAGTGTAAACCAGTTGTTAGTGGCTAAATAACATAAAATTTGAAGGCAGTAACAATATTTTTTTAAAATACTGTTTTTTTACCTAACTTTGTGAATTAAATACTAGTACATTTTGTCAAATTATAAATAAAATATACCTATTTCTTTGGTATTAGTACTAAAGTGAAGAAAATGTTACTAAAACTTGGCTAGTACAGTAAATCTGAGAGTTTTAGCTTTATTTGTCCGTAACTGGATATAATTGTAACTTGTTAATCTCGCCAAACACAATCTTTACCTCAATTTTGGATTTTGGAAGCTAGCTGAACTTTAGCGTTTCGAATTACATATAGTGAAGGCCTCTATAGTGGAAAAATACACCCAGTCTGTAAAAATTTGGAAATGTTGTCTCCTTTTCTGTCGAACCAGACCAAGAGTGTTCTCAGGTGTTTCAATATATTTCTTAACATAACTAACTTTTTAAAAATGCAGGTAGCTTAGTTTGTATAGCGCTAGGCTTTTAACCTATCTGTCCAGGGTTCAAGTCCCTGGCAGGGTTGTTACAATTTTAGATTTTGTCATCGGATCTTGTGCAGACTTCAAATTTCATAAGTTATAAGCAATCTAAGTTAATTTTGGGAGTGGGCCAAATTGGTTCCTCATATAAAAAGCAATGACCAAATTGGTCGTAGCGCCTATGACCCTACTTGGGTTCATCCTCCAAAACATCTGCTTCGAGTCTCCGATGCCATGGTGGAGCCCGTTCAGGTTCTACCGCCCACAAGTGCGTTCCTTCGCCAATCCAGCGAAGGTGAGAATAATAGAGCGCAACCCTCTATATATATACATTCAGCTCACTGTTGGTCACCCCTTGATCTAGTTATTTTCATGCAATCACCTACATTTAGTGAATTTTGCCGTCTTTCTGTTTGATCTGTTAAATAAGCCAGTCAATAAAAATATACTTACATAGAAAAATCCTGATATAGTTGGATTCTCAAAAATATGTACAATCAGTGTTCTTGATACATTTAGCACCTGAGATAGTATAAATCAAAATCTAGTTAGTGTTGGCATGTGTGCTTCTGGTACATGTAGTTACTTGAAAAAGCAAATATTGGTTGTGTAAAAAATAGCCTCCTTGTGAAACAATGAAAAATTAACATTATATCCTCATAGCATTAGTTGCAACTGCTTCTTGCAGATTAACAAAGCTCTGGCGTGTGGTCGTACGTCACCTATAATCCTTTGTAAGGTTCGTGTTGTCCTATAAATTGTCGATATACATGCTAAGTCCCTAGTTACAGCCTAAGCTTTTAGCTTCAATAAATGTATTTTAGTCCTCGGAGACATATATTGATCTTAGAGTAAAAAATAAACCTCGTATAATAAACCAAATGGAAATAACCCAAGTGTTGATGCACCCAAAGAAGCCAGTAATACTTCAAAAATACCTTGAAAAAGGCTATAAAGCTAAATAATTCTTCTAGAATAGTAAAAAAGTTTGGAAAGTGGACCTAGGCCCCTAAGCCGTCTGTTAACTTCGTATTGTAATTATATTGTTAAATTGTTATATGTAAGGGGAAAAAACAATATTAGTAAGCGTCCAAATATGGACCCCATCGGTAAAGGGGTTTCAGACCTCATAGACACATCATAATTTTCGTTACACTAAAAAATTGCCCTCGTATAAAAGCAAATAGTTGAAATGTTAAACATTTCGTGTACTTTATCCAGTAAGCCTTAGCTAGAAATACAATAAATGCGTTACAGACATAAAAATTAAGCAAGCTTTGATATTCTAGTGGCACATAATAAATATAAAATATCCTTTAAAATACTCTGACAAATAGTTGTGGGTTGTCTGAGATCAAAATTTTCAAGCCCTCTCTCCTGCGTAAATAGGCTCTAGAATTCACTAAGCCTCAAAATAATATTGGGTACATAAAATAAAAAATCAGATGGAGATTGGTGCTGATCGCATCATCTCCAAAATAGCAAAAACAAAAATATATAGAGCCCTATCTGGTATATTTAGAAAACTTTTACCTAGTATAGCAGTAACAAAATACTCAGCAAACTCTAAAATAAACAAACTTTCCTACGTGGCAGACGTAACCTGCCCTAAATAAATACATATAGAAATACAGAACCAAAAATAGCATAGTGGAAATCAGTAAACCCTAATAATAATAATAATATATTCTGTGGGTTACATTTTAGCTAAAAGTACTTTTTTTTAGTGTTTTTGAAAAAATTAAATAAATACTAAACTCTAAGTTAAAAATTTGTAAATGTATATATGATACAAAACAAAATAAATAAAAATTAATACATACCCTGCAAAAAATCAATAAAAAAGTTGAAAACCTCTCTTTGTGCATCCAAAATATATAACAAATCCTTCCTGACTGGATTAAATTGTGTTATTTGAGTAATAATAAGCCTAAACTTGTAAAATAAAAGGGTAGAACTTGTCAAAACATACTTTTGCATCCAAAATATAATTCAAAACACATCTAAATTGTGTTATTTGAGTAAACTAGAGAATAATCCTGTAAACTTGGAAAAAATCTCTCTCTCTCTCTCTCTCTCTCTCTCTCTCTCTCTGTGTGTGTGTGTCTTTGAGAGTCCAAAATGTAATAAAAATGGTGCCTGAATAATATAAATAGTGTCATTTGAGTAAATATTAGGCTAAACTTGTAAAATAAACAAATAAAAGTTGAGAACACACACTTTGTGTGTCGAAAATGTAACTAAAAATCTTTCCTGAACAGATAGAATTGTGTTATTTGAGTAATAATAAGCCTAAACTTGTGAAATAAACAGATAGAAGTTGGAAAATGCGACTAAAAGTCTTTCCTGAACAGATTGAATTGTATTATTTTGGTAATAATAAGCCTAAACTTGTGAAATAAACAGATAGAAGATGAGATCACACACTCTGTGTGTCGAAAATGCGACTAAAAGTCTTTCCTGAACAGATTGAATTGTATTATTTTGGTAATAATAAGCCTAAACTTGTGAAATAAACAGATAGAAATTGAGATCACACACTCTGTGTGTCGAAAATATAACTAAAAGTCTTTCCTGAACAGATTGAATTGTGTTATTTGAGTAATAATAAGCCTAAACTTGTGAAATAAACAGATAGAAGTTGGAAAATGCGACTAAAAGTCTTTCCTGAACAGATTGAATTGTATTATTTTGGTAATAATAAGCCTAAACTTGTGAAATAAACAGATAGAAGATGAGATCACACACTCTGTGTGTCGAAAATGCGACCAAAAGTCTTTCCTGAACAGATTGAATTGTATTATTTTGGTAATAATAAGCCTAAACTTGTGAAATAAACAGATAGAAATTGAGATCACACACTCTGTGTGTCGAAAATATAACTAAAAGTATTTCCTGAACAGATTGAATTGTGTTATTTTGGTAATAATAAGCCTAAACTTGTGGAATAAACAGATAGAAGTTGAGAACACACACTTTGTGTGTCGAAAATGTAACTAAAAGTCTTTCCTTAATAGTATAAATAGTGTTATTTAGGTTAAAAATAGGTACAAAATTGTAAATAATAAGTTAAAAAGTTGTAAAAAATGTCTTTGCGAGTCCAACATTTAATAAAAAATGTTGCCTGAATAGTACAAATAGTGTTATTTTGGTAAAAAAATTAACATAAAATTGTAAAATAATAAGTTAAAAATTGAAAAAATGTTTTTGTGAGTGCAAAATTTAATAAAAAATGTTGCTTGAATAGTACAAATAGTGTTATTTTGGTAAAAATAAGGATAAGCTGTGAAAATGTTTGACATAAAGTCAAAGTTTGGTAAAAAATAAACTCAAAATTAAGTTAAATAGCACACAGTAACATACATTTACTACCTAAATCAATAATCAAAGGGTCCTAGGTTCGTTACCCCGTGATAAAAGCAAATGGTGAAAACTGTAGGTCCCGTCCCTAATAGCTCTCCCTTCTTCATAGTACAGATAAAAAAACCCTGCGCTAAAGCGTCCTGTGCCTTGGAGGCAAACCTGAGCGGAATATTAATTGACGGCGGAAACCGCATAGCTTCAGAAATTTGACCCTTGCTGCGCCTTCTCAGACATCCTTTGTTGTCTGATTGAATCCCTCCCCTGCCCTACGGCATTGCATAGCTTTCCCCTGTTCTTGCGTACTGGTTAACCTTGAAAAAACCGGTTCTGAAAATCTACCGACGCGTTCTCTGATTGGTCAATAGGGTTCCTTCTTTGTCCTGACGTTGTGACGTCATTTGACCTTGAACGCACTTCCCCAAAATTCCTTTCTCCTCTACCTGCGCGGAATATTAATTCATTCTCTCTGTCTGGGATCAGAGCGGAGTCGAAATTCCTTTCTCGTCTACCTTCACCGCCGAGTCGAGACAGTATTCTGTCTAGCGTGTGAAACCATCGTGTTTCATAACATAATAACATAATGAAATAATTACATAGTACTAATTAATAATATTACATATCGTGGGTTCGAGTACCGGGACAGTCTTCTTTCGTACCATTACCACCGGTCATAGCGGTTCATAAACCGTAAACTCTTATTTTCAATACTATAAACATTAATTATTATCGATTTATACATTACATACTTTGCAGTAATGAATATAAAAACATATGCATAGCGTTTAGTACCTCTAATTACCTTCTATATACATATTTTTCATAAAATAAATAATTATATATTCATAAAAAGTTATAAATAAGCAAATACATAAATATAAAGTATTCTAAGTACTTGCAAATAAATTCTAAGTACGCGCAAATTAATTAAAACCCGTGCAAATTAGTTATAAGTACGTGCAAATAAAAGACCACCCACGGAGAAAACAGGCCTTGGCGCGTTCCTCTACTACTCATATATCACTTGGAGACGTTCTGCAATTCTGTTACAATCCAATATATCTAGCTTTGATTGTTATAGTATTGGAGAACGTCTCCAAGTGATATACAAATACGCGTGTGTGAGTGGATTTATGAACGAGGAAATGAACATTAATTACACATTCCGTTTAGCATTGCTTAACAGGAATTACAACATTTAATATTTGCATTCAAAGCAATCGTTAATTACAAGGTTTAAAGTCTTACTAAGCAGTTCTTGTCTTTCGATGCTTGCACATTGGATGGCTCAATTTGATTTTCTGTTACAATGCTACCAGCTGCATTTAGTGAATGAAATATTGCTTTGTGATTGACCTTATACAAAAATGTTGGTAAACGAAGATTTTCAAAACACAGTTTCTTAGGATGAAATGCATTTCATTTTGAAACTATGCTATGCTGTGTTTGAATTTTGTGATTGTTTTTGTTAAAACTGTTCGACACCAATTCTTGATAAATTAATTATGAGAAATTAATCTCTCACCTGCAACCTCAAACGAGGTTACAGTAGAATTAATTCCATTCAGAGACATAGGTTTACAGAGAAGTTAATCTCGTGCCAGGGACCCCTTCTCTGATCACCCGGGGTTTACAAAGAAATTAATCTCTTGCCAGGGACCCCATTCCCTTCCCTCCCTTCCCACCAATAAAATAATTACTTCCCTTCCCCTTCCCTCCATGAAATATACAAAAGTAATAAAGATGGTAAGCAGGTTACATCCAACCGACACTGTGGTCACTAACTAAAATGTCAATACTAAAAGGAAGAGACATTAACTTAACTTCGGATGAGATGTAGATCATTTTGCAAACTACGCTAGAGTAGATAGAATTTCTTACCTTCGTTTGCAGAAACGCTTGAAAGACTATCATATCGTGCTCCAATGTAAAGATTAGGGCAACAAAATTAAGTAAATTCTTTAGGGACACAACAGGGGTGGCTCTTCCGTCGGAAACATTTTGCAATGAGCAGCCATATTAATTTCGTGGTAGAGACAAAATACGTTTCCCTGCCTTCTGGTTGGAGTTTTAACCTAAGTTGCATGTCTTGAATAATATTTCTTGTCATTAACTTGTCACTCGCTTTTATACTAGTATTGTCGTACTTGGGCATATGAATGTCAGCTTATGTTTATATGGGAAATTTAATAACAAACATGCATTTAGCTTGAAGACGTTCTATAATTTCTGTAACAATCGAAGCTATATATATTTGATTGTTTCTGTTATTGAAGATCTTCTCCAAGCTAAATGTACGTTTCTCATGTATATGTAGATCGTTTTGCAAACTACGCCAGAGTAGATAGGATTTCTTACCTTTGTTGGCAGTAACGCTTGAATAACCATCATATCGTGCTCCAATGTAAAGATTAGGGCAACAAAATTAAGTAAAAACTTTAAGGACACAACAGGGGTGGCTCTTCAGTTGGAAGTGTTTTGCAATTAACATCCCCATTAATTTCGTGGTAGAGACAACATACGTTTCCGTGCCCTCTGGTTGGAGTCTTGGCCTAAGTTGCATGTCTTGAATAGTATTTCTTGTCACTAACTTATCACTCGCTTTTATATTAGTATTGTCGTACTTGGCCTTTGAATGTCAGCTTATGTTTATGTAGGAAACTTAATAACAAACATGCATTTCGCTTTTAGACGTTCTACAATTACTGCTATATATGTTTGATTGTTTCTGTTATTCAAGATCTTCTACAAGCTAAATGTATGTTTCTCTTATTTATATTATATACTCCAAATTAAATATTTATTTATATATACAAACGCGTTTGTGAGTGGGTCCATGAACGAGGAAATTAACATTAATTTCACCTTCAGTTTACTATTTCTCAACAGCAAATACAACAGTTAATATTTCCATTCAAAGCTGTCGTTAATTACATGGTTTAAAGTCTTACTAAACAGTTCTTGTCTTTCGATTCTTGCACATTGGATGGTTTATTTTGATCTTTTGTTACAATGCTACTAGCTGAATTTGGTGAATGAATTATTGGCTTGTGATTTCCTTATACTAGAACATTGGTAATCGAAGATTTTCCAAACACAGTTTCTTAGGATGAAATGTATTTCATTTTGAAAACTATGCTATGCTGTGTTTGAATCTTGTGATTGTTTTTGTTAAAACTGTTCGACACCAATTCTTGATAAATTAATGAAGATAAATTAATCTGTCACCTGCAACCTCAAACGAGGTTACAGTAGAATTAATCCCATTCAGAGTCAGGTGTTTACAGAGATCTTAATCTCGTGCCAGTGACCCCTTCCCTGCCCACCCGGGGTTTACTAAGAAATTAATCTCGTGCCAGGGACCCCATTCCCTTCCCTCCCTTCCCACCAAGAAAATAATTACTTCCCTTCCCCTTCCCTCCATGAAATATACATAAGTAATAAAGATGGCAATCTGCTTACATCCAACCGACACTGTGGTCACTACATTGCCAATACTAATGAGGAACAAATACTTTTGAGCTTACGATAAAAAATTAATAAAAAAGTATTTCACGACTTAATTTCCTCTGATGAGATGTAGGTCATTTTGCAAACCACACTATGCCGTGCTTGAATTTTGAGATTGTTTTGTCAAAACTGTTCAACACCAATCCTTGATTAATTCATTAAAAGAAGTTAATCTCTCACCTGCAACCTCAAACGAGGTTACAGTAGAATTAATCTCATCCAGGGACAGGGGTTTACAAAGAACTTAATCTCGTTCCAGGGATCCTTTCTCTGCCCACCCGAGGTTTACAAAGAAATTAATCTCGTGCCAGGGACCCCATTCCCTTCCCTCCCTTCCCACCAAGAAAGATAATTACTTCCCTTCCCCTTCCCTCCATGAAATATACATAAGAAATAAAGATGGTAATCTGGTTACATCCAACCGACTTGTGGTCACTAAAATGTCAATACTAAAAGGAAGAGACATTTTTAACCTTATGGTAAAACAATGGTTAACGAAGTCTTTCACGACTCGATTACTTCGGTTGAGATGTAGGTTATTTGGAAACTACGCTAGAGTAGATAGAATTTCTTACCTTCGTTGGCAAGAACGTTTGAATAACCATCATATCGTGCTCCAATGTAAAGATTAGGGCAACATAATTAAGTAAAATATTTAGGGACACAACAGGGGTGGGTGTCTCTTCCGTCGGAAAGGTTTTTCAATGAACATCCCCATTAATTTCGTGGTAGAGACAAAATACGTTTCCCTGCCCTCTGGTTGGAGTTTTGGCCTAAGTTGCATGTCTTGAATAGTATTTCTTGTAATTAACATGTCCCTCGCTTTTATACTAGTTATGTCGTACTTGGGCATATGAATGTCAGCTTATGTTTATATGGAAAATTTAATAACAAACATGCATTTCGCTTGGAGACGTTCTACAATTACTGTAACAATCGAAGCTATATATATTCGATTGTTTCTGTTATTGAGGATCTTTTCCAAGCTAAATGCATGTTTGTAATGTTTATAGTATATACTCCAAGGTAAATATATATTTATATATATGAACGCGTGTGTGAGTGGGTTTTTGTCTTTCGATTCTTGCACATTGGATGGTTTATTTTGATCTTTTGTTATAATGCTACCAGCTGAATATGGTGAATGAATTATTGGTATGTCATTGACCTTATACTAAAATATTGGTGAACGAAGATTTTCAAAACACAGTTTCTTAGGATGAAATGTATTTCATTTTGAAAACTATGCTATGCTGTGTTTGAATCTTGTGATTGTTTTTGTTAAAACTATTCGACACCAATTCTTGATAAATTAATTAAGAGAAATTAATCTCTCACCTGCAACCTCAAACGAGGTTACAGTAGAATTAATCCCATTCAGAGACAGGGGTTTACAAATAAGTTAATCTCGTGCCAGGGACCCCTTCCCTGCCCACCCGGGGGTTACAAAGAAATTATTCTCGTGCCAGTGACTCCATTCCCTTCCCTCCCTTCCAACCAAGAAGAATAAATACTTCCCTTCCCCTTCCCTCTTGGAATATAGAAAAGTAAAAAAGATGGTAATCTGGTTACATCCAACCGACACTGTGGTTACTAAAATGTCAATACTAAAAAAAGTAAAGTAAAGTTCTCCCCTGTGCATAAGACCACGCCATGAAGGCGTATAGGGGGTTTGGGGGTAACGCCCCACACTTTCTTGATCCGGTCGTGAATGGGGTGATGTGATCAGCATCACGCCCCTGACCGCCTTTACCCCCCAGGGTTTCCCCCAGGTACTCATGTTATTTGACGCTGGGTGGGCGCCGGAGCCGCTTCCGTCGTTAGAAATGTTCCCGGATTTGAACTGGCCGGGGATCGAACCCGAGACCTTTAGCATGGTAGTCAGACGCGTTACCGACTGAGCCACCGCGGCGGTCAATACTAAAAGGAGGAGACATTTTTAACCTTGTGCTGCAACAATGGTAAACGACGATGAGCTACCCCTGTTGTGTCCCTAAAAAATTTACTTCATTTTGTTGCCCTAATCTTTACATTGGAGCACGATATGATGGTTATTCAAACTTTATTGCCAACGAAGGAAAGAAATTCTATCCATTCTAGCGTAGTTTGCAAAATAATCTACATTGCATCCGAAGTAATCGAGTCATGAAATACTTCGTTTACCATTGTTTTAGCATAAGATTAAGAATGTGTCTTCCTTTTAGTATTGACATTTTAGTAACTACATTGTCGGTTGGATGTAACCAGATTACCATGGTTATTACTTTTGTATATTTCATGGAGGGAAGTGGAAGGGAAGTAATTATTTTTCTTGGTTGGAAGTGAGGGAAGGGAATGGGGTCCCTGGCACGAGATTAATTTCTTTGTAAACCCCGGGTGGGCAGGGAAGGTGTCGCTGGCACGACATTAAGTTCTTTGAAAACCCCTGTCCCTGAATGGGATTAATTCTACTGTAACCTCGTTTGAGGTTGCAGGTGAGAGATTAATTTTTCTTAATTAATTTATCAAGAATTGGTGTCGAACAGTTTTAACAAAAACAATCACAAGATTCAAACACAGCATAGCATAGTTTTCAAAATGAAATACATTTCATCCTAAGAAACTGTGTTTTGAAAATCTTCGTTTACCAATATTTTAGTATAAGTTCAATCACAAACCAATAATTCATTCATCAAGTTCAGCTGTTAGCATTGTAACAAGAGATCAATTTGAAGCATCCAATGTGCAAGAATCTAAAGACATTAACTGCTTAGTAAGACTTTAAATCATGTAATGAACTACTTCTTTGAATTCAAATATTAACTGTTGTAATTGCTGTTGAGCAATTCTAAACGGAACGTGATATTAATGTTAATTTCCTTGTTCATGGACCCACTAACACACGCGTATATATATATATAAATAGATATTTAATTTGGAGTATATACTATAAACATGAGAAACATACATTTAGCTTGGAAAAGATCTTCAATAACATAAATAATCGAATAATAATAACAATTTTTTGTGAGATAGGAAATTGGTTAATTTTGCTAGAGTTATTTTGAATTGTATGATTAATACAGAACATGCGGGGCATTATTATTAAGTCTGAAGACGAATTTTTAATTACAGTCACTGGTAATGAAAATGGGACCCCTAGATCCTGAAATATTTGTTTCCATTCAATGCGTTTTGTGTTGCCTAACTCTACGGTGATAGCAGAACCTCCTATTGAAAATTTGCTATTGAAGATTTCTCATTGCCGTAGAGGTAGACAACACCCACAACGCATTGCAGGGAAACCAGGATTTCTGGATCTAGGTGTCCCCTTTATTGCTGGTGACTGTCCATCCATAACTACCTAATGCTCGAGCGCCTTTAGAGAAAAAAAAACCTGTGTGAAAGCTGTTCCGTGTGTTCCTTTTGTTTTCCAAACGACGATTGTAAGTTTTTCAGCTGTAAACTTTCAGTTGTAAAGTTGCAGCTTTCACTCAGCACTTGTATATCATGTCTCTTTAAACATGGAAGGAAACACAAGGGCAAAATTACTTTATGCGACTTGTTGAATATGTGGTAAGTAGACCCAGTGTCCGGGTACTGGGCCATCATTTGGAGCTCGAACCATCATTTGGAGCTCGGTGGGGCAGAGCACAGTTTGGTTGCACATATTCACTTTCCCGGCACACAAGTACGACAGTGTCTTTGAAAATGTTGTAGTACAAGTGGCCCGGTACTGAATTTTCATTTGGGGCTTGTGGGGCTCGTCGTAGCCTTTTATGATGTATATTTTGAGGGGCACAGAGTTGGCGACACTGTGGGTTTTTACTGTAGCCTTTTATGAGGGGGGGTTTATTGTTTTTTGTTTACATCTGGTAACACTGCCGTAGTTTGACAGTGTTGTTAACCTACTGGGTTTTTTTACTGAGGCTCGAATCATCATGTGGGGCTCATCGTAGCTTTATATGATGTATATTTTGAGGGGCACAGAGTTGACGACACTGTGGGTTTTTACTGTAGCTTTTTATGAGGGGGGGGTTTATTGCTCTCTGTTTACATCTGGCAACTCTATTGGATGTTCCTTTTTTGAGGCTCGAAATTATTATTTGAGGCTCGTCGGTGTTACCAACCCACTCTACAAAAATTCTACTATATGATCTTTCACTGGCTAAGCTAACCTACAAATAGGAGTTATATATAGCACTGACTTATAAACCCACTGGGTTCTCTTGGCATGTTTTTTCATGATGTGTTGCTAGACTATTGAGCATCTTGGCGTATACAATGTATATATTTTGAGAGTAGGTAAACCTACATCCAGGAACTGGCAACACTAGTTTCTGACAGTGAATTTGAAATAAAATATTAAACAAAATACATGAGTAAGCACTGTGATTACAAATAATACCAGTGTTATGCCCCCCCCCCCCAACTCCAACTGGACAACTGGGGAAAATAATTGTACAACAATTTGTACCTAATTGTACAATACTTGTACCTAATTGTACAACATATACACAGACATAAAAGAGAGAGCCTTCCCGTAACTTACTTCGTGTACAATTTATATGATTTTACAACTGTGAAAAGAAAGCATATGTGTTCTGTATGCACATATTCATTCTTATTTTTCGAAGTTGAATGGAAGCACGTGTTTTTACGCTCTTGTAATACTGACCTTGCCCCAGTGATTTTAAATTGCTTCCATTCGCTTTTTTTTCTGTGTTATTTCCGCATGCACGCAACATTCGCTTTCAATAGACAGAAGGAGTGTTAGTATAGCAGGCTCCGAGTTTACAATTTATTAAATTAAACAATAATTTATGTAAGAATATACTTGTACTTACCGAACACAAAATAATAAAAGCACATGTGAATATTTGCGTGTGTTCATGTTATATGACGACTGAGTAAGAAATAATGTTGACTCCTCGAAAGATAAAGTACTCCACGTCACCAAAAAAATATCTCTTCTTGTCGATAAGTTGTCACGTTGTAATCAAAAGGGCTCTGGGTTCGATACCTACTGGATTCCGATTCTATTTTAAACTGTATGCCCAGTCCTCCGATTAATCTATCTGTGCATAGAGTAAACTTAAAAAGTTGGTTAATTATTGTTGCGATTAAGGATTAAAAAAAAAGGGGTGGGTGAAGTCAGATTCAAAAAGAATGCCACGTGATTATTTTGATTCAATAGCTTCGTCTAGTTTGCTGCATTTTTTGACTGCACTCACGCGTTTAGTTGGTTACACGGTGCAACCTATCTTGTTGATTTTGGGTGTCATGTAGTGTATTTGGTGTCTGCACCACGTCTTAGAGAGGTGTAATATGTGGTGTGGTGTATGACCACGTGGTGAGTGGTTAACTAATCAAATGAATGTTTAAAGCAGCAGACAGGTATTTGTTGAATCTTCTGAACTTGAACACTGCTATTTGTCTACTCGGTTGAATGTTATTTTTTTTCACCAGCCTGACACCGGGATACACCTGCACTGCAAAGAAGTGCAGCGTACTAGACAAGAATATTAAATTGCATACTGATCTATTGCATGCTAACTAAACCTCTTGGGAGGTGGGCCACGGGTCCTATGTATGTATGTATGTATGAAATGCGATTTGGGGGAGGCCAAATTTTAAATTTACAGCTTAATTAATCTGCATGCATGCTTAATGTTTGATTTTTTTGTTTCTAGTTCGACATGAGATACACACAATTTTATTTTTTGAAGTACCTAGGTTAATCTGTGACATACAACTAGCGATCGACACGATCGCCTGATGACACACAGACACAGAGAGAGTGAGCAAATTTAAAATGTGATCTATTGTGAATTAAACTAAGCTCCCTCACCTACCCACATATAGTCTTACAGGTGACTCAAAAGCAGAAATTGGTCATAGCGTGACAGGTCGATCTATCGTGAACTAAACTAACCTCCCCCACTCATACATACACACTATGTCTTACAATAAGTAAGGCTGCTATATCACATGTAAGGGCTGACGGTTGCCAACACACAAAATCTATTGCAAGTTTTATTAACCTACGACATAAGCCATGGACACACACACACCAAGCCTTCCAGATAGGCTATAAGCAACTCACCTCTTGCAATTGTATAACGGGGAAAATTAACCTACAGCTAGCAACACTGTTTGAGCTGCTTTTGACGAGTAGTGTTACCAAACTTATTTTTTTTGCAAATAGGCTCTACAGCTAGAGGCTTTGTCTAACAATTGATTAAATTAAGTACCGAACATTATCGAAAAGCAATTCTGAAAACATTATACTGAAATGACAACTTACCTCATGTAAAAATATTACCTAGTACGGGTTAAGCTGTGACATACAACTAGCGAACGACACGACCACCTGACACACAGACAGCTTATACGCAGTTTTTCCTACACACGTACTGGGTTTAAAAGATAACTTGCAACAACCATTTTACTTACCTCCTATCATATAATAAAATTACCACAAGTTTTTGATACTTGCTGCCAGAACATGGTGGTTTTAGACTGGAAATTCAGCCCGATTATTCTATTTGTGCAAGAGAAAAATGATGATGCCTGCATTTGGAATATATAATACTTCTTACGGTATTTTGCGTGCCCCAGTAACCTTGCTTTCGATTCACGGAAGCTATGACGTGTATTTCCTGTTTCGCGAACATACGAGAACTTTTCACACTGTTGCGTCAGATAATATATTGCAAGAGCGAGTTGGTTGTGTATATAAATCTAGTCTTGGGGAATGGACATGAATATAATGTCAAAATTATTGCATAACTTAAAAAGAATATTTATTGCAGTAGATAGTATTTGTACTTCTGACCACAACTTTGATTTCTTGACCAAACGACTACAAAAAGTTGAAAAACTCACTTTCTCTCCCCGTTCCGCGCCTCATTTAGTGCGCTGACGATGTTTCACGGGCGCAAAAAGGCAGTGATGAGTGAAAGATGAGCTCTCATTCTCTCATCCTTCTCATCTTTCTCATCTTTCTCATTGTTCTCTAATTCTCTTTTTATTCTCCTCTCATCCTCTCATCTTTTTTTTATTCTCTTATTTTTTATTCTCTTATTTTCTTATTTTTTGAAAGATGAGTGCACCTTATCGTAATTTTCCAAGTCTGGGACCAAATGTTTATATATCGTGACCTACGTAAACCTCTCCTCTCATTCTCTCATTCTCTCATTCTCTTATTTTTTGAAAGATGAGTGCACTTTATCGTAATTTTCCAAGTTTGGGACCAAATGTTTATATATTGTGACCTACGTAAACCTCTTCTCTTATCCTCTTATTCTCTCAATCTCTCAATCTCTCAATCTCTCATTCTCTCTACCTTTAGAATATTGTCGTCAACATTAGAGATGAAGTTGGAGTGCTGGAATCAACGGGGCCAAATGTTTATATATATCGTGATCTTCGTAAACCTCTCCTCCCATCTTCTCATCCTCTTATTCTCTCATTTTCTAATCTTTTGAAAGATGAGTGCATCTTATCGTAATTTTCCAAGTCCGGGACCCAAATGTTTATATATATCGTGACCTTCGTAAACCTCTTCTCTCGGGGAGGGAACGATGTACCATACACACACACACACACACACACACACACACACACACACACACACACACACACACACACACACACACACACACACACACGCGCGTATGTATTGTGACGCAAACAAACAAACAAAATAATAATTGTTGTTTTTTAGAATACCTGGCCCCTAACCCGCCAGAGTGCGTGGTGCCCAACCCAAAAAGGTTCTAACGGCTACGGCTCTAGATAACCGCACCTCTGTAGGGTTTCACGTGTTTTTTTTTTCCCCCAAACTTCCATGAAACCCTACAGAGGACCTCCGTAATGCATGCAACGTGTACTAACGACTCTAGTGTTATTTGATGTTGTGATATTTTTGGATATAGAGTTTTATTGTGAGATATAGATAAAAATAATTATGTTTATTATAATATTTTCTTGATGAAGATGGAGAATATGTGCGTGTTACAAATAAAGTTGCATGCTTTTTTTTTTCTAGTGTGTGTGTATGTGTTTTTGATGTTTCGACAGCATCTGAAACGATAAAAAAGAAATTTTATTGTTAATTTTCACGTGTAAAAACAACAACAAATTTTTTTTGTGCAAATTTTCTGATTGTCTCTCGTGCTATAGTGCAAAAAAAGATATTGTAACTTATAACTAATGAAATTGACATTTGTAACTGATCTGAACTAGTGAAATTCGTATTGTGCCATTGTAACTGATTGTGCTAGCACTAAAAATTTCTTATTGTGCAAGAAAATAGATGATAAAAACTTGTTAAAACTGCTCTGTGACCCTCTCATTCTTCACGTCGTAGGCGAAGGACTTCTCTGCAATCAGGATGACACTGCATAGGGTATCCTCGGGCAAGGCATCGTGGAACTCGCAGACGACCTTGATGTTGGTTCGATCGTTGACCACAACCTTCTTTCTCTTAGATGTGTTGATGACGGTCATGGGTCTCCGTGTTTTGAACTCGCTGGGCGTGTAGTACATGTCCACACTTCCCTCGGTCACGCGTTTGTAAGCCGAAAACGCTTCGTAAAGTTTGAGATAATCGTTTTTGGTCATGTCGAGGTTGTAATTCTCGCGCGGGAACACTTCGTTGCGTCCATTTTTGAGATAAACGTTCTTGATCTTGCAGTCGTCGAATTTGCTGGAATCTTTTTCCTGATTCTTGTCCCTCCCGGTCTGAAAAAGCACTACGACGAAATCTGGCATGTCGAACTGTATGTTGTTGAACTGCGTCGTCACGTCGAATTCCATGTGACTTCCCGTCGCCATCTTCTGCACGCACTGGTAACCGTGAAAGTGAATCGGTACCTGCGGACTTTTCAAGATCTCCGCTTTGTACTTGAGGGCATAGTTTGTCTCGTATTCCACCACCGGCATTCTCAATTCCATGCTCCGGATGATGCACTTGGCTGCTTCGGGTAAAGTGTTGGCTATTGGTGTGCCGTCGGCATTCAAGTTGGTGTATCGCATTATTGCGTTGTTATCGTTGGCCGCTCTTCGAAACGTGACTCTCAGTCCTCCCTTCCACATGATCTCCTTGTAATCGGAGAAGAAACCAGGCAGCAGACGCATGGGAAAGAGCACCGTGTGACTTGTTGTCGATATTTTGGTCCCCGCTTCGAATCCTCCCGCCTGATAGTATGCTGCGTCCGTTTTGGATAATTTCAACGTTCCCACTGCCGTCGACGTGATGCCTGGATAATCTATTCTGTCAATGACGGTGTTGTGTTTCCTCACCTCCACCTGCGAGAACAGGTGAGGCACGAAGTTGTCTACGAGTATCAAGTTTGCTGCTGCGGGAAACGTGTCTCCGCTTTCTTTCTTCACCACGTCGAATTGAAGGTAGAGGTCTGCTCTGTGAGGATGAACGAACCCGTCGCCTACGTCAACGTCGTATTCGACCTCCCTGTTTGCCTCGTTGAGATTGGCAAACGTGCGACGGTTGGGAGGGAAAGATTGCAATTCGTAACTTTCGATTTGCTCCATTTTATATGTATGGTTATTTATTAAACGTTGATCTCCACGATGGCAGTAGTTGTTGCACCTGCGAAATCCACCACGTCTCCTTTCTCGTTCGTCACCACCAACTCTATGTCGTCTATGCGGTTGCGACATACTGGAAAATAGATCGGCGAAGAGGGCGTGTAGATGATCGGTTCCATGAACTCGGAACTTGGTTTGAAAGTGGCGATGATTCCCGTCTGCTTGTGACTTCCCAGTAATCCGTCCGAGGATTTCGTGATCATGCCTTCCGCCACGTTGCAGTGTACGTTCAGAGTCTCTATGGCCAAAAATTTAGGAATGTTTGTTGCCACGTGCTTGATGCCAGCTTCGAGTTTTGTGTTGTTCTCGAAACCTAAAAGTTCTCCTATGGTGCCCAGGTCCACGGTCTCCGTCGCGGATAGGATTTCCACTCTGTGCGTGACCGAATTTTGAGAAAGGTACGTGCCTTTGGGTAATTGAGCTTGCAAAGTGGAAAGATTGTATTGTCCTGGCGTGACGACGATGTGTTCGCTTCCGACGCTAATTTTGTTGTTGTGCTGCGTAACATTAGGTATGAGGTACATGCTGTAGAATGCACGCAGAGCCACGGATTTAGGATAGACAATGTCGTCGTGCAGCGTGAGTTTCAAGATTGAAGATTCACTCGTGAGATGGAACACGCCCATCCTAGTGATGCTGTTTGAGGTTCCACAATGCTTTCTGGAAATCCTCGATCGTAGGGTTATTTATTTTAGAGAGAAACGCGAGCACGGAGAGGCAGAGATGACCGCAGTTCACGTCTCCGAAATCTTGAATGCGTTCGTCGTTGTAGTATATAGAGGTTTTGTTTGTTTTCAGATAATGAACTAAATTTGTAGGTGGAACACCTCCGAAAGAATCGAAAACGAATGCTTTATCATTGTCGTTTTTGTGGTAACATATCCAATGCGTGCCTGGATTTTCTTGACCGTCCAAGTTGACTACTCCGCATTCTCTTCTTTTAACGCTTGAAGGTAACGAGTCGGACATGAAAACTCCTCTGAAGTATTTGATTCGTAACGGTTCGATCAGAGATTCAATGTCTCGGTTGGTGAGTGCTTCTGTTTCTTTTTTTTAAACTTCTTCATCACGCCCTTCCCCTTCTTCTCCATGGCCAGGTTGTGACGTTTCTGTTCTTCCAACTCGGCTTTGTTCTTCTTCGAGTCGATGACGGTTTTCGCGATGGCGGCACTTCCGCCGGCCAAACTTCCAACGGCCCCCAATGCTGCTAGGATGGCCGGGATGCTGAATATGAAACCTCCGATCTTTTGCTGTTTCCGCGAACGCTGCAATCTTTTCAATTGAGGTGTGCTGAGCAGCAATTTCATTCCATGTCCTTTCGACAAGCAAGAACGTTTCTTCTCGCGTTGTTTCTTGGTGAGTAACCCATCGAGGGCACCTAGATTTTTAAGATTGGAGTATGGTATCTGGTACACGACACCCTTGGGCTTCATGTTGATGCTCTATGCGTTATTTTCGCAGTATGTTATTTATATATATTCTGAGATTTTTTCTTGTGTAGTTTTTTACGGTATGTTATTTATATATTTTCAAGGCCTCGCAGTCGCTACACAAATTCTATTACGTGCTTTGTTTTCTTGCCAAGAAGTTCCTTTGTCCCCTTGTACACGATTTTTGTTTTGTTCTCGATTAAAATAGATAGCTTCTCGTCCGATAACATGTTAGCGTATCGATCTGGTAAAAATAAACTGTATTGTGCGTTGAGCAACAGGCGTACCTTGGGACCATACTGGGTAGAAACGATTGAACCGGAAGTTATCGTGTAAGATTTGTCGACTTCCAATTCCCGAATTTTTACATACTCAAATGACAAATTTAGCATTTGTTTTAATGCTTGGAGCTCACTTATTTTTTCAGTTGTCATATCGAAGAAGAGAAATTTTCAGTGTGCGTGTTAGAGAAATTTAATTGTTTTTTTTCACCATGTGTGTTATTTATATATACCGAAGATTATATTTTTCACGATGTGCGTTATTTATATATCAAGTTTTTTTGATGCATATATATATATTATTATTTTTTAACAGAGGAAGAAAGTCCGTGCTTCGGAAAACGCGATGATGTGCGTAATGATATCTTCTTTCTCCTGCATAGACTTGTACCAATCATCAGTATACCGTCTTCTTCCCTGCATCGCCTCGTGCAGTTCCTCCGACCTCTCGCTCAATTTTTCCCCTGCAGCCGAAAGCAGAATGTTGAGATCACTGCACCTCAGGCCGCTGATCTCCCGAAGATGGTCCTTGAGAACCATTTCACAAGGGATGCGAAATTCCGGCGTTGTTCTTGCCATGATTACAAGTTTATTAACATCTCCGTTAACTACCTTTTTGAATATTTTAGATAGTAGTTCGTGCGGCAAATCAGTTATGCAAGCCATGTTTATTTTTTACTGTATGTTATTTATATACCCCACCCCAATTTTTGTTTCGTGTTCATGGCGATGGTGGTGCCTAGTGCGGCGACCCGTTCACCCAACGATGCGTCTCTGCTCACGAACCTTTCGAAAGCTGCGTGCTCTAACTTTCTGTCTGCTTCGTGACGTGCATCCAGATCCGTCTGCGTGGTGTTGTAGGCGATGTCGTGATCTTTGCATGCCGCGTCCAACGGATTCACACCCTTGTCTCCTCTCTCCAATCTTTTCTCGAGTTTGGTACCCGGTCCGCAGTACTGGTAGCCGGGTAGATGCATCTCGAAAGGTAACTTGTTGATGATGTCGTTTACGAGTCCCTTTCCTTCGGCCACGTTCCAGAATTTCGGAGGCAGCGTGTTGATGATTTTGATGAGGTAACCTATGCCCTTGTCGTCGTTCACGATGAAGTTGGAAAGTTTCGTGCTGATCATGTCCACGATGCCAACCTTCTCGTTGTAGAAATTACGGTTGCCTGCATTCTCTTCGCCGGCTATCACCAACAATCGGTCCACGAGTTTCCTCACGTCGTCCACCCAAACGAATTCTTTGGGTAACGTGTTGTAGCGTTTGACCCCGCTGCCTGTTTTGACCTGGTTCCAAATCGGTTTGATGAGATTCCTGTACTTCTCGCCGCTGCTCGATTTCACCCTATTCTGCGAGGCGTCGTTGTTTTGGTACAAGGCATCCGTCATGATTAGAATTTCCTTGTAACTCTGGTAATCTTCGTCGGTGTAATCTTTCGGCTGCTTTTTGGCAACGAGTTCCCACAGTCCCACCGTACCCGGATACCTGTTCCAACTATCCTTGTCGCCTAAATTGACTTTAATGTCGTTGCCTTCGAAGGTCACCTTCGATTTCCCAATCTTCCACACCACACCGCCGCCTTCGCTGGTTTCCATGCTGGGATACAATCCGAACACTTCATCCTTGTCGAATTTCCCCGTACTCAGGTAGTCTCGTGCCAAAGGCCCCAACTCAATTTTATCCGAAGACGAGGACGTGCTACCAATAGCTCGACGTCGTGCCGGTGCATCCTTCAGTTCGAACGGCGTCGAAGGAATGCTTGAAATAGGCGTGGGTACAGCGTAACTTTTAGCTGCGAGCGGTACGAGTTCGTTAATCAAATTTTTATTTTGTTCCGTGACACTTTTAATTTCTTTACCTAGACCGCTGATGGCATCGATCACAGGTTGATCCTGACGTTTCTTCTCTTCGTAGAATCCGCGATTTTCGGATTTCCAACCTTTGAAGCGTTTTGCGAGGTAATCGCGAAGCTTAAGATCTTCGTCTTCGATTTTTCGTTTCGTCATGACGTTATTTATATATGTCGTTTCTCACAACGTTGCAACGTTTAGAAAGTCGTTGATTTTGTTTCTGTATTTTCCGTCGTTGGGTTTCCTCGTCATGTCGATCGTAGCGAATCCGAAATCGTCACCGTTCCAGCAAGTAGAGCAGCAGCCTTCCGAAAATTGATTGTAGTTCATGTCTCCGCCTACGTAGTCATCGTACGCATGCTTGAGGTTGGTGTGATCTTGACGAAACAAACATATGAAATTAGCGTTGTCGCGTACTAACTGTTTTGGAATTTTGGAAAACGTTTGAGCTAGGTAGAAGCAATCCATTCCTTTGTGACGACCTTGCGTGAAAAAGTTGCGAATTTCATTTTGATTTTCCAGGATGGCATCGTCGAACACAACAACTGAATTTTCACGACAATCGTCGAGTGGTTTTATTTCCGAGGCGAACGTTGCAATGTCCAGACCATCGTACAGTTTCATCAGTTGCTGGTATTTGGATTGCTCTAAACTTTTCGAGAACACGTACAGGTGCCCGTTCTTCCAATCTAACCAATTTGGTGCGAGGAGAAAATTGTCCACGAGCAGTGTCGTTTTTCCACACCCCGAAGGTCCTACGATCAGACAGCGGATGCTGTCGGGGAGCAATTCACCGTTTTTTTTCTTCCTTCCACTTTCCGAATCAGGTAGACGCTTTACCACGTTCCACGTACTCATAGAATCACTTCGTTTGAATCGATCCAACTTGTTTCCGGAAGTCCCAGCCATTTCACCAAAAGTTTGTTGCCTCTCTTGCGCAAAACTTTTTCGATAAGGTACGTGTCGGGGTATTTAGTTTTAGAGAGTTCCTCCTCGTAGAAGCGCCCCAATAAAATTTCACCGCCACTGTCTTTTATTATATACGTGTGACGGTTCCCGGGTAGAACTCGAACCACGGTAAAAAGTTCAGTGCTCCAGTTTCGTGTGAAACCCCTGTCAAACGTTCGCTTCAATTTACTAACCCTCACCTGTTCTCCAATTTTGTATTTAGCTTTTTTTGTCGTGGGCATGTACTTTGGACAGTAAACGCTAGAAATTAAACGTTGCTCGTCAGACCTGGTAACGTCAGCTGGCTTCATGCCTATCGTTGCGTGCCGTGTGTGATTATAGTCGTTAACAAGTTCCGGGAGAATAGTGACCCACTTGTAGCTTCCCTGAAGCGTGAAGCGTGACCACATGCGCGATTTCAGAGTGCGATTGAATCTTTCCACAATGCTGGCCTTGACGTCACTGAAGGTCGAGTAATGATGAACGTTGTGTTTCCGAATAAACTTTTGGAATACGGCATTGTAAAATTCCTTCCCTTTGTCCGTGTGCAGAAACCGAGGTCGTCTGCCGCCGCTTTCGCGAAAAATTGTCTTGAATGCTTCCGTGACGCACGTTCCTGTTTTCGCCTTCAAAGGTAGAGCCCATGCGAATTTCGAAAATGTGTCTATGACGGTGAGGAGGTACTTGTTGCCCTTGTTCAATTTATGCACGTTTTTTAACTTGCCGCTACTCATTTCGACGAGGTCGCTTTCCCAGAGGTCGTCGATTCCCTTGGTTACCACAGCCAAACGTTCGTAGTTGCGGCGTGCAGGTTTATGCAATTCTTGGACGATGGCTTGCCTAGACATTTTTTATTATTTTTAGAGATTACGTTTCAAAAGAAGCACAAGCGTGATGGGATTCAAAGAGGGTGGCACTTCGCTCGTGTTTTGAATGATCAGCTTATCGCCGGCACTCACGTCGAAAACAGTAAGATCTTCGTCTTCGTGTATTTCATATATGTTGCGCGTTTCGTTCCAACGCGCCAGAGGAATGTTTCCTGCTTTCTGGACACCACGATTCGATATCAAAGTCATGGTGGGAACGCTAGCTTTTCTGCCGTGAGACCAGTACGAAAATTCGTTTATCTGAATCGTGCCATCGAGGAGAAACTTGTAGTACGGATGATAAGGATGTAGCATGTACAGTTTGTTACCTTCGACGAAGGTGGAGATTCTCTGTTGATTGGGAACGCTGTTGATTTCGATGGCTTGCAGAGAATGCAGTTTAGCGAATTTAGTATCGATGCTAACGAGGTTGCTGTGAAGCTGACCCAGTGTGTTTTGTACGGGCACCAAATGCTCGACTATGGTATCCGTTACGGTAGAAAATGACGGTTTGATTTTCACTTCCACGTTCAACTGCTTGTAGCTTTCGTTGAGTTCTTGCAACTTGGCACCGAAAGAGGCCAGCGTCGATTCCTGCGTTGATTCCAGCACTCCAACTTGATCTCTGATGTTGACGACAATGTTCTGAAGGTTCTCGATTTGATTCAATTTCGAGCTCTTCTCGGTAAGATCGTTCACGATGATTCGCATCTCTGTAAACTGCGTGTGAAGGTCGGCGACGCTCTGCGAAGTGGGCAGCGTCGACACCAGCGAAGCAAGTTCGTCTCGAATCTGTTCCACGTTCGCTGTTTCCGTTTCCAGTCGTTTCAGCATACGTGATATGTTCCTTTTCAAGGCGTGTAATTCTTTGGAGGTGGGGAGATTGGCCACTTTACTCTCGAGATCGCTCAATGAACTTTTGATGTCACTCGAATCGGATAGTGCCGTCACCGCCGTTTTCAATTTTTCCAAATCTTCACTTGAAGGCACGCTCGTTCGTAACGATTCCAAGTCACCCTGTATGTTGTCCAGTACGTGATGAAAATGAGCGAGATTCGTTTCGACGTTCAAATTTTCTAAATATTCGATCTTCTGCTGAACCGTGCTCAACGTGTCTTGAATGCTCGTCAACACACTTGCTTCAGCGTGAATATTTTTAATTTCTTCGTTGATCAATTCCAAGGACGCCTGAAGCGTAGCGATGGTGGTTTGAATGTGTTCGAAATCTTGATAAGCCTCCAGTTGAATTTTTATGTTCGCGACGCTTTTACCGATGACCTGCAGTTCGTCCGACGATGGTAGGTTCGTCATTGTATCTTCCAAAGTCTGCAACTTGGATTTGATTTCTTCCAACGTGCCAGTGAATTCTTCTTGTAATTTAGAAACAACGACCTGCAAGCGTTCTATATCAATATCATTCACGACGGTTTGAAGTTCAGAGAAATTCTTTTCTATTGCGGAAGTTCGCTCTTCGATTTCGAGTTTCAATTTTTCCAAATCTTCATTTTTCGATTGAAATTGCTGTAATTTGGCCAAATCATTTTGAAGCGAATCCATGCTCAACTGTATATTTTGAATGTTGTCGTAAGAAGGTACGTCAACATAATTTTTTATCAGTGTTTTCAGTTCGGAATCGATTTTCAGAATGGGATCGAGACATTGCGTTTGGAGCGTAGCGATCTCAGACTCTAAACTTTTGTTTAAGGTCTCCTGCAAAGCGATCAAATCGGTCCTCAACTTCTTAACTCGAACGTCCAGCATGAGAATCTCTTCTGCATGGTCTACACGCTTAGTGTTGCCGAAAATGTCGTTAGGCATTTTGGTTAACGGTTATTTATAATAGGATAGACGATTCGTAATTCTACGAAGAGAGGAATAAGTTTGTCGTAATCTCCTAGGAGTTCCACGTAAAGATAATCTCCTGCAGACACATCGTACGACATGTTAGAAAGTAGCTTGTCGTGCTTCATTCGAAAAATGTTCTTGCCGGTAGAAATTTTGATTTCGCCTGCGTTTTCCGGATTCACGGTGATTTGAAGTTTCCCGTCGATCGGAATTTCATAGAAATGTAAATTGTTATTAAAAACATAAAACATCTTGCCCACATCGTTATTTATTTCCGTCCAAATGCTGTTGAGGTGAATGATTAACAAACCGTTGAGTTTAGATAACACGGAAGGTAAGAGGTTATTGAAATTTGGTGATGCAGTGTCCATGTTGCTTTGTTTGCGAAAACCAAAGAGATTCATTGTTCTTGTTAGTTATTTAACACATCGTGCTTTTTGCTATTCTTCAAAACATATGGAGGAAAAGAATGAAAGGGAGAGCCCTCGGGCGATGAAAAGTTGCAACCTGTTATTATGTTGTTAAGCCCGCTCCAAATCGAGGCTCATTAAATTCAACTCTTATTTTTCATCGCCCGAGGGCTCCCTCTTTTATTCTTTTCCTCCGTCTGCCATTCTTCTTCAAAAACACAGCGGACTTCATGACTATGGGGTTACGGTTAACACACGTCACATTTATCGCTTTTATTGTAGTGCCCCCACTCTCGCGTGTGGATTTGACAATCGAGAACGCGTAACTTGTTGTCTCTGCCATCCAATGCGACCTTGGTTACGCGCGTCGTGTACAAATCATGCAATTTACTTGCAATGCGATGATCGGTGCTAAGTTGCCTTTTACCATGAAAAAGGCATTCTTTGTAGTCTTGCATGCTAAATTTGCTGGTACTTATTTTTCCTACCCCCTTCGCCTTCTTGATCTCTTTTTCTTCTGTAATCTTTACACAGTACATTTTGGCACGAAGCCCCGCAAATTCCCTGCTGTAATTACCAGCCGCTTCATCTTTGTATTTTCCAATCGTCATTTTGTTTTCTGTCGAATGTAAGTGATGGCCTGATGGTAAGTTGCTAAAATCAAACAGATGCTTCATCTTAGTCAGATCATGTTCGAGGCTTGGTGTTTGGATTAGAAAAATGAAGCTATCCGTGTCAATGTAACATATTTGGATGTTATCTCCATAAAAAGGTTGAAACTGATCGTAGTACGATTGGTACATGTGCAATTTTGATAGTTCAAGGACGGTGGCACCTATGGCAATCGGCTTGTTGAGCATCACTTGCTTCTTGTTCCTCTCAACAAATACTAGATTCTCGTCGAAAATAGTGAAGTTTTTGAAGTAGGGTGACGCGACGATCTTCTCAAATTTCTTTTCGTCCGTGACCAACGTTGCGTCGATGTAATTACGCACGTTCTCCATCGTCTTGCCGTAGATGGCGTTATTGAACAGTTTGTACAGATCCTTGTCTGCAGGCGATGTCGATTGTGCTCTGCGGCGCGTGTTCTCGGCTATGTACGGTTCGAGCCACTTGCTCTGTCGGAACTTCAATCCTCTATGAACTTTCTTCAACTGCAAGCCGTGACTTATGTAAAATTGGAGGAGTCGGTAGTGCAGAACATAATTCCGCTTGTTCTCCATGCTTAGTATGAGTTTTGGCTCCGATCCTCCAGGTGGCTTCTCCTTGGTGGGGGCCAGGGCCAATCCGTGATGTTTCTTGTGAAGCGTTTCGGGATAATCGAGATCCACTTCCAAGAAACAGCCCCATTCATTATCTTCGCTCCAGTTGAGAAAATCTTCGCAGGAGAGTTCCTCTTCGGTCATCCACCCGTAGTCGCTGATGGGAAGACACTGGGACATGGAGTGGCCGTACAGGTTGTTGACATCCCAGTAGACAATATAGGTGTTGGGCTTCGATGCATCGTAACCAGGCGTATGAGGATTGTTTGCTTGAGCATGGCGTCGGGGGCATTGGACGATGCCACCCCGTATCGCACTCTCCATGAAAGCATACTGTTCCTTCTCTGCGATGAGGCCCAGTTCCACGTTGGTGTATTTCATCATCGATTCCCAAGTCAATCCCGGCGTGGTGAAGAAATACGCAGGATCCAACTTGTATATCGCGATGCATCTCTTACGAAACGATTCGAAAATATCCATCAGAAGTGTCACGTCCAATTTCAGATAAAGATCGTGATAATCGCGAAAAGTTTGGCAATTGAATGCCGTCCACACACTACGAGCGTGTTCGTAGTCCTCTTCGGAACAGACGTCCTCCGTGAGAGAAGAATAAAATACCTCCCGGGGTGGAAGTTCCGTCTCGTCAAATTTGTCGAAATTGTTGACGTACTCGTAGGGGTAGACACCCTTGCGACGCAACAGATTCAAATTCTCATCTCTCCCCGAAAAACATTTTTGCTTGGTGGCCACAAGATCTTCGTCGCCAAGTTGAGATGCAAGGCTTGCGAGGCTGGAGGACAGGAAATTGTAAGAGTCCAGGATTCGCACTTCCACGCTTCCTCCTTCTTGGAGAGGGATCCACACTCTCACCACAATATATTTCTCGCTCGTTCTCGGGATGATGCTGATTCGAGAAGTTATGTTGTGGAGTTCTTTGACGAAGAGATGTGTGTCGTACTTTTCCGTGTAGTGCAGAAACACGGCAACAAAATGCGACTCCTTAATCTTGAGATTGCACGAATTACAGATGGTGCTTAGAAATAATCCATTCTGGTGGTTATGGTGGACGACCTTGTAATTTTCGGCGGTGAAAGCCTGGTTACACTCCTCGCATCTTGTCGCCGCGTCATGTCTCTGTTGTTGTTCTGTTGTGAGAGCAGGTGGAGAAACGTAAGAGCCTTTCAGGCTGGGTGCAAGTTCTCTCGCGCATTCCGCTATCTTCTCAACAAAATATTTTGCCGCATCAGGTCCGCAATACAAGATGACATCATTCAATTTTTCTCCGTAGATGGAGAAACTGCAAGGCTCGTGGTGAAAAATTTGGGTCGTGCTTGAGGTAGAGGGATCAGGGTCGCAAGACGTCATGGGAACTTGGAAGCTTTCAAAGTCGGCATAAAGGACGACGGGATGGTGGAGAAGAGCCTGGTGTTTCTGAAATTTCATCTTGGTTCCGGGTTCCGGCATGACATCTTCGGGTTCTGCATTCACGGAGCCAAAACACTTGTGCTGTTCTCTCATCTTCTTACCTCCGCGAAAAATTCTCAAACACCGATCGCAAATTTCGATCTTATCGTGATGCTTGCTGATCTGTCTTCCTACTAATCCTGAGAAATTTCGTATCAAACTATAACGACCATCTACAAGCAAGAGTCGAATTACATTATTCTGGCTTCTCGCAGGTCTTAACACACGAATGTTGTCGCAATCGTCAACCCCAAACACAGAAATATCGATATATTCTCCTTTTTCCTCTCTATAGTTTTTTTCAAATTGATTGATCTTATTCAGGGGCACAGGATAGGAAATTCCTCTCATCATATTCTCGTATCTTCCCTCGTATCCTCTGTAATTGGACAGACGTTGGGGGTTATTATTATTAGCCGGGTGTAATGCGGCGATGACAGACCATAGGAAACTCTTCTGATCATTACTTTGTATGTTCAACACTGCATTTTGCTTTTTTTGTTTTTTTGTTTTTTTTTGAGTGCTGCGTAATGGTTTGAAATTGCAGACTCGAAGTTCTAACATGTGGTTGTGACCGCAAAGACTCCATCCACTTCCTCTACCTTCAAACTCTTCTTGTTTTTGTGTCAAGTGCTCAAATAGCCGTGTCACTATCTCGTCAAGATTCTCGTTATTGTCATCGTGTAAGCTTTCACACCCTACGTAAAAGCTGAAAGTGCTTGACTCGGACGAGACAACTTTCTCATACAGCAGGGTCAAGACGAGATGAATTTTAATTGCAACATTGACGAGGCAATCACGTAATTTATCGACTACCAGAGATTTCACATTGTTGAGGAAGATGCTCGAGTCACACTTTTCATCGCTTCCAGATTTATAAGTCATGATGCGTGCACTTTTATTCAAAGCACCCTCCTCATGCCCATCAGTGCGAGATTTCTTTGCCGGCGGGGCTACGTCATCATGATCTGGTAGACGACATTTTTTTAAATGCCTAGCAATATTAGGTTTAGAAATCAACTTTCGACAGTTGCGACATGCCACAAGACCGGAGGGACCTGGTTGCGGTTCCATTTTTTCCTTCTGTTATTTATATATATACACAGAGAAATTTTTTGGGGGGGTTGTGGTGATGGTAGTGGAAAGTGCACTGAAACAGAAGGAAAAAAAGTTAAAAAATGCTAGATATTTTTTCCTTCCACATATATATTAGACGCAAACAGTATGTATGTATGTATGTATGTATGTATGTATGTATGTATGTGTGTGTGTGTGCACTGTTGTAGGAGGTTAAAAAATATGGGACATGTAAGTGTGTGTCAATTTTTTATGGCTCCTCTGAATATGTGTGTGTCAGACGCAAAACAAAAATATTAATATATCATGAAAATAAAAACTTACCTTTCAACAGAGATGGAGAGAAACTTCAAAATAAAAACTTGTAGCTCACTAAAACTTCCACGATGATATATATGTATACTGCCAGACAAACAATTAAGAATACTGAACTCCCACGATTGACGTTCACCCTTCAAGAGAGATAGAAAAACTTCAAAATAAAACTTGTAGCTCACTAAAACTTCCACGATGATATATATGTATACTGCCAGATAAACAAATTAAAAAATACTGAACTGCCACGATTGACGTTCACTATGATAATAATGTACAAAGAAGAAACTACTACGTTATATAGGAACTCCTCTTTTTTTTCTCCTTCTCTCCTCCCTACTCCACGCGACTCTCTTTGGTGAAAACACAATGAGGGCTATGGTCAATATCCTAGCAAATAAAACCCTTGTTAACTAATTCATTCATGCCATATTTTTTTCAACAAAAGATTTTTGTGATGTGCACAATATTCTGTAGGGACAAATAACAATAAACGGGGCGTTGACAGTTCCACCCATGCATGTATTGTCGTTTATTTCCCCCCTCGGCCTCTATTCCACGCCCCGTCAGGGTGTGGTGTGTGAAACAAACGATTCCCAGCACAAAACTCAAAAAGCGGAAGATGCTGCTGTGTTTGCTTCCGCCGCATCCGCTTCTGAATCTATTGTTATCGGGGATGTAATAGATTCTTTATTCAGAACCGTGGGAAAGCTGAAAAAAAATAAAATCTCTTCGGGCGAAAAAAGATGTAAGGTGAATGGGTTCGGGGAGGGGTTGCTGTGGATAGTTTGGTCCGTGATGAAAATGTTACATTGAGCGATGAAACACAATTTCTCCACAGGGACAGGAAAAATTCTACCGAGCGTCGCTATCCACGCGAACATTAGAAATTGCCTGAATAGCTTGGGGGCTTGGCATAGGATTATCGATTTTTGTTTTAGAGAATAATCTATGTAAGATTCTAGCATCGAGAATAAACAACATTGATTAAATTTTTGACAACATTCGCAGTACAAATCTAAACTCGTGATGATTTCGCCGTTAGAACCTTTTTGGGTTGGGCACCACGCACCCTGGCGGGTTAGGGGCCAGGTATTCTAAAAAACAGCAATTATTATTTTGTTTGTTTGTTTGCGTCACAATACATACGCGCGCGTGTGTGTGTGTGTGTGTGTGTGTGTGTGTGTGTGTGTGTGTGTGTGTGTGTGTGTGTGTATGGTACATCGTTCCCTCCCCGAGAGAAGAGGTTTACGAAGGTCACGATATATATAAACATTTGGGTCCCGGACTTGGAAAATTACGATAAGATGCACTCATCTTTCAAAAGATTAGAAAATGAGAGAATAAGAGGATGAGAAGATGGGAGGAGAGGTTTACGAAGATCACGATATATATAAACATTTGGCCCCGTTGATTCCAGCACTCCAACTTCATCTCTAATGTTGACGACAATATTCTAAAGGTAGAGAGAATGAGAGATTGAGAGATTGAGAGATTGAGAGAATAAGAGGATAAGAGAAGAGGTTTACGTAGGTCACAATATATAAACATTTGGTCCCAAACTTGGAAAATTACGATAAAGTGCACTCATCTTTCAAAAAATAAGAGAATGAGAGAATGAGAGAATGAGAGGAGAGGTTTACGTAGGTCACGATATATAAACATTTGGTCCCAGACTTGGAAAATTACGATAAGGTGCACTCATCTTTCAAAAAATAAGAAAATAAGAGAATAAAAAAATGAGAGAATAAAAAAAAGATGAGAGGATGAGAGGAGAATAAAAAGAGAATGAGAGAACAATGAGAAAGATGAGAAAGATGAGAAGGATGAGAGAATGAGAGCTCATCTTTCACTCATCACTGCCTTTTTGCGCCCGTGAAACATCGTCAGCGCACTAAATGAGGCGCGGAACGGGGAGAGAAAGTGAGTTTTTCAACTTTTTGTAGTCGTTTGGTCAAGAAATCAAAGTTGTGGTCAGAAGTACAAATACTATCTACTTATTGCACTGTGTTTTCTAGCAAAGGTAAATGCGGAATGCCCCGGCCCCTCAGAGATTCGAATACTGTTAGTTAAACAGCAAGCATTGTCATATGGACTGACGATGAGAGTTCAAACTTCAGACGATTTTTGTTAATCTACGAAAAGCCAAGAGGCGAACGGAGATCACTACGAAAATTGTAACGCGAGGCTATTTTGGCTAATGGCAACGATGAGGATGAATAATGGTTGTTTTGATGAAATTGAAAAAGTGGGACACGTCTGCTTCGAAGTGCATTACACCAACAACTACAATTGTCTCTCTTCCCCACACGAGGCGATTAACAGAGGTGTATTTTTGCCGGTCTACGACTCTGAGGGCTCAAGTTACAATGTTTATCTATAGCTGTACATATTTAAAAATGACCTGAGCAATTAAATGTTACAATACAGATTCTGATTTTTGTCGGATGACGTAGGTTGCAATCCCACCTCCGATGGCGTATAGACTTAAATGTTTCCATAACATGAAATACTGTTAATGGAAATCTGTTGTTTCTAATGTAAAAATCATATAACAAGAAAAAGAAGAAAATAAATGTTGCGAGCAAATACGGAGCCTCAACCCAAACACATAAATAATCAGACAAGATGTCAACGGTGCGTTCATAACTAACAAGTGATTATTCAAAAATTGAAAAGGTGCAGGGGGGAAACAACCAACTAAGTAACTAGGCTTCTTAAACCCGAGGACAGCAAATACAAGGCTATTCTGATCTGAGAAAGATTTCTATCTATTTTTTTTCCATCCCAACCGATTTTTTTAGGTCTATTCAACCCCTCATGGTACACGAGCTCCCACTGCCCTGATGGTGGAGGAAGCGAATCTATTTGGACATGAAAGAGTATTATGTGTGGGAGACTATAATTTATACATGTGGTTGCTTGGATGCTTACAGAGGATGCCATAGCTCGTGCGATTGAGGCATTTTATTAAGCACATATTTTGATGAGTGTAAAAAATTAAATAAGACACAAGGGGCTGAGGCATGGTTCGAATTTCTCGATCTAGGTATGGATGCAGACAGACACGAAGTTTTGTGTGTGGACACAAATGATAATGGAAAAATGCTGTTCACCCCGATAGCATAGTGGTAATGTTGTTCTTGCCTCGTTTCCATCGACAACATAGTGGTTACACTGTCCAATATTAAGAAGTTCTCAAAATTATTCAATCACTCTCTCTCTTCTTCTTCTATTATCTTGGTAACCAAAAAAAGGTTTTCTCAAATGTTTAGACGGCTACGAAAACGTTGAAATGTAAAATATTGTTGCATTGTAATCAAAAAAGAATTTGTTGAATATGCCTAACCTAAAATAAAATTCAAGAATTAATAGAGTTAAACATTTGCCACTCTGAAATGGCGACGGCTATCATAACATTATTTTCAGCAGGATAATAATGACAATATTATATATATTAAGGATTAGGTCCGAGGGATTCTTATTTACTACACTTGCTTCTAACCTGTCCACACTGGAAACCGAAAACACAAGTACGAGACACTAACTTGGGAGAGGACATGCAAAAAACTCTGCGGGGCTCATCTTAAAAACTTCAGTAGATGTTTGTCATGGAACTCCCTCCTTAAATTCGATTCGAAAGGCACAAATATTCCGGTTCTTGAATAAGAAGCGCGTATGCCTTCGGAAAGAGAGAAGAAGAAATAAATAAATCAACTCATGCATATTCTTCATGTACGTACGCTTGGTAACAAGAAACAGTATTTTTTTTTCTCTTCAAGAAATTGTTTTCAATTTTTTGCTAGGTGACCCAACAGGAGTGGACGAAATAGCTTATTTATTCAAACTGGAAGCTTGCTTTTTTTCAACAATGGAAAATACATTATTTCCAGTAAAATATCGACTCAACTACCTAGAATGGCTACCACGGGCTTGGTGACTGAATACTAAAAACTATCGAGCGACTTACTTCACAGCAGTGTCACTTAGTTTCAACAAGAACAGTTCAAGGCTTCCCGGGTGTCCTGCAAGGTTCGGCATTTATTTTTTTAATAGCAAGCAGATGAACTGGCCTTACAATATGAAGACCCCTCTCACTGTGTCGGTTGCAGTTATTTTCTGGTAATTATGTCTTGCCGATGGCGTTGTCGCTTTGTAATCATACTTGGAAGTTATTTTTTTATTTTGCTTTTCGCGACATGTTCGACTAATCGTGACAATACGTTTCAACCTTTCTGCATAAACGTTGAAACGTTTCAACAAATAAACGTTGAAACGTTTCAACGTTTATGCAGAAAGGTTGAAACGTATTGTCACGATTAGTCGAACATGTCGCGAAAAGCAAAATAAAAAAATAACTTCCAAGTATGATTACAAAGCGACAACGCCATCGGCAAGACATAATTACCAGAAAATAACTGCAACCGACACAGTGAGAGGGGTCTTCATATTGTAAGGCCAGTTCATCTGCTTGCTATTAAAAAAATAAATGCCGAACCTTGCAGGACACCCGGGAAGCCTTGAACTGTTCTTGTTGAAACTAAGTGACACTGCTGTGAAGTAAGTCGCTCGATAGTTTTTAGTATTCAGTCACCAAGCCCGTGGTAGCCATTCTAGGTAGTTGAGTCGATATTTTACTGGAAATAATGTATTTTCCATTGTTGAAAAAAAGCAAGCTTCCAGTTTGAATAAATAAGCTATTTCGTCCACTCCTGTTGGGTCACCTAGCAAAAAATTGAAAACAATTTCTTGAAGAGAAAAAAAAATACTGTTTCTTGTTACCAAGCGTACGTACATGAAGAATATGCATGAGTTGATTTATTTATTTCTTCTTCTCTCTTTCCGAAGGCATACGCGCTTCTTATTCAAGAACCGGAATATTTGTGCCTTTCGAATCGAATTTAAGGAGGGAGTTCCATGACAAACATCTACTGAAGTTTTTAAGATGAGCCCCGCAGAGTTTTTTGCATGTCCTCTCCCAAGTTAGTGTCTCGTACTTGTGTTTTCGGTTTCCAGTGTGGACAGGTTAGAAGCAAGTGTAGTAAATAAGAATCCCTCGGACCTAATCCTTAATATATATAATATTGTCATTATTATCCTGCTGAAAATAATGTTATGATAGCCGTCGCCATTTCAGAGTGGCAAATGTTTAACTCTATTAATTCTTGAATTTTATTTTAGGTTAGGCATATTCAACAAATTCTTTTTTGATTACAATGCAACAATATTTTACATTTCAACGTTTTCGTAGCCGTCTAAACATTTGAGAAAACCTTTTTTTGGTTACCAAGATAATAGAAGAAGAAGAGAGAGAGTGATTGAATAATTTTGAGAACTTCTTAATATTGGACAGTGTAACCACTATGTTGTCGATGGAAACGAGGCAAGAACAACATTACCACTATGCTATCGGGGTGAACAGCATTTTTCCATTATCATTTGTGTCCACACACAAAACTTCGTGTCTGTCTGCATCCATACCTAGATCGAGAAATTCGAACCATGCCTCAGCCCCTTGTGTCTTATTTAATTTTTTACACTCATCAAAATATGTGCTTAATAAAATGCCTCAATCGCACGAGCTATGGCATCCTCTGTAAGCATCCAAGCAACCACATGTATAAATTATAGTCTCCCACACATAATACTCTTTCATGTCCAAATAGATTCGCTTCCTCCACCATCAGGGCAGTGGGAGCTCGTGTACCATGAGGGGTTGAATAGACCTAAAAAAATCGGTTGGGATGGAAAAAAAATAGATAGAAATCTTTCTCAGATCAGAATAGCCTTGTATTTGCTGTCCTCGGGTTTAAGAAGCCTAGTTACTTAGTTGGTTGTTTCCCCCCTGCACCTTTTCAATTTTTGAATAATCACTTGTTAGTTATGAACGCACCGTTGACATCTTGTCTGATTATTTATGTGTTTGGGTTGAGGCTCCGTATTTGCTCGCAACATTTATTTTCTTCTTTTTCTTGTTATATGATTTTTACATTAGAAACAACAGATTTCCATTAACAGTATTTCATGTTATGGAAACATTTAAGTCTATACGCCATCGGAGGTGGGATTGCAACCTACGTCATCCGACAAAAATCAGAATCTGTATTGTAACATTTAATTGCTCAGGTCATTTTTAAATATGTACAGCTATAGATAAACATTGTAACTTGAGCCCTCAGAGTCGTAGACCGGCAAAAATACACCTCTGTTAATCGCCTCGTGTGGGGAAGAGAGACAATTGTAGTTGTTGGTGTAATGCACTTCGAAGCAGACGTGTCCCACTTTTTCAATTTCATCAAAACAACCATTATTCATCCTCATCGTTGCCATTAGCCAAAATAGCCTCGCGTTACAATTTTCGTAGTGATCTCCGTTCGCCTCTTGGCTTTTCGTAGATTAACAAAAATCGTCTGAAGTTTGAACTCTCATCGTCAGTCCATATGACAATGCTTGCTGTTTAACTAACAGTATTCGAATCTCTGAGGGGCCGGGGCATTCCGCATTTACCTTTGCTAGAAAACACAGTGCAATAAATATTCTTTTTAAGTTATGCAATAATTTTGACATTATATTCATGTCCATTCCCCAAGACTAGATTTATATACACAACCAACTCGCTCTTGCAATATATTATCTGACGCAACATTGTGAAAAGTTCTCGTATGTTCGCGAAACAGGAAATACACGTCATAGCTTCCGTGAATCGAAAGCAAGGTTACTGGGGCACGCAAAATACCGTAAGAAGTATTATATATTCCAAATGCAGGCATCATCATTTTTCTCTTGCACAAATAGAATAATCGGGCTGAATTTCCAGTCTAAAACCACCATGTTCTGGCAGCAAGTATCAAAAACTTGTGGTAATTTTATTATATGATAGGAGGTAAGTAAAATGGTTGTTGCAAGTTATCTTTTAAACCCAGTACGTGTGTAGGAAAAACTGCGTATAAGCTGTCTGTGTGTCAGGTGGTCGTGTCGTTCGCTAGTTGTATGTCACAGCTTAACCCGTACTAGGTAATATTTTTACATGAGGTAAGTTGTCATTTCAGTATAATGTTTTCAGAATTGCTTTTCGATAATGTTCGGTACTTAATTTAATCAATTGTTAGACAAAGCCTCTAGCTGTAGAGCCTATTTGCAAAAAAAATAAGTTTGGTAACACTACTCGTCAAAAGCAGCTCAAACAGTGTTGCTAGCTGTAGGTTAATTTTCCCCGTTATACAATTGCAAGAGGTGAGTTGCTTATAGCCTATCTGGAAGGCTTGGTGTGTGTGTGTCCATGGCTTATGTCGTAGGTTAATAAAATTTGCAATAGATTTTGTGTGTTGGCAACCGTCAGCCCTTACATGTGATATAGCAGCCTTACTTATTGTAAGACATAGTGTGTATGTATGAGTGGGGGAGGTTAGTTTAGTTCACGATAGATCGACCTGTCACGCTATGACCAATTTCTGCTTTTGAGTCACCTGTAAGACTATATGTGGGTAGGTGAGGGAGCTTAGTTTAATTCACAATAGATCACATTTTAAATTTGCTCACTCTCTCTGTGTCTGTGTGTCATCAGGCGATCGTGTCGATCGCTAGTTGTATGTCACAGATTAACCTAGGTACTTCAAAAAATAAAATTGTGTGTATCTCATGTCGAACTAGAAACAAAAAAATCAAACATTAAGCATGCATGCAGATTAATTAAGCTGTAAATTTAAAATTTGGCCTCCCCCAAATCGCATTTCATACATACATACATACATAGGACCCGTGGCCCACCTCCCAAGAGGTTTAGTTAGCATGCAATAGATCAGTATGCAATTTAATATTCTTGTCTAGTACGCTGCACTTCTTTGCAGTGCAGGTGTATCCCGGTGTCAGGCTGGTGAAAAAAAATAACATTCAACCGAGTAGACAAATAGCAGTGTTCAAGTTCAGAAGATTCAACAAATACCTGTCTGCTGCTTTAAACATTCATTTGATTAGTTAACCACTCACCACGTGGTCATACACCACACCACATATTACACCTCTCTAAGACGTGGTGCAGACACCAAATACACTACATGACACCCAAAATCAACAAGATAGGTTGCACCGTGTAACCAACTAAACGCGTGAGTGCAGTCAAAAAATGCAGCAAACTAGACGAAGCTATTGAATCAAAATAATCACGTGGCATTCTTTTTGAATCTGACTTCACCCACCCCTTTTTTTTTAATCCTTAATCGCAACAATAATTAACCAACTTTTTAAGTTTACTCTATGCACAGATAGATTAATCGGAGGACTGGGCATACAGTTTAAAATAGAATCGGAATCCAGTAGGTATCGAACCCAGAGCCCTTTTGATTACAACGTGACAACTTATCGACAAGAAGAGATATTTTTTTGGTGACGTGGAGTACTTTATCTTTCGAGGAGTCAACATTATTTCTTACTCAGTCGTCATATAACATGAACACACGCAAATATTCACATGTGCTTTTATTATTTTGTGTTCGGTAAGTACAAGTATATTCTTACATAAATTATTGTTTAATTTAATAAATTGTAAACTCGGAGCCTGCTATACTAACACTCCTTCTGTCTATTGAAAGCGAATGTTGCGTGCATGCGGAAATAACACAGAAAAAAAAGCGAATGGAAGCAATTTAAAATCACTGGGGCAAGGTCAGTATTACAAGAGCGTAAAAACACGTGCTTCCATTCAACTTCGAAAAATAAGAATGAATATGTGCATACAGAACACATATGCTTTCTTTTCACAGTTGTAAAATCATATAAATTGTACACGAAGTAAGTTACGGGAAGGCTCTCTCTTTTATGTCTGTGTATATGTTGTACAATTAGGTACAAGTATTGTACAATTAGGTACAAATTGTTGTACAATTATTTTCCCCAGTTGTCCAGTTGGAGTTGGGGGGGGGGGCATAACACTGGTATTATTTGTAATCACAGTGCTTACTCATGTATTTTGTTTAATATTTTATTTCAAATTCACTGTCAGAAACTAGTGTTGCCAGTTCCTGGATGTAGGTTTACCTACTCTCAAAATATATACATTGTATACGCCAAGATGCTCAATAGTCTAGCAACACATCATGAAAAAACATGCCAAGAGAACCCAGTGGGTTTATAAGTCAGTGCTATATATAACTCCTATTTGTAGGTTAGCTTAGCCAGTGAAAGATCATATAGTAGAATTTTTGTAGAGTGGGTTGGTAACACCGACGAGCCTCAAATAATAATTTCAAGCCTCAAATAATAATTTCGAGCCTCAAAAAAGGAACATCCAATAGAGTTGCCAGATGTAAACAGAGAGCAATAAACCCCCCCCCCCTCATAAAAAGCTACAGTAAAAACCCACAGTGTCGTCAACTCTGTGCCCCTCAAAATATACATCATATAAAGCTACGATGAGCCCCACATGATGATTCGAGCCTCAGTAAAAAAACCCAGTAGGTTAACAACACTGTCAAACTACGGCAGTGTTACCAGATGTAAACAAAAAACAATAAACCCCCCCTCATAAAAGGCTACAGTAAAAACCCACAGTGTCGCCAACTCTGTGCCCCTCAAAATATACATCATAAAAGGCTACGACGAGCCCCACAAGCCCCAAATGAAAATTCAGTACCGGGCCACTTGTACTACAACATTTTCAAAGACACTGTCGTACTTGTGTGCCGGGAAAGTGAATATGTGCAACCAAACTGTGCTCTGCCCCACCGAGCTCCAAATGATGGTTCGAGCTCCAAATGATGGCCCAGTACCCGGACACTGGGTCTACTGTGGTACAGTGGCATGCCCAGAAATTTCGTAAGGTGGGGGAATACATTCGCAGTCGGAACCATTTTCATGTATCCGTTGTGAAATTTAGGTCAAGGGGAAGGTTTCATAACGCTCTTTCAACCACCAGCTAATGTGTGGAACAGAACAGAACGGCTATCAGGGGCATTGTGGGGGGCAGTTGCCCCCAACGTTTTACAACTTTTGCCCCCGCACTATGCAAAACCCTATCTACCACGGGAAAGTAAACTGTCTTTGCTCCTCCAGTTTTAGAACCCAATTGCCGCCACTGAACAGAACTTACTACAAATGCAGAGAAATGCTCAACCTGTGGAACCTAATGCATCAGCAATTCTTTTATGGTGTTATTGTCTTTTCAGTTTTGTGCGAGCAATGACTCGTAAGTCTACTTTATCGTTCACGTTGATGGGACATAACATTGCAAAGTTGCCTCAGCTGCAATTTCTGCAAATAGAATTACTATTACAGTTGTGAGTTCCCTAAGAGGATAATTTGAGACCATGTAATTGTCCTTACTTCTTCTGCGGTAGTACATGAATAAATCATATTCGTAGACATGTTGTCGCGCTTCCTTTACGTACGAGTGAATTGGTTATGAAAACAAGTTAATGGGTTTTGTCAGGTCCAGATTTGAGAGAGTTTGGAAGGTGCAGCCCCGGGCCTCCACTTGCAAAGGGGTCTCCAATGGGGAATCCTAGGCTTGAAGAGCCACAAAATGAAAAAAAATACGATATAATTGAAATATTAACAAAATATAATTCACCAACTGACATAACTTGGCCTAAAGTTATAGTAACTGAAATGACGTAGGCGGGAGGCAACTCATATAGGGTCAATATTATCTACATTATTATATAAAAGAAACAATTACAGACCGAGAAAAAATATCTCCATTTGAATGTGGATTTGACCCAAAATCATCAGCCCGAATCCCATTTTCTAGGCGATTTTTCCAGAATTTGGTGAAAATGTCACTCACCAACCCAGATTTTGATAAAATTCGGTACAGAACTTTTAATGGTGATTCCAAAAATGACATTTTTTTTAGATTGGTCAAGGGGTTCAGAAGTTACGCGCTTTTTAAAATCTCCGTGTACGCTACATGCGGCTCCACTTTGAACGACACGCATTAGGTTATAAGTTATCGTATCGTATCTTCCCTCACGTTTGCGTAAAACCTTCAAGTTCGTTTTCTTTTGTTTATAAAAGTGTAAGATATGTTTAATAGGGTTTTGGATGAGTGTATCAATAACAGTATTTTATGTATAGTTTTATGTGTTTTTAAGAAAAAACAAATGACTAAATTCGACAGCGAAGTCATGAAAATTGAAGATGATGGATGTCATGAAATGACCCTGTATTGTTGTCAGCTCCGAGCCTGGGTTGTGAAATATATTTATTAAAAGTTAAATTTGTGTTTTACATTCTTGATTATAAGTTGAAAACTCATTCTAATAGCACTGTCAACCTGGAAAGGGTTGCGAAGCAAAAAATATGAGACGAATATTGACTGAAAATGAGTTTTGAAACGAAATCAAAATATTTTGTTCCATGTTAATATGAAGGGAGAACATGCAGTGCAGAGCTTAGATAAATGGCGGTTATATCTACCCTGTTTTCAAAGTTTTCCTGACGTAGATCACGTGAAAGATGGTGGCATATATAATACATCGCTTAGGCCGTTTGCTTAACAAATTTCTAGGCAGAATATTGCACGTTCTAAATGAAAAAGTGCCATGTGTAACTAAAAAGTTTATCAGAGGTCAGTAGGAAAGAAACATTGGAAATTGTAATAATATACACAGAGTATTTCTCGTAATTAATTAATTTCGGGTTTAACTGCCTGTGGAGGTTCATTGCACAGTGGTTCGGATCTAACTTTAAACAGTATGTCCAGTCAAGTATAAATTTAACTTCAAACAAAGCATTTCTCATAGTTAACATCTTTGAGCTACAAAAAATGATTACATTGTAGCATAAAAACACATGTGGTGTAGCTTTATTTTTTACCTTCTTGCCAAACACCATTATCGAAAACCTAATTAGAATCACGTGGACAACGTGTGACTTTTTGTTTAGTTCATCTAAAACAATTAATCTCCGTAAGTACTTAAAGCACTTACAAACAATATGAAATGCTAAATTAAACAAGCAAACAGAATTCTTCCAGCCTAGGGACTTGATCAGAAGGGCGTTATGGATAAGGAACAATGTGCGTGCCTTGTGCTTTGATGCTGGTTGCAGGACAGAATGACTGATGACGTACTAGTAAAAACGTGGAGGCAATAAGATGATCACGCATCGCGGATCTCCAAATTGAATTTAATAGCCTTTCTGGCTGTCAGTTTTCGTTACATAGATCCTCGTGTATTGCGCATAAAAAACGCCATTAAAATTAACCAGCCGAATTACTTTCCAGAGCATCCACAGTAACACATGGACACATTGTCAGCTTACGACATTCAAGCTTCTTCACGGTCTCTGTTCAACATGTCATTGTTTCTTCCCAAAGTTGGAGCACGAGCAATGTTGGCAATTGCGGGGGAGGCGGGCCAATTGCACCCCCACATTTTCTCAGTTTGCTCCAGCTCCAGTTTTTTTATAAACCTTATCTACCAAGGGAATGTAAACTGTCCTTACCCCCCCACCCCAGTTTTGGCACTTTGCTTCCCCAGTTTTGGAACCCAATCGCCACCACTGAGCACGAGCATTACATATCCTCATACAGTGGTCTTTTGTGGTGCTTCATATTGAAATTATGGCCGGTAAAGGGGAAAAAGGTTCTAAAAATGTTTCCAAAAGGTGTAAAGAAAGGTGCTGATAAACTGCTCTCTTTTTCTGCCCCTTCTGTATATAATGCGCGCGGACCGCGTAGAGAACTGTGGTTCTGCCGAATAGGTTTTGTTGAAGTTTGTGTTTTCTCACGCGAGTTTTGGTACATTATCTTGGGAACTATTTAGGCTGCAATGATTATATAGCTCTCGTTCTGAAAAAGAAAAACGCTGCTGAAGAAGAGTGAAAATCATTTATTTTTCTGTCCAACTTTTTTAACAAAAAATGAAAGAAAAGGAAGGGAAAAGGTGCTGAAGCATCAAAGAGAGGTGAAAAGGGTATAAATGTGCTAATCTCACAAAAAGGTTCAACAAAGCGTGTTCATTTTACGTGATTTCATGTCCTAAAATACATATCTCCAACGATCTGTATGTAAACAGCTTTTTCATACAGATATTTTTGGAAAGGTAATGCACCTTACAATCCGAACTTGAACTTTGGTCTTAGCAGAAAAGTGAAATTTGGCGTGTCAATTGGTCTTCATTCATACCAGACAAATAATGACTCCTATTCCAACGGACAGCATACAGAGACAGTGACTGCGGTAAGGATCTCGCAGGGGAAGGAATTGGTTTCGTATAACAGTTATTATTCTACCTGCTCTCACCCCCCACACTTCTTTCCAGACTACAAAGAATACCCTATAATTTACAGGCTTGGTAACCTCCATTTCCTGAAAAATCCTCGTACATCCACGTTTTGACCAGAGTTCGAACATGGGACCTCTGGTTTCTTACCGCGTTACGCTAACCACTCCACCATGGAGGTCGGCTGTCCTGCTTACCAATGATATTATGACAGTTGGAAAGGATTGAAAGGTATTTTACTGTGGGATGATCTGTATTATTAGCAAAGAGCTACGTGCAGGCCTACCCCAGCCCAGGAACCCAAAAATCGACATTGGCCAGAGACCGCAGAATTCTCTCAGTGATAGCCCTAAAACTTCCCAATTGTGCACCGGTGCTTCAATTAAATACACAATTACATGCAAACTAAAGCCTAGGGCACACGAGTCTAGATCTCCTGTTAAATTTTCCAGTTGAACTTGAACTAGTTCATCTTCTAGTTTTCGCCTCACACGAATCTTGATACCAAACTTGTCGGTATGCTTTTATTCCCATAAGGCATTGCATAGAGCAGAAAAGCTAAAAAGATGGACGAGGGATTGAAGAACGTTGTGGGGGAATAGCTACTGCTGTTGCAAAAATTGAGTTAATAGAATTAAAATAATAGTACTTATATGGACCAGATATTGACTCGAAAGAAGGTATGGAAATGAATGTGTACTCAACAAACTTTTATATGAACTCGGGTATGTACCTAATTATTCTTCCATGAAATTTGCAAATATATCAGGTCTCATCTCCTACACTTAAAGCATCATACGCCCGTAGTTTATTTTGTTTGTTCTTATAATCGACACAAATTCCATAGACATTGGACACTCACACAACACAGACTCTATACTGTCCTCAGAAAGCGTTTACATTGACCGAGTGGTCTGTCGAGTTTACTATCGAGTGAAAAAATCGATGGTAGAGGAAGCAACTCGGTCGAGTCGGTTTCCTCCGTGGACAGCCACTCGACTCTCCTGACTACTGGAGCAAGAACTGGCTCCAGTACTCTCCCCGGTTGTTTACACGGGGAGAGTAGCTCGCTTGACCCTACTCGCTCCAGCTATTCTCCCGTCTACTCGACCAATGTAAACCAGGCTTACTACTACTATCACTACTACTACTACTACTACTACTAATAATAATAATAATAATAATAATAATAATAATAATAATAATGTCATTATTATTATTATGATTGGCACGTTTATCCTGGTACTTACTCCCCCCAGACAAAAAATTCGTTGTTGCGCCTCTGCTAAAACATGCATGTATATTTCTATTTCATGCTTTCTTTATTTTCAACATCGCACCCCCTCAGCACTCCAGATAACTAATCCTTGCGCCGCCACTGCGACTAAGGGAAAGTGATGCTATCATTTCCATGCTGCAGTCTGTGATCCAAAGTCCGGTCACCGCCACAAACGCCCCCAGCCGAGGCTGCACCCACCCCCACCAGGAACAGAAAACGTGCTTTCTACACGGCACCACAATGGCCCGAAGCTTTCCTTGCCATATCGAACACGACATCCGCGCTTTCTTCCATTTGATCCTTTGTTAGAGCGCGTTTACGATCATTTGTTTACCAACATCAACTTCTAGCTGCACAATGGCCAGGTGTCTGTGCAGTAGTGTTGCCAACCTCTGAACAGCATAAGACTGTAGGCACACGCCAAACGGACCGTATTTTTGTCTCCAGGACAGCCCCGTAGCTAGAATTCATCTCCAGGGGAAGCTCACGCGTTATCAGGGGGGGGGGGGTTGAAACCCAAGTACAATTTTCAAAAGTTTCACAGTGTCAAGGTAAATTATGTGGGGTCATTAAGTTATATGAAATTTAGAAATATACAAGTAACTACGTTTTTTCTATATCTTTTAAAACATAGTTGTTTTTTAAGTGTTGACTCCTACTGAAATCATCCCTTACTGCACACTCCATACTACTTTTGATGATAGATATTTATATCACAAGAAAAAATGCACAATATTCAATCATACTGTCTACAATACATTTCACCCCCGGCGGAAGCAATGAAACTCCCCTTCGTTCCGAAAATTTGGGAGCTGTTGACCTTTGACACAGATGCGGAGGGAATTTGCATGATGTCATTGTCATCAATGTCACAGATTTCTGTCTAAGTGGGAGGTCGCAACAGGAGCAGCGAAAGTACAGATAAAGAAGCTTCCCTGTCAAGGAACCTTCTAGAGTCTAGAGAAGACAATCTTCTAAATACTTGACGCTACTTATACTTTTTCTTACAAATAAGATGAAGAAATGCGTTAGTTGTTGTTCATGTTCTGTGAATTTATTCTTCACCAAAGTTGTGAGCAAAATAATATCTGCTGTCTACATTTTCACTCTTCACTGCAAACAAATTACAGAAAATAGTTTTGGCTAAAGGCAGTGCCAGGGGGGCTGATGGCAGTTCTAGGGGGGGCTCAGCTCCCCCTGGCCCCTGCCTGGCTACGGGCCTGCTCCAGGATCGTACGCAAGGGCACCCGCAGAATTTTCCGTTGGAGTAGAGGGCGGAGCAGAGTAAGATTTCATGCCTCGACCTTCAGTCACAGAAAGTATATTTTACAATTATTATTATTATTATTATTATTATTGTAAAAGTCATAAAATTGAATTGAAAATTCTTTGGGGTTGTCAAATTTAAACTCGAGTCCACTATTTAAATGGGAACTGGATTCACTTTGCTGCCTTTCCATAAACATCTATAAATTATTTTGGAATAGTTTTTTCTTTCTTTTGTACTATTTTCACGGTGCATAGATATCAGAGACCATTTAATCTGCTCTCCTTCATGGTACCTGTCATCCATGCTTTTATGAGCCGGAAGGTACATTAAAAACAAACGTAATTCAAAATGACGGAGTGTGAATTGTTAAGGTCAGATCCTGGCTTTGGGAACAATTAAGAAATTTCAAAATAGTGCATTAAAAGTGGTTCATTATTGGTATTTTAAAATCTATGTTTCTGAAATTTCTTGAAATTAAGAGTTTTCATTCGAGAAGTGCAAAAAATCGCTTGAGGGGGGAAATAGTGTGTAGAATTCAACATTTTCACGTAGGAAAATTTTGAAAATTTCCCGTCCCAGCCGATAGATGGCGATTTTTTCAGTCCCTTCCTAATTCTGTCACAACCAAAAATGTTTTGGCCCGCTTGCTTTCGCACTGCAGTAACCGTTGATGTCATTTTAAATAAAACAAACCACGATCATTTCGGTACCGATAGGTGACCGAAAATAAGTCAGTTTCTTCGGGGGAAGGGGAACTCTTTTGTTACATGTCGATTGTTGACAATCCACAAACGTTTTGCAGTCATCGAATGCCTCTTTTCTTGACACAAATGTCAGTGTGATTGCTGTTGTCATAAGACTTTCATTGTCGACCTATTTTTGAAGTTTTAAGTTAGCGATAATCTTTATGGGATTCAATTGCAACGTTGTAGAATTTCAATTTTCGACTTTAATGTAACAGTTCTCTGTAGCTTTAGCTTCGACATTGTTAACATTTTTACCCCTTCATCTACCATTTCTCCAGGACCGTAAATTTAGCGTACGGACCAAAGTCCAGACGAGGGGCCACGGCGGCCATGGCTCCACCTCAAGGTATGAAATATTTTAATGTGAATCTATAAAACCTACGAAAATAATATTGACGATTTTTCAGATTTTGCAAGGATTTTAATTTTGTCCTTGCATAAATAAATGGGTTGTTTGCGGAGAGAGATAGGCTCCAGAGTCTGCAATATTTGGTGATTTTAGTTTCATAGCTATTGATGCAAGTCTACCATGCGTCCCGATTTAGTCAGGACAGTTTCTTCTCTATAATTCCTGTCCCGACTTTTCTGGAACTGATGCGAAAATGTTACAGTTTTTTAAATTAACTCACGTTCAGATTCAGACACGTTCTTCATCATAAGAATCATTGCTAAAACATATAATTTAGTTTATATATATATAGAATTATCATGGCTGTTATTTCGTACTGGTATAAGATAATTAAAGGGAATCTGAAAACATTGTTAATTTGCAAAACACAGTATTATTCGAATATTTCTGTGGATTGAATGATAACAATAAGCAGCAAGCTGTACGCCGTGTGAGTTAATGTTTGCGTTACTTTGGACAATAATATTTCAACTCTACAATTGTACGTTTAACTCTAGCTGCAACACTAACGTAGCATTGTTCGTCACATTTAATACTCTAATTTTGCTGATGGGGGAGTTATTAATGACGGCGTGTTATGACATCAAGGTCCTGGTTCGAATCTAGGCATGGGCATGTGCATGTTTCTTCATCTATTTCATCATATCATTACTCATCCTCATCGTCTCTATTAGCGAAAGTGGCAGAAATGCGGCGAAAAATAACATAATTAAATCAATCGAAGAGCACATCGGATCTTAAATATCTTTGCTTCACATTTTTGGATTTGCGCTCCCCTCCTCTCAAATAATCCTGGGTGCCGGCCTGCCGAACGGTAAGTCCGTACATGACATGAAATTACAATACATGTCGGTCAGGACGGTACGGTTGGCAACGTTGGCCAGGTGCGAGTGCAGCGTCGAGCGAACCGCTTCGTTCCTCCACCGCTCGACAAGCCTTGCAGCTTCTCCATTGTCTCCGCTGACGACAGAGACACACGAGGCGGACTCGGCGAATTATCCATATGTGGCGCGGGTGACAGAGGTAATGCTCGCAGAACAAAGCCCGTGATTCAATTTGCGTGAAGAGTACGTGCTGTGAATGCCGTTGCAGTGCAAGACAAGATAACGAATAATGCAAGAAAGGGTGAAGAGCGATGAAAGGGTATTAACTGAGAGAGAAGAGGCAGTTAACGCAATCCCAGGAAGAGTTATGGCTGTGTAGGATGGACACCCTGCGATGATCCTGTCTTTCAATGAAGTGGTGATCTGAACGTAATGTTTTGTCCTTCTCCTTGGGGTACCGCTTTCACAACTGCCGTCTACAGAACAGAATACCCCGATTCAAGGGTAGCTCGGTCGCCATGGCGCCTCAAAATTTTCACCGGGCGCCTGAATTTTCAAATTCGGTTCTAAAAGTGTATTTTAATAGTTCGAGTTCGCTTACGGAAATTTCCATTATTTTTTTAAAAAATAACGAATGCAGTATGTTTGTGTGTGTTTTCTGTATCATGTGTATCAATCACTAAATCAGAATAATACACATACAATTATACATTTTGCACTGTTGCTAGCCGAATTTTGAAATCTGCAATGATATGGTAGAGTCGGACGTATTGCATAGTTATTCATGTTGCTACCAGTTGAGCCTTGTTTTGGAAGTTTACTCCGGTGCAAGGATTAATTAATTTTAATCCAATCTTGTATTAATTAATACGACATTTCATAGATTATCTTAGTTGAATTCATTCTTTCTTAGCCCGTATTTAAAAAGTAAATGCTGCCTCCTGCAGGGACGTCGGAACTTATTTTGAAGTGGGGGGGGCAGGTTTTCAAATCTATCAACCACTTTTTACAATATCACCCCCATATATATATATATATATATATATATATATATATACAGGCTGTCATTTTAATGGCGCCCACGGACCACGGAAACGTATAGAGAACATCAAAACAAACAAATTTTCTCAGTAACATTTTTCTCGTTGGAGCGTCGTTTCGGTGCTACAGTCGTTCAAAAAAGCCTGTTTTGCCGCCTGAATGCTGGCAACCCAACACAACATTTGATAGCATTTGTGACGTCATATCCCGTCGTGAAGCGATGCGTTACAGGGTTGCCAGGAACACACATATTCTGTGAAATATGACATAGCTACAATCAGCCACATTATGTACCGTAAAACAAAACAAGAAAACACGTTCTGTAACCTAACAGGAAGTAAATAAATGATACGAAAAATGGTAGAATGAAAATAAATTCAAGTGGAAGTGGTAGTAGTGGAAAGGTATTGTTTCACCGACCATCCTTGTAGGTATGCCTAATATTTAGCCTCAGTTGTGACATATTTTGATGATTTTTTTATGGATTTTACTGCCTTTGACAATGTTCTAGCCCTATTTTTTGCTCAATCTTGTTTTTGAGACTTTTCTTGTAAGGTGGTGGAGCTCATCTTTGTAGGTATGCCATGATCTTACGTGATATAACTAAACCTATTCACTTTTTTACAGCCTTTTACGGGTTAAAATAACCTACAAAGTGTAAAATGATTGTTTCTACGCAACTCTTGTAGGTGGACTTAGTATTTAACCTCAGTTGTGACATATTTTGATGATTTTGATGATTTTTTTTATGGATTTTATAGCATTTGACGATGTTCTAGCCCTATTTTTTGCTCAATCTTATTTTGGGACTTTTTTGGTAAGGTGGTTCAACGTAAACGCCTACGGGCCCTCAGCGTAAACGGCTACGCCTCCTTTTGCACGATGTATGTCGTGGCAATAGGTTCAATGCCCCCACTACTACTTTTGGAGGAGGAGCTTCGCAGTGTTGCCAAATTACTCCACAAAAATTTCACCACATGATATTTCACAGGCGAAGCTAACTTACAAATAGAAGTTGGTACTACTCAGTATTGCCATAAATTTCTATAGTAGAGTGTGAAGAATGTTTTGGATCTAAGGTCAGTGTAATTTTTATAAAATTATCCAATTTTTTTTGTATTTAAAACTGTTCAGTCACTCTTTCATTCTTGACATCATACACGAAAGTTTTCTCTGCAATAAGGATGACGCTGCACAGTGTGTTTGCAGGCAGAGCATCGTGGAACTCACAGACAATCTTGATGTTGGTGCGATCGTTAACAACCACCTGCTTTCTCTTAGATGTGTTAATGACGAACATGGGTCTGCGGACTATGAACTCATTGGGGTTGTAGTACTCGTCCACGTTGCCGGAGGTCACTCTCTTGTAAGCTGTGTATGCCTCGTACAGTTTCAGGTAGTCGTTGTTTGCAATGTTCAGGTTGTAGTTCTCACGTGGGAATATCTCGTTCCTGCCATTCTTGAGGTAGTTGTTCTTGATCTTGCAATTGTCGAACTGGCTCGAATCTTTTTCTTGGTTGTTGTCCTCCCCCGTCTGGAAGAGCACGACCACAAACTCTGGCATATCGTACCGGATGCTGTTAAACTGTGTGGTCACGTCAAATTCAAAATGGTTGCCGGAAGCAGGTTTCTGCACGCACTGGTAACCGTAAAATTGGATGGGTACTTGGGGATTCTTCAAAATGTCTGCTTTGTACTTGAGAGCGTAGTTAGTTTCGTATTCCACTACGGGCATGCGTAGCTCCATGGACTGGATGATGCACTTGGCAGGATCAGGTAGTGTATTGGGAATTGCCGAACCGTCTGCACTCAAGGTGCTGTAACGCATCAGCGCATCGTTGTCGTTGGCGCTTCTGCGAAAAGTGACGCGCAAACCACCCTTCCACATAATTTCTGTGTAGTCGGAGAAGAAGCCAGGAAGCAGGCGCATGGGAAACAGTACTGTGTGACTTTGAGTTTTGATTTTTGTACCTGCTTCGAATCCCCCTGCCTGGTAGTATGCTGCATCGGTCTTGGAGAGTTTCAGTGTTCCCACAGCTGTAGAGGTAATCCCGGGGTAGTCAACCCTATCGATGACGGTGCCATGCTTTCTAACTTCCACCTGCGAGAATAAGTACGGCACAAAATTATCTACAAGTCTTAAATTTGCATTGGCAAGGAATGCTTTGCTGTTGTCTCTCTTCACAACATCAAACTTGATATACAAATCAGCTCTGTGAGGGTGAATGAATCCGTCCCCGACGTCCACGTCGTATTCTATCTCTCGATTCGCTTAGTTGAGGTTGGCAAACGTGCGACGATTTTGAGGGAAGGACTGAAACTCGTAACTTTCGATTTGCTCCATGATGGTTATTTATTAAATGTTAATCTCCACGACGGCAGTGGTCGTGGCTCCTGCAAAATCAACCACCTCCCCCTTCTCGTTGGTAATTGCCAATTCTATGTTGTCTATGCGATTACGAGATACAGGAAAGTATATCGGTGGGGAGGGTGTGTAGATAATTGGCTCCATGAACTCAGAGTTTGGTTTGAACGTAGCGATAATACCTGTTTGCTTGTGACTCCCTGGGATGCCGTCCGAGGATTTGGTGATCATACCTTCTGCCACATTGCAATGTATGTTCAGAGTCTCGATGGCTAGAAATTTAGGAATGTTAGCACCGATGTGCTTGATGCCAGGTTCGAGCTTTGTGTTGTTCTCGAATCCCAAAAGCTCTCCAATGGTACCCAGGTCTACGGTTTCCGTGGCAGACACCAGTTCTACCCTGTGAGTTACAGAATTTTGCGACAGCAATACACTTCTTGGTAATTGAGCCTGCAAGGTAGAAAGATTGTACTGGCCAGGGGTGATGCTGATTTTTTTCGCTGCCAATTTTGATGGTATTGTTGTGTACCGTCACATTAGGTATCAGGTACATGCTGTAGAATGCACGAAGGGCAATAGATTTAGGATAGATGATATCGTCATGCAATGCGAGTTTCAGAAGCGAAGTCTCGCTTGTGAGATGGAATACCCCCATAGTGCTTCAGGTGCCACAATGCTTTCTGGAAATCCTCGATTGTTGGGTTATTTAATTGCGAGAGGAAGACAAGCATGGAAACGCAGAGATGGCCACAGTTCACATCGCTGAAACCCTGAATACGTTCGTTATTGTAGTAGAGGTTGACAACACTGAGATACTTTACCAACCCAGCAGGTGGCGTGCCTCCGAATGAATCGAAAACAAATGCTTTGTCGTTGTTGGCTTTGAGGTAGCATATCCAATGTGTACCTGGATTTTCGTAACTGTCTAGGTTAACCACACCACACTCTTTTTTCTTCACAACAGAAGGTAGAGAATCAGACATGAAAACGCCCCTGAAGTGCTTGATCCCCAACGGATCGATCAGAGATTCAATATCGAAGTTGGACAGGGGTTCTTCTTTTTTTTAAACTTTTTCAAAGCTTCGAGGTTGTTTTTTCGCTTTTTGGTCACACCTTTCCCCTTCTTCTCCATAGCCAGGTTGTGGCGTTTCTGCTCTTCTAACTCGGCTTTATTCTTTTTTGCATCGATGACGGTCTTGGCAATGGCGGCACTGCCTCCTGCCAAGCTGCCAACAGCGCCCAATGCTGCCAAAATAGCCGGGATGCTGAATATGAAACCTCCAGTCTTCTGCTGCTGTTTTCGCGAACCTTGTAACCTCCTCAACTGAGGAATGCTAAGCAGCAATTTCATTCCATGACCTTTTGCCAAGCAGGAATGTTTCTTCTCGCGCTGCTTTTTGGTGAGCAATCCATCAAGAGCTCCGAGAGACTTGAGGTTTGCGTAGGGTATTTGGTAAACGACACCTTTGGGCTTCATGGTGATATTATGTTATTTATATATATCGTGAAAGGGTAAGGCTTTGCTCCCTAATAGGTTGGTTATACAAGTTGCTTTTTTTCACAGGGTGTTATTTATTTACAGCCCCCACCCCAATTTTTGTTTTGTGTTCATGGCGATGGTCGTACCCAATGCGGCTACCCGTTCACCTAGCGAGGCATCTCTGCTGACGAGTCTCCTGAAAGCTGCATGCTCCAACTTCCTGTCGGCATCGTGACGTGCATCGAGATCTGTGTGAGTATTGTAGGCAATGTCGTGATCCTTGCATGCTGCGTCCAGTGGGTTCACTCCCTTGTCTCCTCTCTCCAGTCGCTGTTCGAGTTTGGTACCCGGACCGCAGTACTGGTAACCTGGCAGGTGCATCTCGAAGGGTAGCTTGTTGATAATATCGTTCACCAAACCTCGACCCTCGGCTATATTCCAGAATTTCGGAGGCAGGGTATTGATGAGTTTGATGAGGTACCCTATACCTTTGCTGTAGTTGACAATGAAGTTGCTAAGCTTGGTGCTAATCATGTCCATGATGCCCACCTTCTCGTTGTGGAAGTTTCGATTGCCTGCATTTTCTTCGCCTGCAATAACCAGCAATCGATCTACAAGCTTTCTTACGTCGTCTACCCAAAAAACTCCTTGGGCAAGGTATTGTAGAGTTTGACATCGCTGCCAGTCTTGAGCTGGGTCCATATCGGCTTGATGAGGTTCCTGTACTTTTCTCCACTGCTAGATTTCACGCGATTCTGAGTTGCATCGTTGTTTTGGTACAGAGCGTCCGTCATGATTAAAATTTCTGTGTAACTTTGGTAATCCTCGTCTGTATAATCTTTAGGTTGCTTCTTAGTGATAAGTTCCCACAGTCCCACGGTGCCAGGATACCTAGTCCAGCTGTTCTTCTCGCCCAAATTGATTTTTACGTCGTCGCCCTCGAACGTGACTTTCGATTATCCAATTTTCCAAATCACACCCTCGTTATGTTCCATGGTCGGGTATAATCCGAATACCTCGTCTTTTTCGAATTTCCCGGTGCTTAGGTAATCCCTTGCCAACGGACCCAGCTCGACTAGCTTGTCCGAAGAGGTACTGCCTAGGGCCTGACGTCTCGGAGCCGGAGCAAGTTCGAACGGAGTAGTGTGAATGCTGGATATTGGTGTGGGTGTGGTATAATTTCGAGCAGTAAGTGGCACAAGCTCGTTGATTAACTCTTTGTTTTGCTCGGTGACATCTTTGATTTCTTTACCAAGTCCACTGATGGCATCGATGATAGGTTGGTCCTGACGCTTTTTCTCTTCGTAAATTCCGCGATTCTCGGATTTCCAACCCTTAAACCGTTTTGCCAGGTAGCTACGCAGCTTCAGGTTGTCGTCTGCAAGTTTGCGTTTCATTTTTTTTTTGTATGTAGTTATTTATAATAGGTCAAGACGTTTCTTGTAACGTTGCAACGTTCAGAAAATTATTAATTTTGTTTCTGTATTTTCCGTTATTGGGTTTCCTCGTCATGTCTATTGTCACAAATCCGAAATCATCTTGGTTCCAGCATGAAGAGCAAAATTTGGAAAACTGATTGTAGTTTATGTCCCCACCTACATAATCATCGTAAACGTGTTTTAAATTGGTGTAGTCTTGACGAAACAAACAAATGAAATTAGCATTGTCTCGGAGTAGCTGCTTGGGGATTTTGGAAAAAGTCTGAGCAAGGTAGAAGCAGTCCATGCCTCTGTGCCGACCCTGAGTAAAAAAATTGCGAATTTCGTTTTGGTTCTGCAGGATCACATCGTCAAAAACCACCACCGAATTTTCGAGACAGCAGTCTAGTGGTATCACTTCAGAAGCAAATATGGCTATGCCTAGCCCCTCGTACATTTTCGACAGCTGGCGATATTTTGGTTGTTCCAAACTTTTGGAGAAAACGTACAGGTGCCTGTTCTTCCAGTTTAACCAGTTGGGTGCAAGAAGAAAATTATCAATAAGCAATGTTGTTTTTCCACATCCAGAAGGTCCAACAATAAGACAGCGAATGTTGTCGGGTAGAAGCTCGCCATTTTTCCTATCCTGACGTTCCGAGGGAAAATCTGGCAGTCGCCGTACCACGTCCCAAGCACCCTTTACACAATCACCTCGTTTGCGTCTATCCAACTTTTTTCCTCGAGTCCCAGCCATTTCACCAACAGCTTGTCACCTTTTCTACGTAATACTTTTTCAATAAGATACGTGTCGGGGTATTTTGTTTTAGAAAGTTCCTCTTCGTAAAATCTTCCTTTCAGAATTTCGTTGCGATTATCTATTATTATATACGTGTGACGGTTTCCGGGTAAGACTCGAACTACGATGAAAAGTTCCGTACTCCAATTTTTTGTGAAGCCCTTTTCGAACGCACGCTTAACTTTACTGATTCTCACCTGATCTCCAATTTTGTATTTCGGTTTCTTGCTCGTAAATTTGTATTTTGGACAATAAACCGTAGAAATTAAACGTCGCTCGTCAGATTTTTTGACGTCAGCTGGTTTCATGTTTATCGTGCGATGCAAACTGTGATTATAGCTGTTAACGAGTTCCGGAAGCATGTCGAGCCACTTGTAATTCCCCTGAAGCGTGAACTGTTTCCACATCCGTGTTTTGAGAGTGCGATTGAAACGTTCCACTATGCTGGCTTTGATGTGACTAAAGGTGGAGTAATGTTGAATATTTCGTTTTTGAATAAATTGCCGAAAGACAGAGTTGTAGAATTCTTTTCCGTTATCCGTGTGAAGAAATCGAGGTTGCCTGCCACTTTCATCGAAAATCGTTTTGAATGCTTCCACCACGCAGGTGGAAGGTCCTGTTTTTGTCTTGAGGGGTAAAGCCCACGCAAATTTTGAAAATGTATCTATAACGGTGAGAAGATACTTGTATTCCTTGTTGATTTTATGTAAATTTTTTAAGTTGCCACTGCTCATTTCCACAAGGTCAGCTTCCCACAGGTCGTCTATGCCTTTGGTCACTACCACCAGTCGTTTGTAGTTTCGCCGTGCAGGTTTGTGCAGCTCGTTCGCAATAGCCTGCCTAGACATTGCGCGAAAATAAGAATATAGCTTGGATGGGATTTCTGGCAGCAGACAATGCCGGGTTTTCTATGTACAGCTTATCACCTATTTGTATGTCGATAATTTGAGTGGCATCTTCGGCATAGGCAGTCTCGCGAGTTTCGGGGTGGGTGAAATCGACCAACTCCACTCCTCTTATTTTAGGCTCGTCACTGATCTTCGTCACGGTCATGGTTGGGTAGTGAGTTGCGTGAGGCAAAGACCAGTATGAAACCTTGACGAACTGAAGTGTGCCAGCGATGAAAAACTGGTGATAGGCTTTCGCAGGAGTCAGCATGTAGAGTTTGGCACCCGGATGGAAGAGTGAGGAAAATTCCCTGTTTGGAATGCTGTACAGTTCGATGACAACAGTGGACTTGAGATTGTCGATGCTGGCGTTCAGGTTGTTTACATTGGTTCGAACCTCGCTCTCCACATCCTCCAATCTATCGTTCACCGATTCCAGGTGTTCCTCGATAGCACGGACAACAGTGTCGTAATCGGGCTTGATCTTCACATCGACAATTAGCCTTTTGAATTTTTCGTTTAAGTCATGTAGTTGGGTACTGAAATTTGCTATGGCCGATTCCTGGCTCGCCTCGATACTACCAATTTGCTCTTTCACATTGGCGATAATCTGCTGCAGACTTTCCACGAGTGTCAACTTGGAGCTCTGGGTTGCGAGGTCGTGGACCTGGGTTCTAATTTCCGCAAACAAGCCATGTAGCTCGCTGATGTTCTGGTTGGTGGGTAAGGTTGCAACAGACTCCCGAAGCAATTCAATTTCGGTTTGGATGTTTTTGATGTCGTCGGATTTGAGTATTCGGTTGAGAGCCCTCTTCACGCTTTTCAGTTCCTGCGAGGTAGGCAGGGTGGCCACCGTGTTTGGGAGCGACTCCAAAGCTTTTTTCATCGCGTCCAACTCCGAGGCAGCAGCAGCAGCGCGTATGCCTTCTTGTAATTGCGTTATGTCGTCCTGGGTGGGGGTGGATTGTTGCAAAGTTTCCAACTTAGCCTGTATGTCGTCGATCAAGTAATGAAAATGCGACAACTCTGATTCGGTGTTTAGATTTTCCAACTTGGTGATCTGCTGTTGGACGGTGGCCAGAGTGTCCCTGATGCCAGGCAGTTTTGATTCCAGTGCTTGCTGTACCTTTGCCAGATCATTTCTAATAACAGTAAGAGCATCCTCAATATGGGCTATGGTGCCTTGCAGCTTCCCGAAATCCTCGTAGGTCTCAAGTTGCAGTTTTATGTTGGCCACGCTACGGGCAATGGCATTCAGCTCGCTGGACGAAGGTAGATTGTCGATGAAGTCCTGTAGTGTTTGGAGTTTAGTTTTGACTTCGTTGATGGCTGCATGCAAACCGTCCGTTTGAAGCTCAGCCTTGATGCTTTCCAACGTAGGAATTTCGAACGATTGAAACTGTTCGTGCAATTTGGCAATACTGGCATTCACGCGATCGTAGTCATCTTGAGTTTTTATACTTTGGATAATGTTTTGCAGTTCAGTTTGGATGGTGCTCGTTTGGTCCTGCAAGTGTCGTTTCAGCTGTTCCACGTCAGAAGTTTGCGCTTGCTGCAGCTTTACAAGTTCGTTTTGGAGCTTGCCTACGCTCAGTGCCAAGTTATCGAAGTTGTCTATTGACGCGAGGTCGGTGTATTTTTGCAGCAACGATTTAAGCTCGGCGTCAATTTTGAGTACGGGGTCCAGGCACTGAGACTGTAGGCTAGCTATCTCTGACTGGAGGCTGGAGTTGAGCGTGGACTGCAGGGCCTGCAGGTCGCTTCGCAACTTCTTGACCCTGACGTCGAGCATGAGAAGCTCGTCGCCGTGGTAATCGCGTTTGGTGTGACCAAAAATATCGTTAGGCATTGTTACCACTGTGGTTATTTATTATGGGGTAGGTGATTTTCATTTCTATGAAAAGAGGGATGAGTTTATCGTAGTCGTCCAAGAGCTCCACGTACAGGCAATCGCCAGCAGAGACATCGTACGTTGTAGTCGCATCCATCCTATCATGCTTGATGCGATAGATGTTCTTGCCAGAGGAAACCTTGGCCTCCCCTTTGTTCTCGGGGTTCATGTTGAACTTAAGTTTGCCGGAGATGGGGAACCGGTAATAATTCAAGTTGTTGTTGAATACATAGAAAGTTTTGCCCACATCCTCGTCGTACTGCGTCAGGATGCTATTCAAGTGTATAATTAACAGACCGTTAAGTTTAGATAGCATGGAAGACAGGAGTTCGTTGAAACTCGACGACGACGTAGGCTGGACGGGCACTTCCATAGCTTGCTTCCTGAAGCCAAACAGGTTCATAGGCATGGTTATTTTATATGCTTGTGTTGATAGAAATATTGCCAGCCATAAGTTTTTTTTTTTAAGTGCATTGTATGCATTTCTTAGTACTATCTAAACGATAGTGCCCCCAAGGCAACGTGTGGATCCCACAAGACAAAATACATCTTTTATCATCATGTGGATCTAATGCTACTTTCCTAATTTTGTTTGTTGTAATCACATGGTCTACACTTTGGATTCTTTTTTCCAATCGTAGCTGTTTCTTCAATTCCTTCACACAATCAATATAGTCTTGAAATGAAAGTTTGTTTTGTACAGTATTTTTACCAACACCTTTAGCTTTCTTCGTGATGCTGCTCTCAGTTCTAAATGTATACATTTTGGAACGCAAACCAGCAAACTCGAGAATAATGTCACCGTTACACTCGTCTTTCAATTTACCTAGAACTTTTTTGTTACTAGATGGAATTCCAAATCTGTTTGGTTGAGGGTAGGAAGAAGTATCATAATAATCAAGCAAGGACGGATTTTTTACATCTTCATATAGATTGGCTGTTTTAATGTTATAAATAAAACTGTCGGTGTCCATGTAAAGTAATGAAATGCTATCGTTGTAGAAAGGATGCATAACATTGTAGTGAAATTGAAACATGTGAAGTTTCGATAAATCTAAAACTGTTGCTCCCACATAAATTGGTTTTCGGAATTTTATCACTTTTATATCTAGATTGAAAAATGACAGATTCTCGTTGTAAATTGTTCGTGATTTAAATCTAGGATCAGCCACATACTTACTGCATTTATTTTCAGATGAAACCAATCTCACGTCCACATGATTTCTCACGTTCTCCATTGTCTTGCCATATACAGCATTATTCATCAATTTGAAAAAGTCTTTGTCTAAATCGGAAGTGGCAACTGTTCTATGTTGTGTGTTTGTTTCAATGTATGGTTTTAGCCACTCGGAATGTTTAAACCTGAGGACTCTTCTAATATCCAATACTTTAACACCCATCGCAATCAAAAACTGAAGACTTTTGTAATGGAGAACATATCTTTCTTTTTTCTCCAAAGTTAATAAAAGCTTGCGTTGATTAGAATTAGGCGGACATTTAAGTTCGGGTGCCGGTGGTAAATCGGAAAAAATATCATGCAAATTGTCTGGAAATTCAATATCCACTTCTGCAAAAAAACCAAATTCACAATCGTCAAAATCAATAATATTTATGGAAGTTGTTTCTATCCATTCGAATGTAATTGGATGGTTTATTTGCATCATATTTTTCTTCCATGTGCATGTTGTTGGCTTCTGCATGTCTCTGTACACATTGCACCATCCCACCTCGAATCCCTCTCTCGATGAAAAGTAACATGTCTACATCTGTTAATAATTCTAACTTAATTTTTGTTTGCAACAACTTTGCAGACCACGCTAAACCCGGGAGGCTGAAGAAATGCGCAGGGTCCAACTTGTAAATAGACATTGACGTTTTCCTGAATGCTTGAAAAACATCCGCAAGTATTGTTACGTCTAATTTCAAGTATGCATTGTGATAATCTCCGAATGTTTTACATTCTAGTTTATCCCACATCAGTTGTGCATGTTCGTATTCTTTGTCTGTAATTCCTGCTTTTCTCAGTTGACTGAAGAATTCGTTTTGAGGAGGGAGAGTGTCGTTATTAAATTTAGATTCATTGTTTACGTATTCATACGGATAAATCCCTTTACGTCTAATCAGTTTTATATCTATGTTGGGAAAACTAGCTTTCGTAATTTTGAATTGTTCGTCACAGAGTTTACTTGCTAGTGCGTCCAAACTTGCAGAGAGAAATCTGAATGAGTCAAGAAACCTCATCTCTATGGTTTCATTTGTCCCTGAAATCTTAACTTTCTTACTTATAGAAATGTATCGTTCATCATTTTGAGCAAGAATATCTATTTTTTGTGTGTCATATCCAAGTTTCCGAATTAAGTGATGAAAATCGTAATTCGATCCATTATGAAAAAATATGGGGACAAATTTGGGCCTTTGAATTTTGAGGTTGCAAGCATTACAGATTCCGCTGATGAAACGACCGTCTGTGTGCGAATGGTGAAACACTTTACGATTCTCGTTTGTGAAGTATTGATTGCACACTGGACACTCGACAGTTTCATCAAATATTTTTTGTTCCTCTGGTGTCAACGAATTCATCGGTTTGGATATTTGCAAGAAGCTGCCAATTTTCTCAACCTCCTCTTCCATCTTTTCAAAAAAGTGTTCGATAACATTCGGTCCACGGTATACATATGGTTTATTTATTTCATCTTGTCGTATGACAGTGTAACCAAAACTATTTGGTTCATGAATCTGGTATGGCGTTGTGGAGGAAATATCTGGATTTGGTTTGCAGGAGAACAGTGGTTTCAGAAATGATTCAATATCTGCAACGATAATGGCTGGATGTTCAAACAAAGCCTTGTACATTTTGAATTCTTCGACTTCGTTCTTTTTGGGCATCAACATTCGAGCTGGTTTGTTGTCACCGCAATATATTTCATGTTCGACACGTTTTTCAATAGCAATTTGCCGTGCGGTATATATTTGGTGATTGAATTTTCTTCGATCATTAAACGTGGTCAAACACCTTGGACAAACCTCGATGTGATTTGCATACTTCGTTGCTTGACTTCTGATTAGTCGTGATAGTGAACGAATAAGGCAGTAATGGTGAATATTGTTGTTTGAAATTAAAAGAAGATTAATTATATGAGCATTATTATCGTTGATATAATTTATCCTGATGGGATGCACAAGATGTTTTTCTGACGTATAAGAATATACATTAATAGCAATGCGTTTTCGATCAGAATCTCGTGCATGCGACTCGAACTTTGATATGTCTGACAATGCCACGGGGTATTCAATGCTGGACATTACATTTTCAAACTCTGTCTCGTACTGCTTGTAATGATTAACTCGCTCTGGTTTATTTTTCCAATGAACAGGATACAGAGCTGCCAAGATGCACCAAAGAAAGCATTTTGAGTCATTATTTTGAATATTTAACACTGCTTTCTTGCTTTGAATGGTCGGTGGTAGAGGAACGTAACTCGATGCAGAGAAAGGCATGAATTTGTTCACGTAAACGGTTAATGTATGAGGACTACCACATAAAGACCATCCCGACCCCATAGCCTCGAAAGTGTCTTGTTTCATAATCAACTCATTTGACAGATTAGAGTAAAACTCGTCCAAATTTTCAACATCTGCCAAATAAAGAGCCTGGGTTTTGGTACGATGATAAAAACTTCTGTTGTACCATCGACTTTCTCATATTCGGAAAATAAATCAACGTATACTTTTATGGAATTATTTTCAAGATTACTTTTCAAAGTATTCAGTACAAAAGTTTTCACTTCACGCAAAAAACTAGGAACGTCACGGCCTGCTTCCGACGTAAATGATAAATCCTGAAGTCGACCATTAAATGCAGACCTAACTGGTTTATATTTATTATTTAACTTAATTTGTTTTGGAGCAGAAGCTTCAGCTTCAGAATAATCAATTTTTCTTTTCAATGTTCCTTCTCCGGTTGATGGTTTGCAAATTTTCAAATGTCTACTTAGATTTGGAATGCTAATTTCTTTCCCACATTGAGCACAGGCTTTAGAATGTAACAAACGATTTGCTCCGTTACACCTTGTCTTATGTATCGATAAATTATTCTTTGAAATTAGTTTCCCACAAGTGACACATTCGATCATCATTCTTGCGAGTAAAACAGGTAGGTGATTGCATTTTTTATATGCTTTAAAATATGAGCAAACAAACGATAGAAATTTCAGATATGTTATTTATATAAAATTTAAAAAAAAATTATGGGTTATTACCAACCTGATAAAACTATTCCCTATGAAAAACTCTATGACCTTACTTGGGTTTTTCCGCCAAATTATATGCTTCTAGTCTCCTATACTTTGGTGGAGCCCGTTTAGGTTCTATCCCCCGCGATGTGGGTTCCTCTGCCGATCCAGCAAAGGTGAGAAATAAGCACTGTGCTCGGACTTATATAGATTTATAGAGCCAATAGAAATCTTGCTTACTTAAACCAATCAGAAAACACCACGTATAAATTATTAGCCAATCAAAATCTCCGTTATTTTAGCTATCATATAAAAAAAATGCAAAATATCCCAGTTTCAATTCGATCCATTTATCCGAATCGAAGAAACCGACAATTCACATATCCCCATATCATTGTATGCTTGCCCTATTAGCACCTCTTTAGCTGTTGTGCTCAATTAGTTTTTACTAATTGGCGATTTTCTTGAAGAGGTCTAATAGAACAAGATACGGCGGTATGAGAAATATGTAAATTAAAGATATTTTAGCGAATTACGCCGGCATAAGCTAAGTTAGTATTGCTAGAAGGCCTTCGTCGTTGCAAGTCACCTAACCCATTCACTGGCAAAAAGAGTTAAAAATGTTGACGTACTGAAAAAAAATGACTTGTCCCCCTCAAGCATTCATCGAGTTCCAACATTTGCACAGAGATGGCTCTGTTGTTGCCGCTTATAAAATGAAGGGCCAGGGGAAAAAACCATGAATGTCGATTTTTTCGCCCATTTTGTGATCGCAACGACATCTGATAGTTCAGAAGCTGTACTATAAGAATGAGAACGGCCTTGGTTGGGAAACGATGAGAAGTGCCTGAAAAACGCATTATTATTTTGGCATATATTAACGTACTTATGGAAAAAAATATTTTGTTTTTCATTTCCTAGCAAATCGTCTCGAATGAACATTCATCGTTTTTCCCCCTGATCCTTCAAATATATATATATTTTGGAATATCTCTAAAACAGAGAGAAACAGCCAAAATCTGTTTGCAGATTTGTAATGTACACTCGAAGATATGTGAAAGTATGAATACAACCTATGCTCAGAAATTAAAAATGGCGACCGGAAGTAGGTTTATCTCTTAAACGGTACGAGATAGCCAAAATCTGTTTGCAGATTTGTAATGTACACTCGAAGATAAGTAAAAGTGTGAATACAACCTATGCTCGGAAATCCAAAATGGCGACCGGAAGTACGTTTATCTCTTAAACGGTACGAGATAGCCAAAATCTGTTTGCAGATTTGTAATGTACACTCGAAGACAGTGACGTGCGGTGACGTCGACACTTGGTGTAGCAGTCAGTGGCGTGCTCAAAGGGGGGGGGGGTTGGTGTGAGTCACACCCCTCCTCTCTTTAGGGCCAGTATTCCTTCAAAAAAGAAGAATGTGAATAACAGGAAAAGATTGCAAAATTATGAATGAGTACTAGAAAAAAGTACACGTAAACCCCACCCACATTCGAAAATAAAAAAACTATTTGATTTGACTCTAAGCCAGAGATCCTGGGTTCGAATCTCGGATTGGCCGTTTGTGTTCTTTGTGTGTGTTCCTTCATCTATTTTGTTGTACCAAATGTGGCGGAAAAGCGAAGTAAAATAAACCAATTTGAGCAATCAATCAATGATTTGATTTCATTTTTGTTACTTAGCGTCGCTTTTTTGTCACATTTGGTTAATTGTGAAGATGATACGATGAAACTGATGAAGGGACGAGCATAGGGAACGCCCATGCCCGGGTCGGGGTTCGAACCCGGAACGCCTGGTGTCGTAGCGCGCTGTGATAACCACTCCCCCGCGCTTGGTTGATTTGGTGACAGGAAACAAAACACAACACACTTTTTTGTAGTTTCTTCAATGATATTCATTTGACTTTTTGAGTTCTGAGATACATTTTTCATTCCAAATTATTTCATTATTCACTGCAACTCATAGGACAAGAATGCGCACTCATCACGGGTTCGAATCCTGGCCTGGATTGTTCATATGAGGTCCCTTCACCAATTTCATCATATCATCACTCAATCCTCATTTTCGCGATAACCAAATGTGGCAGAAAAGCGAAGTAAAATAAACCAAACCAACAACAATATGAACACGCGTTCTCTTGCCCAAATAAATACATCCGTATTTATTACTGTTACAGGCCAATATATTAGTAGTACAAGATCATAATCACAGCTGACACGAACTCCTCCTCTCCGTGGTGGTACAGCCAAAAAACCGACACCAAGGGGGTAGCCATGGAGGAATTCATTTCTGAGCACAACCTACAAGTCGAAAATCAGCCAGATAATCCCCCCACCTACAGGGGAAGGGCGGGCGCCTCAAGCAACATTGATCTAACACTCACGAATGCAAGGGCCTTGGGCGATGTCCAAAACTGGAAAGTTATAGATCTCGCCACAACAAGCGACCACAACTTAATACTATTCGACTTAATCTACAGGCAACATCAGCTTGAACAGACAAACCAGGAGAACATATTGAACTGGAGAAAAATCGATCATCAAAAATTCCTAGAAAAGCTCATTATCCCTGAACAATTGGACCAACAAAAATCACTCAACACGCTCGCAGAGGAACTCTCTGCAAACATCAGACAAGCAATTGAAAATTCATCACCCAGAAATAACCAAAGGAAAATGAAGAGGAAGCCATGGCCAAAGAAATTAACCAACCTTAAGAAACAAATGCAAAAAGCCAGGAAACTATATCAAAAATCCATCATCGCACAATACAGAAATGCCAACCTCCAGATTTACCGTGCCAAAAAAAAAGCAATACGAAACCGAGCTACTAAATTATAAGACACAACAATGGAATATCTTCATCGAAAAACGTCTGGAAATAAATAAATGGGGCACCCCGTATAAAATCGCTACCGGCAAAATAAAAAAACCGCAAACCATTTCCACCTTAATTAATGACGAGAACAACACGAAGATGACAAAGGACTTGGAAGAAACCATCAACTTCTTAATGAAGAATCTCATACCAGACGACAAACCTGAAAACGACAGCGAGGAAAATAAGGATACAAGAAAAATCTATCACCAGCCATATCCAGAATCACCAATATTACCTTTCACTACCCAGGAAGTAGAAAACGAAATAAGCAGCATGTAAATGAAGAAGTCCCCGGGACCAGACGGAATTCCTGTGGAAATAATACAAGAAATCACCCCAGTACTTACGCCTTACATTACTCAACTATTTAATGAGTGCCTTGTTCAGAAGATATTCCCAGAAACCTGGAAGGAAGCAAACTTAATAATCATCAAGAAACATCCAAATAAAGATGAAACCAGGGTCAATTCATACAGACCAATATGCCTTCTCAACGTTTTGGGAAAACTCTTCGAGAAACTTATCCTAAAAAGACTCAAAGAATTTCGCCTGCTCAAACCCATATCAGGGATACAATTTGGGTTCACGAAAAGTAAATGCACTGACGATGCATTACGCCTGCTATCGTCTACAACACAAAACACTCCAAACAAGTACATGGTTGGAATCATGGTGGACATCGCCGGGGCATTTGACAACTTGTGGTGGCCCAGCCTTTTTCAAACACTTAAAAATATGAACTGCCCAGGTACACTCTTCCTACTTCTGAAAAGTTATTTCTCTAACAGAAAAATTAGCATCAAATATCCGGATCTACAAATGAGTAAGATCACGTCAAAAGGTTGTCCTCAGGGTTCCATTCTGGGACCCGAGCTTTGGAATACTAACTTGGAGCCTGCGCTTATGAAACTACAAGACCATCCAGACATAGACCAGATCATAGCTTATGCGGATGACATTATCATGCTCACTTCCGGTAACTCAAGAAGGGAAATCGAAGATAAAGCATCCACTGCAATCAATATGCTATCCAATTGGTGTGATCATGCTAAACTCAAAATAGCTTCGGAAAAGACTCATTATATTATCCTTAAGGGGAAGTTACAAAGAAACCCTCAAATCAAACTCAGAGAAAGAAATTTAAAAAGAGTAAGAGAAGCTAAATACCTTGGCATTACTCTTCAAGAGAAGATGTTTTTTAACAGACACATAGCCCTGGCAACAACCCAGGCCGAAACAACTATAAACAGTCTAGCCACGTTGAGTTCAGCAAACTACAACCTTCCACTATCACACATAAAAACATATCTCATTACCACATATAATTCTATTATTTCCTATGGCTCGCCCCTGTGGGCCATGGAAACCAGTAAACAGTACATTAAAAACAGATTGAGATCTTCACAACGCAAAGTGATACTTCGCCTAACGGGTGCATTCAGAACAACCTCAACCCTGGCTCTTCTCATGATTGCGGGCCTACAGCCTATTGAAATCGTTATTAAAACTAGAGCATCAAAGTATTACTTTAGAAATGGACAAGAGGACGAAATCTATAAACTAATTGGAATACGCCCTGCCACGGTACCAGAAATTTACAACCACTTGTTTAGCGCCTGGCAACAGGAATGGACACAAGCTACGCAAGGAAGGAGACTTCACAGCTTCCTTCCAAACATAAAAGAACGACTTTCGATGGACCATTTCCATCCCACGAGAGGTCTCATACATTTCCTAACGGGACACGGTCCCTACGGTCAACACCTAAATAAGCACAACCTCAGACAGACTGATAAATGCCTGAAATGTAAAACCGAGACGGACACACCGGAACATAAAGCCTTCTTTTGCTAGACATCAAACAAACAAATCGAAGATTTAAGACAAAAGCTACCAAACTTCAACACGTACCAGTTAATAAGAAATCCCGAGCACTTTACGTCACTAAACGACTTAACAAACCTGGTGTCGAAAGAGGAACATTCCCTCTTCAAATCCGGCATCACTCACCTCCCCATTCAACCCCTACCTCCGGAATGTAATATACCCCCCAGAAGATCACAAAGAATCCACCTTCGACAAACTCAACAACAGGACATCCCTCCTTAGGACTAAGATCACCAAGAGGATAATGAAGCAGAACCTCCCACAGGAACATCAAGAAGGAGACACTAATACAGAAGACAGTGATACGCCAAAACGAAAAAAGGTTACGTCTCCCCGGAGAAAGGCAAAGGATAACACTGCAAGGACTCGACCTAGGAACCAACCGAATTTAACCAAGATTCTTCTTTTTCGTTTCTTTCTTAAATTGTAATCTTACACCCCCTTCTTTATTCTCGTTACTAAACACACTGCAAACTTCTCTCACTGATTCTTGACAATTCTCTATATTTCCACTACCGAACGTACTAATGTACCCGATACTTCCCAGGAAATCCCTCCCTACTTCTTTCCTTCCTGATGATGTCCCGGGTACCAACCGTCGTACCGATGTTCATCCCAGTCCGACCAACTCTTGCTGGTCTCCCGCAAGTCTCCTTGCATCAGGTACCACTCGTTCTTTCATATCTCTTCCTACTATTAATACGTACATCTCAAAGCCAATAATACTCTCACTATCTCAAACATAACATACTAGAACATAGACCCTGCTTAACATTCATAGAATCGTGTTAATGTCCATTCCTCATCTCATCGATCAACACTAATGCACACGACACACAATAAAACTTATCCTAAGAAAACATTACCCACCCAATTACACACTTATGTAATTTCGTATCTGTGATCATAAATAATATTAATGTTAAACACTAACACTTATTTACTTCCTACTATTTCTAACCTTTATCTTAATCTTCTTACCTTGTAGAATGATGTGAAACCAAATTTGTTCAGGAAAACCGAACAAATTTGGTTCTTCACACTGGGACATTCTTGCCAATGTCACAGTGAATTATTGTAATTAAAAAAATAATGGAAATCAAGGATGAATCAAAGAAAAGCGGGGGAATCCGTAAAAAATTCACGGAACTTACGCCCTGGGTTAATTTTCAGGTACCAGGGCATAAGCACATACCTCCGAAAGTAGCTTGACTACTTTTATCCCTATACATAAAAAAAAATAATAATCGTTCTATGTAACCATATCTTGTATACTGTTTAGGAAATAAAATTCTTTGTATATTCCATATTTGAAAAAGAAAAAAAGAAAGAAAGCATAACATTATTGTCTGCACATAACACGTTCCCATTTTATAAATAATAAAACTACATCCCATATTATACATACATATTGTACAACGTGTAAAAGGTTGTGTAAATACAGAGAACATAAGTACTGCAGAAAATTTTACCCTGTGTTCTTTAGAGGATTTACAAAAAAAAAATATGAGAAACCAATCCCCTATCTGTCCTATAGGAGATAGACTGGGGGACCTGAAAGCCTGGGCTTTCAACCATTGCAGCCGGGGGGTGGGGGCAAGGGAAGTAGAGGTAGAAATCTTCCTTTTCCTTGGGCCGGCCGTTTCTACCTGGAAACTGGCCTGGCTGAAGAAGAGCGAGCTAGGGTATCCAGCCTGCTTTGCCCGCGGAGAACACCGATGGACGAGAAGTGCGTGGAAAAGAAGGTGTTGCATATGAGCTGTGGTGGCTTTAACAAGACAATAAATATTGTGATTTGAATATAATTCGAGATGTGAGATGGATTGATCTATCTCTGCTAGACTAGCTACTCCTCAGTGCACGTCACTGCTCGAAGATATGTAAAACTGTGAATACAACCTATGCTCGGAAATCCAAAATGGCGACCGGAAGTAGGTTTATCTCTTAAACGGTACGAAATCGCCAAAATCTGTTTGCAGATTTGTAATGTACACTCGAAGATAAGTAAAAGTGTGAATACAACCTATGCTCGGAAATCCAAAATGGCGACCGGAAGTAGGTTTATCTCTTAAACGGTACGAGATAGCCAAAATCTGTTTGCAGATTTGTAATGTACACTCGAAGATAAGTAAAAGTGTGAATACAACCTATGCTCGGAAATCCAAAATGGCGACCGGAAGTAGGTTTATCTCTTAAACGGTACGAGATAGCCAAAATCTGTTTGCAGATTTGTAATGTACACTCGAAGATAAGTAAAAATATGAATACAACATATGCTCGGAAATTTACAGAGTTCATAGGAATTATTATTTTATAGAAATATTGTCAGCCATATGGTTAATTGACCCTCTTCCCCTCAAATCGCATTACATACATGTGGAAGACAGAGGTATGCATATTTCTGTCCGTGGCATTACAAAAAAACAAGCCTGTCTCCCAATATTGCTTAAGAGTTTTTGGTTAGCATGCAATAGATCAGTATGCTAGAAAAAACAGGGGGAGTAACAAGAGCATCAACACTGCACCACCACTATTACCAGTTAGCGTACTCACTAACTCTCCACCTTACTGCATACCTATCATCTTAGAAGACTACAAAATATTACAGCATAGATCGCTGTCAACTCCTATTTGTAGATTAGCCTCGCCTGTGAAATATCATATGGCAAAATTAAAAAAAAAAAATCACTCTACTATAGAAATTTATGGCAATACTGAGTAGTACCAACTTCTATTTATAAGTTAGCTTCGCCTGTGAAATATCATGTAGTGAAATTTTTGTGGAGTAATTTGGCAACACTGCGAAGCTCCTCCTCCAAAAGTAGTAGTGGGGGCATTGAACCTATTGCCACGGCATACATGGTGCAAAAGGAGGCGTAGCCGTTTACGCTGAGGGCCCGTAGGCGTTTACGTTGAACCACCTTACCAAAAAAATCCCAAAATAAGATTGAGCAAAAAATAGGGCTAGAACATCGTCAAATGCTATAAAATCCATAAAAAAAATCATCAAAATCATCAAAATATGTCACAACTGAGGTTAAATACTAAGTCCACCTACAAGAGTTGCGTAGAAACAATCATTTTACACTTTGTAGGTTATTTTAACCCGTAAAAGGCTGTAAAAAAGTGAATAGGTTAAGTTATATCACGTAAGATCATGGCATACCTACAAAGATGAGCTCCACCACCTTGTAAGAAAAGTCTCAAAACAAGATTGAGCAAAAAATAGGGCTAGAACATCGTCAAAGGCAGTAAAATCCATAAAAAAATCATCAAAATCATCAAAATATGTCACAACTGAGGCTAAATATTAGGCATACCTACAAGGATGGTAGGTGAAACAATACCTTTCCACTACTAGTGGTCATATCGATTTTGTCTCAGCTTGAATGTCAAATATTTGCAAATCTATTTACCAAGTTGGCATCTACAATTTAGTCTATCCACTTCGTTGTTCTGATACTAGTTGTCTGTGACACACTGAACAGATGACAAAATAGAAATAAAAAAACTCAAAATTCTAAAGGTAAACAACGCATAATAATATAATGTATATTCAGGGCATTATGAGGCAAGTAGCAAAAATGGTTGAACATACAGGGATATAAGTAGTAGTAACCCAAACTCTCCGACGACTGTGTTTATCTACGCACTGGATACACATGTTTGTAATAGTTTGCAACTGTGAACAGGAGAGTATACTGTTACTGATTCGTCATTACTAGAGCCCGGAAGTTTGGCAAAATGCCTCTTTTTATCTACTGCATATATTGATAATTTTTTTCCGGATATACGTTTCTTATGTTGTTTCGAATGTTTTGGAAGCCTTTTCATTTTGCCTATTTTGCCTATTTGGGACCCCACTGCCTATTTTTAATTATAATGCCTCTTTTTGCCCTTTTCAATGAAATTTGACATTTTTTTAAAAAAATGTGTATATAAATTATTTTTCTCCCAAAAAACGTTGTTGGCATTTATTTTTCTTCCGTTTATTATGTGAATAATTTTCGCCTTATTTAAGTAATATTGAACTCACACATGTTTCAACATTGCTGAAGGAGAAAAGTGTGAGAAAAAAGTATTTCATGCTGAGTCAGGATATTGCCTTTCGGTTAACATTTCTTGTGCATGATTGACTGCTGAAGTGGACAGGTTGATTTCGAACACAAAGAAAATATTTCTGAAATCTCCCTCTCGAACCCGAAAATTTCAGGAAGTTGCGATTGAGCTTAGTTTACCTCAGCAACCAGTCTTGACGAGATAGGGAACCTGGATATCAGCAGCTATATATTATGCTAACAACCTTCAAAAAATCAGTGAGGTGATCGATGCTCTTCCAGAAAATGAAGCGGCTTCAATTCGTGAAGTGAAAAAACTCCTGTGCTATTCAAGTTTACTTTTGCACATTATGGAGCATTGCCAGAGACAATTACAATTATAGCATACATGAAAATCTTCGAGGAATCTATGCAGCAGATGATGGAAGTGCGAGGAGAAAAGGGGTGAGCTGTTGCGGAAAAGTGCTAACGGGTAGTGAGTGCAAATGAGGACTTGAAACAATTGAAAACAATTTGTGATATTCTAAAAGGTGAAAATGCTGTTACCAAAATGAGTTCAGCTACATTAGCTTGTTATATGTATGCTCCAATAACTTCTGTCGAAGTAGAAAGATCATTTTCTATTATGAAAAACATTCTCTCTGACAGACGACTATCAATGAATGTTTAGAACTTAAAAAGCACCTTGTAGTTATGTACAATCAAGACGGAGAAAATTGAAATGCTCTTCCCAATGTAGATTTTAACATGTTGCCAGAAATTATAGATAAAAGTAAGCGACTTCAAAATGTGCCTTTTTTCGGTTTATTTTGCCTTTTTTTCATTTTTAGTGCCTATTTACCACATTATAAATGCCTTTTTGCCTGCCTATTTTAACGAAAATAAATGCCTGAACTTCCGTGCTCTAGTCATTACGTTGTTACTGTGGTTGTACGTGTTTTAGCCGTAATGTAACAACGTGAACCTCGGATACTTATTAGCACAAAAGTACCACAAGGCATCTGGACACAAACCTGTAGATATCAACCTTGCAAAGAGATTTGCAAATATAATTGACATGTAGCTGGGCGTAAACAGCCACATGTAAGCTGCAAGTCCAATAAAATTTATTGTTGTTGATATTTGACATGTAGGCTGACAAAACCCGATATTGACACTTCATTTTGAATACGGTTTTTACCATTTTTCATATCGTTGGTTCACTTCCCCGTTCCCCTGAGATGACTGCTGATCTTCTGGCTGGTAGGCTATGATGGTCGGTTTACTGGACGCGTTTCTCGCTTCGTTTTACAGCTAATTATGTGGTTGATTTGTCATTTTTCACAAAATTTGTGTGTTCCTTGCAATCCTGCCGTGTGCTGTTTCGCCGCAGGAAATGACGTCACAGATACGATCAAATGTTGTGTTGGGTTGCCAGCATCCAGGCGGCAAAACGGTCTTTTTTGAACGGCTGTAGCATCCAATCGACGCACCAACGAGAAAAATGTTACTGAGAAAAGTTGTTTGTTCTGATGTCCTCTATACGAATCTGTGGTCCGTGGGCGCCATTAAAATGACACCCAGTATATATATATATATATATATATTATTAAATGGCTTATTTTATTTTATTGTTATATATAATTATATAAATAATAAATACGTATATACGAGTACTTATTGAGTATATGAATATTCACAGTGCCGAAGCCTCATAAGAGATAAGAGAAGGCCCAGAGACCTCTATTACGGAATATTTTTTTTACTTATACGGTGGAACCTTGATAACTCGAACTTGAGGGGAAAAATCGAGGTATCAAGGATTTCGACTTAGAGTAAAGCACAGATATTTCTGCCGTGCGATGCGCGACACAACTCAAGAAGCAGTGTTGCTAATGGAGCAGATAGAAAAATCGCTGCAGTGCGATTCAAACAAAATAAAAAAATATTATTTTCCATTGCATTATTGCACTGGTGGCGTTCTAACTGTTCACTCCCAAAACCCGTATACACTGGTACGGAACTGCAACGACAAATAATAACATGCCAACGTGTTAAACCGCGACGTTTGGACCACAACACTCCGCCTCAAGCAGTATTATTATTTCCTCTCTGTGATCGGTGACAGTCGGTTGCCTTTGTTGTACATTTACAGACAATGCCGGCTTCCACAACAATAACAGACGATAAGCTGCGCGGCTTTTTCTTTTGCTAAGAACCAGGGACGGCGCTAGTCATTTTGCCTCCCTGGGTTGTGGCGGCAGATGCCGCTGCATTTCGAACCCCCCCCCTCCCCGTCATTACGCAGGAACGGGAAATTGAAAATCAATATATTCCTAAGTAAAACATCAAAATATAAAATAAATAATGAGACTTCTTATGCTATTTCAATACTATTAAGCGCAAAAGAATATCTCGCTCAACCACAGTTTTCAATAGGCTTATTTTTTTCTTCTCTTCAAATTTTGCCGCTTTGGGGGGGGGGGGGGTGGCACGGTTCGCCATCCCCTTCTTCCGGCCCTGCTTTGAACTTGGTCACCCATCAAAGCATGACAATTTTAACACAGAAAACGATATGCATCGCATTAAGCAGCAAAAATGACAGCCTCCTCTATGCCATTTCTACAAGAACACGTGCCGGAGCCAAGAGTTGAAATGCTGTTGGAGCCACATAATTTATTTATTTTTAACAATTCCAATATTATGAAATATGAACAATTTGTGAATTAAACCTGTTGAAATATGTAAAATTAAGTATATTTTCCTTAAATATGTAAAAGTAAGTATTTATTAAAGTTAGAAATATGGAAAAATATTGACAATAAAATGTACCTTAAATCACTACAAACATTACTATTCGCAAAGATATCACAAAATTTCAGCGATATTTCGTCAAACTAAAAGTATGTATTTACCTATAAATCCTAGCCCTGATTATAACCAGTAGATAACATTGAACACAGCTATGGGTTCGGTAAATTGTCTACAGTTCAGAAGCATTCACACACAACGTCAAACCGGTCAAATACTTAGTATAAAATAAAAATATGGTGCTTCCAATCCAACAAAACTCACCGTCACTTTACCTGCCTTCCCCCTTCCGTGACAGAAATAGTGCTTCATTATTACAGTTGGCAACACTAGTTACTAGCTAGCCAATGAACATGCACTGCATAAAAGAAGCAACCACTACGCCGTGCTATATTGCCACATTACCGTCCCTGCCGAACGGTGTGAACCGCGAGCTGGAGCGCTATTCAATTGTTTTCAATGATGTTTGCGCGAGTGTGTCCAGGAATGGAATGACAATATGGCAACAATAGCGAAGGTTGGAGAGCATGGTAGAACACGTGATGCTAAGAGAGAGGGAGACGAAACGAAAATTGGTATCTACGCAACGGCAAAGATATGTGTGTTGTACTCTAAATTCCGAAACACGCCTTCTGCAGTTATTCTACTCTGAACAATGACCGGGTCGTCTGACCAATTCTAAATTTCGAAAAGGAAGGGAAGATTAGCCTAGACTTGAATTTCCAAGAACTTACAAGGTGCACCTTCTCCCATTACCGATAACCTTTTTAACAGCAAGGGGTCTCTAAAGAAAGCTCGTGTTTGGAAATCCCGGGTTCGAATCCCGGTCGGGCTTGGTTGTTTGTGAATGTCCATTCATCAATTTCATCATTTCATCACTCATCCCCATCTTCGCAAATTAGCCAAGAGGCACAAAACGCGAAGTAAAATAAACTAAATCAAATAAAAAAAAAATCAAAATCGTGTTTGGAAAGTGCACCATAAGATTTAAAGTTAAGCTGTCCTCTGTGCTTCCCTCTTCCTCCCCCGCTGCATTTCTATAAGCGAGCGCACTTGCAGGTACAAAACCTGGCAGGCTTCAAAGCAAAACAGGAAACAGAAGCAGGGAATTCCCACGGGGATACTTGATTTGCAGAGACCTGACTGCGATGTCACGTGCTTCTTGTTAACGGAAATTTGAGTGCACGTTCACAAATCTAGTACAAAATATTTTTACAAATATTCTTCACAACCAAGATAAGTTCAAATATATGTAGTCTCATTTTTTTGGGCGTGATTGGGGGGAGGGGGAGCAAAAAGACAATTGCGATGAACACAGTTAGAAGTGAAAGGGCGAATGGGCAATTGCGATGACATTTTAGATCTTCTATCAAATTAAAGGGTAACATAACACCCCGTACAATACCTCTTATAACAGAATTATGTGAAAAATTGATATTTTCGGATGGGAATTTAGTTCAACCAAGTATTTGAACATGGGCTAGAGCCAACATACCACCTTTTGAAGTGATCCGTTTCCTCATATGTGCGAATACACTTCCTAACTCTCTCGTCAATTTTAATGTCACGCTTCTTCCTTTTCTGACCTTCTAGATTAAGTTCCATCCACATGTACTTCATGTTGGTGTCTTCTGCTTGGCTCTCGAGGCAGTACAGAACATAATTTTTATAAAATTCTATAAGTTACTTTGTAGCTCCTCATATTGCACTGTCATTATACTGTTGGCCGAAAAAGACTTTGGCATCTTCATAAATCAAATCACATCTGAAATTATCAAAGCATAGGCGTGCGCACGAGGGCGCAAGGGTGGGCAGTTTACCCCCCCCCCTAATGATCTCACTGAGAAATTTAGTGTAGAGGGATTTCATCACCTTTATAAAACGATATTATGCTCTTAAAAAATTAAGTATTTTCAAGCCGACGAAAGTTCCAAGTAACTACGGAAGGGGAAGAAGATGCATTATTTTCTATGTAATTGAACTATCCCACTTCGCTCTGTAGCAAATTTCTTGTTATTAACACTCCCACACACATTATTTGTTATTTATGTTACCTCAATGTGTTTTCAGAATAAATTGCCCATAGGATTGGATTGGAAATCAGTAGCAGCAATTGGGTGTCAAAACTGGGGGGGAGGGGCAGGGAAAGTTTACTTTTTGTGGAAAAAAGTGAGGGGTTAATCCCCCCAAAATGGCTGTCACCGTCACTGTTGGAAATAAATCAAATATGTGTAGTTGTTTTGAATCTGCTGTACGAAATCATGTTTATATGTAAAATAGTATCTAAATCACAAAGAGGGGAAGTAAAGGAGGGGGCTAAGAACATTGGTGTCACGGAAGTTAGAATTCTTCTAATACAGTGTTTTCGGCGTGTTCGGGAACACCCGTATATACGCCCCTGTTCCAGACCCATCAATACAACAAAACTGACACGACATGAGGTTTTTCTGTTCTTGATTACAAGGCGACTACGCTACAACTGCGCCATCGGGGAGGCCCTGACCAGATTTGAAAAAAAAAAAAGAAAACCATGTTATGTAGCTTGATGTTTAGGCCGGCGAGATAGCGTTTCCACATTTCATGATTCCGGCCTGTAATGGAGCTGGCCGTGGGTAAAATCAACCACGTGACTTTCTTTTTGTTTCTATAGTCTTGCTATTTCAAATAGTCACGGCAAAAATGATATACATAATATCGACATCGACATTTTCAGGTGTTAACATCCTCAGGCACCGAGAGTTCAATGCAGAGTCACGTGTGCCAGTCTGAAACATGAAACGAATTGCTCAGAATTTAAGAACAAGGTCCAGAGGGAGGTTAAAAGTCAGGGAGTTTCCACTCTTCAATAACCTAACAGCCGGATTCTAACCCGAGATAGCACCTGCGCTCTCCATGGAAGCCCCCGTCTCCTGTCTAATTTAATACCGGTTTCTTATGCAAATGAGACCGTGACTCCCCGAACTCATGTTCAGCATTTACAGCCATGTAGACGACTAGGGATACGGAAGTGTGAAAAATGTATGTAACGAACATAAATATGCCAACATATTATGTGTACATGTGTGTGTTATAGTCAGTCACACATATGCGTATATATATTCTGGTAAAATGTGATGATCTGTATGAGTATTTATGGAACTGAAAAATGAACTGTAAGTTCTGACGTCTTTTATGCATTACACACGATTTGTAGTGTTAATTATGACATATTCATATAAAACGTATGTTTTGTTTTTAAATTTTTGACGTGTATTGGTAACGTTGGCCGTGTCAGAGGACAGTAGCAGGTGTGTTATGTTTAGTTGTGCGTTAGTTGTTCGGTTCGGTGTTAGAGCAATTCCACATTTATTTTGGCATTAAGGAGTTTTCGCGCCAGTACAGTCCACAAAACAGTCGAAGAACTTCTTGATGTTTTCATTGCGAGGAGTTTGTTCGTAAATATGAATAAATCAATCCTTCTTCGATAATAATAGACACAATACAATAAATAATTTCATATAAACATTCAGGAAAGCAATTTTATATCTGATATGATACGGCTTGAATATTATTATAAAAGATGGAAATAAAGTACTAGGTTCATCCAATACTGTAAGTGCGCTATGCGGAAAGAACACTGTGTACTGTTTGGAAAGATACGAGAACTTTTTTCCCCCTTATTTGATCTTTGTAAGGTTAGGTGCTACCCTACAAAGCAGAAGACCATGATTAGTCAATGAGGCTGGCTACTCTTGCTTGTCAAACCAGGTGTCTACCTGGTACACTGCCTTCATTTGTTTTTGAAAACACGTTTACTAGTTACGTGTGTTCGCAATTAGGACTAGGGCCTCCCCCATGGCGCAGTGGTAGCGTCATTGCCTTGTAATCAAGGGGTCCCGGGTTCGATACCCGGTGGAGGCACAAGTGGTTCGGATCCCACTTTAAACTGTAGGTCCAGTCCCGATTAGCCTTACTGTGCATAAAGTGGACTTAAAACACCAACTCAAACCAAACCAATTAGGACTATTTAGGCATTGTTCGCAATTAGGACTGATGTAAACAAACTTCGGCTGCTTTTAGTTTATCATCTAAAACACATTCCTACACTTATTAGTTATGTAACTTCCTAATTCCGAAAAATATGTTGTGTCAAAATGTAATAAATTGACTTTATTGGAAATATATTGTGTAAACCTTACAAATGTGTAGTCAATTATCAATATAGCAACAATAAGCCAATAATTATGTAATAAAACACCAAGTTAAATTATTAAATAATATTTATTTAGTTCTTGTTGCGAATGAAGATGAAAGTATTCAAGATATTATCCACCTGGAAGTACTTTTATACCACTCCGTTTCCATGAGCAATAAGAAAAGGATTGTTTGTTTGTTTATTATGCACAACACGCATCTACCCCTTTTACAGTTCACAGAAAATTTGTTACATTTGGAGATTTATGTGAAAAATAATTACATACACATATTCAAATTTAAAAATACATACAAAAGTTACAAGTACAGTATTATCCTTATAACTAATTACCGTGGAACAAAAGTTGATAATGAATCAAATTTTACACAATTACACACACACACACGTGTGTGTATATGTGTGTATATATAATATTAAGCAAGAATGTTGTCCATTAAATATTGTTTTAACTCCGGAAATATGTCCAGGAGTATGCTCTTCTCTAAGTAGTCAAAGCAGGGGAGCCATTGATGTGGATTTCGTACGGGCGTAGGTAATCGCAAGGAATTCTTTCCTTTATAGCAATTTTGGATGGGGACACTAAATGCTATTTTTGAAAGCAGAGAGGAATCCAATTTGTTATAAAGAAGTTTAAAAAGAAAACACGAGCTGATATATTGTTCATCTGTTTGCAAGGGATGTAATGTTTAATCTAACAAGTAATTCGTTATATGGGATAGCTATGCAACATCTATCCGAAAAATCACATAACCGGTGAATTCATTTTCAACTTTTTCAATAATATCTATTTGTCTATTGATTTTGGGACTCCGCATCACAGACGCGAACTCTAATTTGGGCCTAACAAACACTACACCAGGATCTGTTATTTAGCCATTCGATGTCAAACCAACCAACGAAGAGACACTTTTCAACCTCACATATTTTGATTAATTTGCAGTTTTACATACTGGAAGGGCCACCTGAGGTATTAAAATATGCAAGGTTGCTTGCAGATCCATATGATTTGTATATCCGAAATTACAGTGTTGGAATCTATGCGATTTGAACCATTTTTTCCAACATCTTGTTAATTTAAATTGGAATATTTCGGTGATTCGGGAGTTGGAAAAATCTTGAACGGCTCTTTCACACGAGATATTGCATGCCTATGTCAGGGTTAAGAAACAATTGAAGGTTGTGTAAAAAACTTTTGTGTGGTAGCCATTTTCTCAAAATTAGAAATGGAGCACCAATGGGATTCGGAGTTATGTTAGATTTAGGTTAGGTTAGGATAAGGTAGGGTAGGTCACGTGATAACATATTTCGATAGCGTCCTATAATTCAAAAGTAAAACACAAACAGAAATGAAATACAATATTGTTTGAATTAACGAACATGAAGCTGATGTTTATATTCCCAGGTATTAGAAAAAAATATTTATTCGTAAGTCTGGTCCCATAGGCAACTCTGTTATTAGTGCACATAGCGAAAAATGGAAGGAGGTGAAACTTCTTGTAAATAGGTGAGTTATAATCTAAAGTGCTTGAAGTTTCCACGTAGCATGCACCGTTCACACTGTACACTGGTACGAGCCTCATTGGTAGCCGAAAATGTCACATGCTTGTGACATCGAAATACTGCAGAGTACTGGGTAAATTAAGAATTGTTGACGATAAATTCACCCAAATTAAATAAGAAAAAAAATCATGTGTCGCATATATTGTGGCCCTCCCTTTCCCAGACCTCTAGAAAAGGCTAACAGGCACAAATGAGAATCAGGCTACAATTAGTACTTCACACTTTGCCACTGCGCGTGCCACATATTCACGTTTTTACTTGCTATTTTGGATGTATAAATATTTGGAGAGTTATAATATCCCTGTCGGTAATATTTTCTAAATTATCATTGAGCGTGCAACGTTACCATATACATTTTTATATGCCCTTCTGAGACCTGCAACGTGATTTCCATCACTCAACTTTCAAGCAGTTTTATGAAACAACCAACAGTTTGTAGACAGTCATAAAGTCCGCCCCTCCTTCATGATAGCTTACAAACAATCACTCAGAAGTAACAATGAAATCGCACGATCAAGGTGTTGCAATGAAGAAGTTTTATTGCTGATCAGGTTGTTAAGGTCCGTCTCTTCCCCTGATCGGAACTCACGTAAGAAATCTGGTCATCTCGAAGGCAGTCGTGACTCCCTCGCGCGAGTTCTGTGAGCTCAAACGCCGGAACGGACAGCCGTTCTCTCACACAAGTGTTAAGGATCTCGCTCCATCTCGAAGGTGCTAGGACGTTGTAGTGCCGAGGACCGCCTTAATCCGACGTGATAAGTCTGTGAATACAAGGTTCACTGTGAAATATTCCAGCATTTTTGTATCACAAAATAATCTCTTCCTGGAACGACACGTTAGTCCCTTGAGGCATCCTGGGTACCAGCTGGGTCTTATAACAGAATACACAGTTATGGGGTTTACTCCCGTTTCGCCGAATATTATCAACTGGGAAATTTCAGGAACTGAAGTGAGAGAATTTCAACGAAGTCAGAAACTCATTGTGCACCTCTGTTCACACAAAGTGACACCCTCGTTTGAGTTGAAGTCCCTCTTCCGAGGGCATGGAATGTGTCGGTACACCTCAAGTAAAGTAAATGTTAGAGAAATTGTACCCTGCAGTGTTGTTTATTTGAAAAGTAGAGACTGAATGATGTAGGTGATTACTGTCATACTCCTCCACCAATTTCAATTTCCTCCATCATTTCTTCTCCTACTCTCAGTTTAACTCATTGCTTTATGTACAGATTGCTTAAGAGTCCACTCTTTCCCATTTACACCAATCGTATCCAGGGTTGTAATCTTTTATACAGGGCGGTATATACCGTATACCCTCTGATTAACTTCACTCTGGTAAAATGCGAATACTTTCTACTTTCGTTTCGTTTAAATTACTTTATGTAATTTGGCAATCGCTCCAGGGAGCTTTAGACGGTCAAATACATGCACTTCTTGTTTCACGTGATCGCGAACATAATGTTAAGATAATTTTAAGGCTCAAAAATATGAGAAGATATGGTTGGAAACTACCATGCTGCAAATGACACTAATTTGTGTATTTGTGCAAAACGTTCTAGTGACAAGTGTGGTGACGTATCAAAAGAGGTATTTGGAGTGTTGTCCATTAGACAGATTAAAACGGCTGCGCAAGAAGACGTCATCAAGGTAAATATTGCTGTCTTCAAAGTATTTTTTTCCAAGTTAGTGTTGTCAGTATTATTAAAGTTATAAATAGTATGCAATTCACAAAAACAATACCAACAAGAAAAAAGACAATCACATGCCGTAATGTAGCCTATAAAATACTACTGTAGATTTACGTTTAAGGAACGCTTTTCATTTCAATTTTTTTAAATTTTAAATGTGACTACTCTATTGATGCAACTTTATGCCAATCATGAGTATATCATCACTATCAGTATTCTATCGCCAGTGGTTTTTATTTGTAGAAGTTAATTGATTTCATCCATGTGTAAGTATTTAATGGAAACGTGGTCTCCACTTAACGTTTCATGAGACTTAGCGTATACCCTCTGATAATTTTGGGACTCCAGCACTGTCAGTATTTCTGTAAGTTTCATTCAATTCACTCTATTAAATGATTTCTCCAGATCAACAAATACAAGGTATATTAGTAAAAGTATTTCCTTTCTCTACGTATCTCTTGCCGTACACGTTCTTAAATATATATTTTTGTTTGTTTCCAAAAATGAAAGAGGTGCACTTTGGTCTCGAACTCCTGAAATTTCCCAGCGGAGGAAACATTTCCTTCCTTCAAAATATTCGGCGAAAGGGTATTCGGCCAAACGGGAATTCCCCTTTCGCCGAATATTTTACTAAGGTGGGAAATCTATAGAATGCGCCTCTTGGCCATTCGGCGAAAGAGGATTCGGCGAAACGGGAAGACACGCAGTTGTGGAGTCTTATAATACACTTCCATTACATAATTTTTTTGCTTTTGGCTTTTTCAGCTGAACAAATAGATTATTGATTGATCGATTTTGTTTATTTTATCTCACTTTTCTGTCACTTTTGGATAATTCCGAAAATGTAGTTAATGAAGGGACACTCACAAAGAACACCCATGCCCAAGCCGGGATTCGAACCGGGAACCCTGGCGTCGTAGCACGCTGTTCTAACTACTCAATCACGGAGGTGTGCACAAACGGACGAGGAACACAACACAGAGCATCTAGAGATAGCAGTAGCCTACTTGTTTGAGATTTCAGTACAAATCCACCATCAATGAGATTTATCTAAACAAATGGTGAAAGGAAGAAGGAATGTAAAGGTACGAATCCTATAAATGCAATTATTCAGCAAGTGGCAGTGGGAAAACAAATGAATGCAGAGGCAGAGGAGGCGTTACTATTGTCTGTAGGGAATATACCCATTTAATATACTCCTATACATTTTTGCTAAGAGAGCATATATTTATCTAGTTTCCTTTGCCGGGGCTGTAAAGCAAGCGAACTGATTGACTGGGAGGAAGCACCCCATGAAGGAGATGAAAATCTTATCCTAATTAGAGACAGAAATCCAATTGTAGAAGAGGAAAAAGATGGAAAGATAATTGGAGAATATGGATTTGCGAAAAGAAATGAGAAAGTAGAAAGACTGATAAAATTCTGCTTCCATCGCAAGTTACTCATTACAACCACATTGTTCAAAATTCCTAAATGAAAGTACCCGTTGTGATGCCAGGATATATAGAAACATACCAAATACAGAGTGCGGCAGGGTAATCTGACGGTTTTATTTTGGCAACACTGCCGTAGAGACATGTGATGCTATTTTAGTCGGCATGGAGCAGTGGAATGCTTATTATTGTGGAAATATTATTTTTAAAAATTGTGAATCTGTAATTGGAACGCAGCGAGCGACTTTCTCTTGCTAGAACTTCGCAGACGACAAATTGACCCCACAGAAATTTGGTTTAAACAAGATGGAGCGACTGCCCATACATCGATGGCTGTTCTCAGACAAATGTTTCCTCAACGAGGCAACATGCCATAGTCACATCGCTCACCGGACCTATTGCCATGCGATTATTTGTTATTGGGTTACCTCAAAGGGAAATTTTTCATGAAGAAACCACACGCTTCAGAAGAACCGAAAGCCGCAATTCGTAGAGAAATAGCGGCAATTCCACAAGATATGGTCCAACGTGCTGTGTGGAATGTCAGCGACAGTTTGGGAGAGTGCGCTTGCAAGATTGGTTCTCATATGCATGACGTCATTTTTAAAACGTAAACATTTATTTATCCAGTTTCTTTCGATATGATTCCTAAATGGCACTTCATTTGCTGTAAATAAAAATAATAAATTTCGTTTTGTATCAAATTAAAACCTTGTACTATGATTTAAAAAACCGTCAGATATCCCTGCCTGTAGAATGTATCACAGTGTAGCAGAGATTTAGAAACAATACCAAGGATTGTTTCTACTATTCATGAATAGTCTCGTGAAGTTCAAAAGGATAAATAGAAATCTAGAAAACCTTGAAGAGAGTGGAACGTGTTCTGCAATGGAGTGAAAGATATGGGTAAGCAACAGATAAAGGCTGTAGACGAATAGATAATAGTAGAAATAGATAGCAATAATAAGGATATGTTATGCGGCTTAAGTAGCCTATATATGAAGAGACGTTGAAATGTGTGGTGTAAAGTAGAGATGGCTTGTTTTGGTCCAAAAATAAACATTTTTCTTTCATTTCGTACATCAATATTTTCTACTTACATGACTTGATTTGGGCACACCGCGCCACGACGACAGACATCCCGGGTTCGAATCCCGGCCTGGGCATGGGTGTTCTTTGTGAATGTTCCTCATCAATTTCAAAATTGTTGTCATCCTCGAGATATGTCAAAAGTGGCAGAAGAGTGAAGTAAAATAAACCAAATCAATAAATAAACGAATTGACTTGTATTGTTATATTTATATTTGAATTGCTGGTTCCTATTTTCTTCATACAACGATTATGATAAATGGTGAATTCAGATGAAGAAACGGCACAATGATTTATGCTGTATTCTTCTGTATATACTGTTTTGTAATGCTATTGTACCCTTTTCTTCTAAATACTCTTTTGTCATCCATGTATTTGTAACTGGTAAAATAGATGTTTCTGTATTATCTACACTTGCAAGAATTTTAAAGCTATTCATCAGCGCTATAAAATCAGTAAATAAACTTATTCTAACTAACTAACTCTCTAGCCTTCTTAAACCCGAAGGTTCATGGCTGCAACAACACAGACCTTCCATCTGTCCCTATCCTGAGCAAGTTCTATATACTCTTTTCCATTCCTACCGATTTCCTTTAGGTCCATCTCAACATTGTCCCTCCATCTTCGTCTTGGCCTTCCTACAGGTCTCTTACCATCAGGTTTCCCAACAAGAATCCTGTAAACTCCTCTTTCCTCTCCCATTCGTGCCACATGGCCTGCCAACCTAAGTCTTCTTGATTTAATTATTCTAATAATATCTTTACATGAATACAAATTATGTAGTTCTAAATTATGTAACATTCTCCACTCACCTGTCTCCTCATCCCTTTTAGGTCCACATATTTTCCTAAGAATCTTATTTTCAAATACTCTCAATTTATGTTCTTCTTTCAATGTAAGGGACCAAGTTTCACACCCATATAATACTACAGGCAAAAGTACTGTTTTGTATATTTTAACTTTTAGCCTACTTTTTATTTCATCTTTAATATAATTTTCATTTGTTAATATTACTCCTAAGTATTGGAATTTGGAAACTGGCTCAAATGAGTTGTTATCAATAATTAGATTTTGATTATTACCTAACACTTGGTTTCGGCCTGTAAGCATATATTTAGTTTTCTCTTTGCTAACTTCCAAACCTATCTCTTTAGCTGCTTTGAAAAATATTTTAGCATTATTCTTAATTGTATTTAAACCTATCCACTGGCAATCCTGACTGATGCAGATCTAACAAATCTGTAACGGCAACCTTTCCAAGATTAATAAACGGTTTGATGATATAGCAAGAACTGTCGCTCGAAAGCATAGGTTTATGTGGAACTAGCCCACTGCATAAGCCGATTCGTCCGAAGGTAAAGGTAGTCATTCAGTCCTCCCTAGAGCGTTAACCTGTGACACCAGCCTTACAGCCACCGCATAAAGAAGGCCGAAAAGTGCACAAGGTGGTCCCTTTTTGTACAGAAACGTTGTTCACAAAATACCAAGGTGACTTTGTCGATATTTACATGTATCCATGGTTTTGCATAATTACATCATGTAATTCAGGCTTTTACAATATCTACATGTGGCCGCGGTGGCTCAGTCGGGTCGACCTCCGTGGTGGAGTGGTTAGCAGAGCGCGCTACAACGCCAGGGGTTCCAGGTTCGAGTCCCGGGTAAGACATGGGTATTTGTGTTTGTCCAGATGATAAGAAACTGACAAACTGTAAGAATTGAAAAGTGTAAAAAATGAGAAAAATGTGAATGGTAGGGCATACCTCAGTGTAGGGAGGATTTCCTGTAAAAAAAAAAAAAGTCGGTAACGCGTCTGACTACCATGCTAAAGGTCCCGGGTTCGATCCCCGGCCGGTTCAAATCCGGGAACTTTTCTAACGTTGGAAGCGGCCCCGGCGCCCACCCAGTGTCGAATAACATGGGTACCTGGGGGATAAAAGCGGTCAGGCCCGTGATGCTGATCACATCACCCTCACTCACGACCGGATCAAGCAACCCCCACACCCCCTATACGTCTTCATGGCGTGGTGCTAAGCACAGGGGAGCACTTTACCTTTTTTTTTTACAATATCTACATAAAATAATTAAATTTGGAAATTACATACATTTTTGAAATATTATTATAATGCCCAAAATACAAAATAATTCATTTTGATATCTAAAACAATTACAGATTCATTCCAGAATGTTCGAATCTCGTGTATGGCACAGATTAATGAATGCACAGATGCTGCAGTGCTGTTTTACAAATGTAAGCACGACCAGATTCGACTGGGGCGACACAGGCAAAGGAAACGTTTGCAACTTAATGTCTTAATAGAGTTCATTGACAGTGCTCATCGAGGTCCATTTACGTGGATTTTATTACGGTTCCCTCCCTCCAGAATCATTCTATTGTAAACTGCGCAGACATGTCTCACTTACCTAATGCCAACCGCGTTTGAAAGGCGTTGTCTTGTGATGCTCCGACAGCGGGAAATCAGCCACGCCTGTCTACTGCGTCTATGAGATGTCTGCGGCGGGAGGGGACATCCACCGGCGAAGCTTATTCCACGCAGCCGGATTCCTTGTCGGGCCACAAAGGTTATATATATGCAGCCGAGAGTTACACCCTGAATTTATTTGACTTCGTGTGGCGCGGCGCTCTCTGTTTCTCTATCTAAACCTTCCGTTAAGTAACTAAATGAATGAATGTTGATGCTCAGGATGCTACGATAAGGACACGGATTGGCATCCCAACCCGCTCTCTTACTCGCGTTGAACAAAAAGGCTGCTGACTTCATATACATGTGACTTAAGCTTACTTCCTACGCGATTGAAGAATATTACCACAAATAAGCACCAACTCGACTATCTTAAAGCTCAAAGTTCCTAAGATCACCCCATGTTTTTGTTAAGTGTCCTTAAAGTGTATTTATGTTACTAGCGAACTCTACAGTTAGATATAAGAAATATATATGACGTCAGGCATGCTCTGATTGGTGTTACCGGATACAAACTCGAGTGTTCAAGATCGACCTAGAAGTCTCGTCCACTCGAGTTCTGGGTAGCACGCCGTACACATACACAGCTGGAATCGTACTTCAGGTAATGGTTGGGTCTCTTGGTAAATAAGGGGCAAAATTTATGTTAGTGACAAACACATTTCATAGCTATTGGACGTTCACACACGCCATAAAGTTATTCTTATTGAGTTTGTTACGTATAATTTGTAAACTGTTAAAATTGATGATGTTATACGTAGGTTTGTGTATTAAGGTTATAGCATGTAAATGTATAATTGAACTGTGTAGTTCTTTAGGACTTTGTTATATTTAATAGATTTTGCAAAGTTTGTTAACACCAGACAATAAATAAACTTCAGGTGAAAGTATTTATCTGTTTAATTGAAAGAAATGCTTGTAGTAATTATAAGATCTTCATTTACAATGAACGTCCGCGAGATGCATAGGGCACTCTCTGGGACGTTTACACTGCGTGGTCACATCAGCCTCGATTCCACGACTGCATTTTGCAGACTAACGAGGCTCTGGCGTCTGGACCCAGGCCAGTCTAATCCTTTATGGGACTTGCGTTGTGGGCTGTCCATATTTGTTTGTTTCTGTCTCTTCATCTACTTCATCTCATCACCATTCATCCCCATCTTCGCAATTAGCCAAAAGTGGTAGAAACGCAAAGTAAAATCAATCAAATAATTCATTCAGCCCCCCCCCCCCCAACACACACACACATCGTGGGGTCCAAGATTGGATACCCGGTGGAGACACATTGCACAGTGGTACGGATTCAATTTCAAACTGTAGCTCCAGCCCCGATTAGCCTATATGTGCACTACTATGGCGGTGATTAGGGGGGCGAGGGGGCAACTGCCCGTCGCCCCCACTTTTCGGCACTTTTGCCCCCGCACTATACTAAACCTAATATACAAAGGGAAATATACTCTCTTTGCCCCCCAGTTTTGGCACCTTGCCCCTTCACCCCGATTTTGGAACCCAATCGCCGCCACTGTGTGCACAAAGTGCACGTAAGCACTAAAACACTCACACACGCACAAATATATCGTTTATATGTCGATCATATCCCTATCCAAATTATTTACAATCGGCGCCACTGTTACTACAAACTGTCTTCACACATTATTTAATCAGAATATGATACAATTGTAGCAGTCATAAGAATTTAATACTTAAAGCTCCCCTAGAGCTTGGACCGATGCCAGCGCAGCCGTTTTCGAAACTTCCTTTCCTTTGGAAAATACACTATTACATTTAAACTTCCGAAATTATACCTGTTTAGAATTTCTTGTAGAACATTGAAGTGAAATGTTAGTATAGTTTGGTTTCGTTGTTGTCTAGATACTCGCAATAGTTTCTTGGCTACTTTAGCTTATGGGTCATCCCACGTCAATTCATCCAGGCCATGTCACCCAGCATCCCCGATTTTGATAAAATTCGGTATACTTATAGAATTTTTAATGCTGATTACAAAAATGACATTTTTTTTAAAGATTGGTCAAGAAGTTCAGAAGATACGCGCTTTTTAAAATCTCCGTGTACGCCACTTGCGGCTCCACTTTGAATGACACGCATTAGGTTATAAATGATAGTATCTTCCTTCAGGATTGCCGTAGAAACTTCAAGTTTCTTTTATTTTGTTCAAAATAGTGTAAACTTTCATTTTAATAAGGTTTCAGATGATTGTATTAATAACCATGTATTTTTATGTATAGTTTCATGTATTTTTTAGAAGAAAAAATTACTAACTTCAAGAGCAAATTTCGTGCAATGCCCCCCTTCAATTTCCCCCAATTTTATATGTAGGTAGCTCAAAGTGTGTACTAATGCCTGATGGAAAAATTGGGATGGGCGGTTCAGAGACAGGGTGATAAAAAAATCATTTGCATCAAATAACATTAAAAGTTAATCTTATTAAAAATGCTTATGTATTTAGCACAAAGCCTGAAGTACAATATATTTTATATATATATAATATTCAAAATTTCTGTTCACTTTGTGTGAAGGTAAGCATAGGCGTAACCTGGCAAGGGCAAAGGGAAGCATTTGCTCCCTCCAATATTCATAATTTAAATTAAATTTACAAATAATAATTGCAGCGGAACCCCGATTTCAAGTTCCTTGATTTTACATTTTCCCGCATTCTAAGATTTTCCAGCTTGGTCGCCTGAATAAAATCGAGGTTCCACTGTATCTAAGTCAGTTTCAACTGTCTTCATTTTTTTAAGAAATATAATCATCATTATTAGCATTCCCAAGTTTAGCAAATTATTTTCGAGAATATTCTTTTTGTGCATTTTATCTCAATATGGAAGTTCTATTTTTGGCTACTCTTCACGGGGATACGTAATATGAAGTTAGAATTAATAAAACACATTTTTGCTGATTGACGTTTTTCCATGGAGATTTTGCCATATACCACAGAAACACTTGTGACGGGCTAGCTGGAACAGTTAAAACAAGTGCGGCAATGATGTACCAATTAGAAATAGTATTCAATGCATAAATTTCTTATTAATCATGTAAGGTGAAATGACAAAACTCGCAGTACGATGTGTCAGCGATTGCAAAGTACTAAACAACAGAACCAGGAAAGTTAAGTATGCACTATTTTGAACTTAGGCTACAGGTTCGGTAAGTTACTTTTTACAAGTAACCGAGTTACAGTTACTAATTTAAAAACTACCTCAGTTACAGTTACTGGTACTTTGAAAGTAATTATGAGTTACTTTACAAATACTGTGAAAGTAACTTACAGTTAATGATAATTGATTTGTGTAAAAATTACACAAAATCAATGATCATGAAGACTTGAGTGTTTTCTCGTATTTATGTTTCTAGTACAAAATATGCCTTTATATATTTACATTACTACTGCAAATAAATGATGGAACACAGAGTCAGCTTTGCTTGAACGATTTTAATTAAGAAATCACTAGTATGCTAACCACGGTATATATGAATATGGTGTCATTGATTCCACTTGCACCTATTTCTTTCTCCTCCATTCCAAGATCAACAAGGTCCACTCCTTTGACAATGACATTTTCCTAGCTTGAGAACCACATTCCAAACGAACGCAGCAGACCACCAAAAACACTGAACTTTTCACATATAATTAAAAATGAATTGAAGTAAAGCGTGGATGTTCTAAAGTCAGCATGCAACAAAGCATAGCTTTCTTGCCAGGCCAGCAATTCCTAAATAAAAAGTAACTGTTACTTGCATTCAGCTACTTCGAAACACTAGTTGTTTAACAGTCAATGCAATAATAATAAGAGCTGATGAAATAAGTTTTGTGTAACTGTGTGGTTTGACTGTTGTGAAGAAGTTTCTGAATTCCAACTCTAAACAGTTTTGTAGTAGCTTGTGTGTGTGACTAAAACTTGTTTGTAAGATTGCTTCAAAAGTCAATGAGGAAAAAAAGGAAATGCAGCAATTAAATTCTTGCATCCACTTGATCCATCAACTTCCTACTACTGGCCACAAAATAGTCTGTGTCCAGTGGACATTAACAACACAAATGGAAGGACATACTGTATGTACTTAGTGATAAGTCAAATATTTTAGAGTGTTCAAAATGGTCAAAATATTATTCTAAAATGTGAAGGGCACAATCCTATATGAAACTTTGGCAATGCGTAGAGTACAATAGTGTAAGTTATTATTAGTACTATCTTCATGGGCGTAACTTAGGAACTATCTTTGGGTTGAAAGAATAACAAAGTTTTCTATCACATAAAAATAGTGTCCAAGATCATTTGCTAAATACTTTTTAAAAAACCACAATTATTACTCTTTATTTGTTTGTTCCTCCAGTGTCAGAAGGTTCACAATATATATTTAACTGGCAAATTTTAATTAATCTATAAATTTTGGAGGGGTCAAATGCTTCCCTTTCCCTGCCAGGTTACGCCTATGCTTACCTTCACACATAGTGAACAGAAATTTTGAATATTATACCTTAAAACATATTGTACTTCAGGCTTTGTGCTAAATACATAAGCATTTTTAATAAGATTAACTTTTAATGTCATTTGATGCAAATGATTTTTTTATCACCCTGTCTCTGAACCGCCCATCCCAATTTTTCCATCAGGCATTAGTACACACTTCGAGCTACCTACATATAAAATTGGGGGGAAATTGAAGGGGTGGCATTGCACGAAATTTGCTCTTGAAGTTAGTCATTTTTTCTTCTAAAAAATACATGAAACTATACATAAAAATACATGGTTATTAAAACAATCATCTGAGACCTTATTAAAATGAAAGTTTACACTATTTTGAACAAAATAAAAGAAACTTGAAGTTTCTACGGCAAACCTGAAGGAAGATACTGTCATTTATAACCTAATGCGTGTCATTCAAAGTGGAGCCGCAAGTGGCGTACACGGAGATTTTAAAAAGCGCGTATCTTCTGAACCCCTTGGCCAATCTAAAAAGAATTGTCATTTTTGTAATCAGCATTAAAAATTCTATAAGTATACCGAATTTCATCAAAATCGGTGATGGTGGGTGACATTTTCAGAAAATTCTGGATGATTTGATTGATTGCTTGATTTAAAATGTTTTGGGTGCGTCGGCACTTAAGACCATTTTGCACCCTTCCGTGTATACTGGGAAACATCCCCTTATCTAAAATTCTGACAAATCGTAAAAAGGGGGTGTAAATAGCCCCTTTGGAAAAAACTGAAAGTGCATGGTTGTAGAAAGACCTGCATGAGACAAACACAACACATTAAAAAGTCAGAACAAACAAACTAAAAACCTCCTTACAGACGGCGTAAAAATCTAAAAACAATTGATAAAATTCTGCTGTCATCACCCAAGAGGGATGACGAACAGCCGGAAAGGTTAAAAGTCTGCCGGAGGTAAGCAAGATCGACACATTCAACGAGAATGTGTCGAATGCTTAAAACGACATTACAAACACGACACAACGGAGGGTCCAGCCCTTGCAGCAAGTGACCATGCGTTAGACGGCTGTGTCCTAGACGCATGCGGGTCCAGAGAGGGACGGGACGAGGAACGCCAAGCACCTATGGTGGGCTTAATAGCGTGAAGCTTGTTCCCCGTTTCCGTATCCCACTGGGCCTGCCAAGTGTCAAGAAGGCGACAACGGAACACATTCTGCAGGTCGCTAGCTGGCAAAAGGTGGACGAGAACTTCGCCATCTGCATCAGAAGACTTGGCGGCAGCATCAGCTGCTTCGTTCCCCTGAATGCCCACGTGGCTAGGGACCCAACAGAAGTGTACATCGGCACTGGCAGATAAGGACACAAGCCGTCTGAATATGCGTTGCGCTACTGGGTGCCGGGAATACGGCGAATCCAGAGACTGCAACACGCTGGTCGAATCACAGCACACAAGGACTTTCTTCAGACCATTGACGTCTGCAAAGTCCAGTGCCTTTAGAATGGCGTACAACTCTGCCGTATAGATGGAACAGGCAGGATGTAGCGAGTAACTGGAACTTTGAGAGTCTAGGACGAAGGCGCAACCAACTGATTCGACTGTCTTGGACCCATCCGTGTAAAACACATTAAAATTGCGAAGTTCTAAAAACCGTTTGCTGGTATACAACCATTGGTGTTTCTGCCTTTGGAAGGGCACTCAGAGAGAAATCGATAGAAGGTGCAGGAAACTCCCAGGTCGGGACAGGCGGAATGAGTGGAGAGACGCCAGGAAGATCACTGTCAACACCAAGTGCTGACAGGATCTCGTCTGCACGGACACCAAATGGTCTAGTTGCTCTAGGGTGGAGCCGATACCTTGCCAGCCTACTCTCGTCTGACACGGCACGATAGGATGAATGTGAGGGCATCGATCGAAGATGGAGGAAGTAGTTCACTACCAGCCGCTGTCGTCGCAGAGACAGCGACGGCTCAGATGCCTCTACGTACAAACTGGCGACTGGACTGTTACGAAAGGCACCAGAGCATACACGTATACCAGCATGGTGGACGGTGTCTAGGATGCGAAGTCTAGACGGGCGGGCAGAAGAATACACAACACATCCATAATCGAGCTTCAACCTGATGAGTGCACGGTACAGGTGAAGCAGTACCGTCCTATCAGCACCCCAAGAAGTATGAGATAAAACGCGTAGAAAGTTGAGAACTCGAAGACAAGAGAACTTTAACTGTCGAAGGTGAGGTAGCCATGTTAATTTCTTATAGAAAATGAGGCCCAGGAAGCGGACCTTATTCACGAAGCACAGGGGAGATTTCCCCATGTACAGGTCAGGATCTGAATGACATGTAGGCTGACGACAAAAGTGGACACAAACGGATTTCTTGGATGAGAAGGTGAAACCTGTTTGGGACTACCACTCAACCAAACGGTTTATCGTCAGTTGGAATTCACGAGAAGCTGACGCGAGATTCCGTGAGCGACAAAAGATCGTGAGGTCGTCTACATACAGAAGACCATATACAGGGGCAACAATGCTTGCCATAACACTGTTCACGGACGCCCCAGGAATGGAGCTGCTTTATGATGCCAAAGCGCCACGTTGTGTCATATGCGTTTTGGAGGTCAAAGAAAACTGCAACTAAATGTTCCTTCTTGAGGAATGCGTCCTGAATGTGCGTTTCCAGCTGAACCAGATGGTCCAGTGTGGAACGGTTGGAGCGAAAACCACATTGAAAATTACTTATCAAACAGTTTTCCTCCAAAAACCAGGAGAGACGCTTGTTGATCATGCGTTCCATCAACTTGCACACACAGCTAGTTAAGGCAATAGGCCTATAACTCGAGGCTGCGGTGCGTTGTTTACCTGGTTTCAGGATGGGAACGATAATTGCTTCTTTCCAGGAGGTAGGGAAAGAGTCCTCCAACCAAAGCCTGTTGAATACCGCCAGAAGGAAATGTTTTGCTCCAATGGGCAGATGACGAAGCATCTCATAGTGGATCTTGTCCACTCCTGGAGCTGTATTCTTAGAATCTCGAAGCGCCTGATCGAACTCCCATTCAGTGAAAGGAGAGTTGTATGGCTCGGTGTTATGACTTCGAAAAACTAGAGGGCGTAGTTCCTGACGGTCCTTCTCACGGCGGAAACGTGGTTCATAATTTTCCGAGCTAGACGCATCAGAAAACTGTGTGGCCAAGATATTACCTATGTCTCCGGAATCGGTGTACAGCGTTCCATCGTGCTCCAGAGCACTCAGAGGAGTAGATGCACCCCTGGATGCGACTTACTTTGGTCCAAATAGCTTTCGACGAAGCCTGCTTTGTCAGAGAAGACACGTATTGGACCCAGCACGCCTTCTTAATGGCTCGAATGAGCCGACGGGCACGTTTAATGCGGAACTGCTCCAGGTTTGTGGCAGTGTGGTTCCTATTGAATCGATCTAGGGCATGATTGCGGTCCTTGATGGCTGCACTGATCTCCGCAGTCCACCAGGGGACTGGGCGTCGCCTCGCAGGTCCACTGGGATGTGGAATGGAGGTGTGTGCAGCATCATGCACTCGTGACACAAAGATATCTAAGGCGTCGATGGCTGGCAAAGTCGGCGCAAGATCGACTTCAAGGTCCACTGCACGCTCGAAGGCACCACAGTCGGCCCGACTGAGATGCCAGTGAGGGTGTTGTTCACGTGAGTGCTGAAGATGTTCGAAAGTAAGAATGAGTGGGAAGTGATCACTCCCACAGAGATAAGGGTGAAGACTCCAAGATGTGGTAGGAGCAAGGCTGGGACTGCAGAAGGACAAGTCTAACGCAGAGTGTGTGCCTGAGGAAGGACTGAAATATGTGGGAGTCCCATCATTCAGCAACGTTAAAGCTGATGCCTCACGGAATTGATCTACAATTTGACCCCGGGGCTATGTACGAACGGAGCCCCACAAACGATGGTAGGAATTAAAATTGCCCAAAAGAACTACAGGAGACGGAAGTTGTTCGAATAAAGAAAGGAGGTCCTCAAGAGAGAATCGCTCCTCCCTTGTGATGTAGACACAGCACACAGATATTGGCTGTGATAGATGAACCCGCACGGCGACAGCTTGGAGGGGGGTGGTGAGAAAGATTGGCTTTGAGTGGATAGTATCTCGAACACCGATTGCAACACGACCGTGTGCACGACGACCCTCAGGAAACTTGTCGGTGCGGTAAAGCGTGTATCCGTTCAAAATCACTGATTCATTTTGACGAAAATGTGTCTCTTGGAGATATATGATGGCAGGGTCAAATTCAGATATTAAGATTTGCAGTTCCTCGAGATGCGTACGGAAACCGTTAAGGTTCCATTGGAGACAATAAGCCATAGCTGTAGGTATGATAGTTACCTTTTAAGGCGTACTCTATTTCTAGGCCCTGTCACCTTGATAAATTCTTCATCCGCGGCTTCGTCCTGTATCATGTTCTCGGCTAAGGACACAGAGGGCGAAGGGGATGAAGAAGGGGGAGTGGGGGCGGGTGCTTTTAGCGCCCGCCGGGCAGCTTTCAGCTGCGCTTTAAGTTTCAGGGTGGTCGATGCCGCCCTGACTGGAGAGCTACTGAACTTGAGAAAATATTCTTTGGTATGCACCTGCTTGAACTTTTTCTCTGTGGAGCGAGGAGTGGTTGCTGGTTTCCTCGAAGCAGGGCGAGCTACTACGGGAAGCGTTGTTGTTTGAGTGGACACGTCGCTGGTTTGTACACCTACACTGCGACGGGTAAAAGCCGCTGCAGCAACTGTAGCGAATGGCACAGGTAAAATGGTGCGTATACTTTCACGGAGACGTTGTTTTGCTTCACCAGCGGCGATTTTGTCTGTGACCACCAACTCTCTGATTTTCTTCTCTTGTTGGAAAGAGGGGCAGTCACGATGCCAGACTGGGTGCTCGCCTTGGCAATTAATGCATTCTGGACCAGAAGAACAAGGTTCGGTCCCATGATCAGGCTTACTACACTTACCTCAAAGGGCGGTAGTGGCCTTGCAGGAAGGCTGAGTGTGCCCAAAGTGTGTGCCAACCGCATCGGGTTAGGGATGTACGGCCGGACTTTCAGTCTCAAATATCTAGCCCGTACTCTATCTGAGAGAGTGGTCGTTTGAAAGGTCAGTATAAGTGAAGCAGTTGGAACAAGTTCTCCGGACTTTCGCGTCTTTATTCGCTGCACTGCGGTGACATGTTGGTCTGAGAGTGCTTCAAGAATCTCTTCCTCCTCAGCATTTAGCAGATCCCAGTGGCGAATCACACCTTTACTACTGTTAAGTTGACGATGGGGTTCAACATTAACTATGTCTTTCAAGAGATCGTTCGTTAACAGATCAACACAAATACAAATAATTCACAAGAAAAGCAAAACAAGCATGGAAGATAAATATAAGTATGGAATCAAATTGCTTTATATAAATAAAAGCAAAAACTAAACAAGACCATTTCACTTCAACTATTACATAATAAAACAATTTCAACTATTTTGTAATTGACATCTTTAACAAATTAGTGAAGGAATTAGTGTGCTGTTTTATAAATATCTGATACATATAAAAGTAACAAATTAATTCTATGTATTTAATATTAATTGAATAATAATAATGTATTTTTAAATATTTAGTAATTTATTTACATTTAATAACATTATAAATATGTATGTCTTGTATATCTGCACGCACATGTGTGTAGATTAAGATCTTTGCCCCTCAACCAGTCTTCAATGATTTCGCACCCTCACTGAAAGAGAGACTGTTGAATATAGGCTAGTTCTGACAAATGGGGGGAAAATGAAACGAATTAATTCCTCTAGTTTTCATTTCTATCTCAAGCTTCGTAGCATGGTGCAGGTCCGTGAAGAACTTCTCCATTTGCAAGCTTCCACAGAAAATGCTGACGCCCTCCCGTGCCAAGAAATTCCTTCTGGAATGAGACACGAAGGAAACAAACAGGCCACGTGGCTCAGATAATCTCCTCCTGTACTTTAGGGAGGAGCATCGAAGGTGGCGAAGGAACAATGCTTCTGCCTTTTTTTGTTTCCGTCAGTCGGCGCCGCCTTTCTTGCTCGCTGTTCGTTCCATTAATTTCCTTCGAAGGAATTTAAACACGGAAAGAGACACTCTGCGCTCCGTTGACTTAGGTATACATGCGGCAGGCCCGTAGCTAGAACTGATCTTCAGGTGGGGGGGGGGGGGGCTTACGGGTTATCAGGGGGGCTTTGTAAACCAAGTCCATTTTTCACAAATTTAACAGTATTAAATGAAGGTAAATTATATGTGTGTGTGTGTGGGGGGGGGGCTCATTAATTTATAAATATTATATACTATACAAATACTACATTTTTCTATATCTTTTAAAACATCTCTTAAAGTGTTAATTGACTGGTACTGAAATCATCCCTTACAAACTCCATACTACTTTAGATTATACAGATATTTATGTCACACACACACACAAAAATGCACAATATTCAATCACAGCGCCTACAGTATATTTCACCCCCTGCCGAAGCAATGAAATTCCCCTTCCTTCCCAAAGCATGGGAGCTGTTGACCTTTGACGCAGATGCGGAGGGAATTTGCATGATGACATCAAATTCACAGATTTCTGTCTAAACGGAAGGTCGCAACATGGACAGTGAAGGTACAGATAAAGAAGCTCCCATATGAAAGAACTTTCTGAAGTCTAGAGAATATTCTAAATACTTGCAGCTACGTCTGCTCATAAACAAAATGATCGAATGTAATACTAGATGCTGTTCATATTCTGTGGATTTATCCTTAAAGTTGTTACATTAAAGTTTATACATTTTCACTCTTCACTGCAAACTAATTATGCAAAATAATTTACATAATGTCAAGAGGAACTGATGGCAGTGCCAGAGGGTCTGACGGCAGTTCCAGGGGGTGCTCAGCCCCCCTTGCACCTGCCTGGCTACGGGCCTGACATGCGGCTGCAAGAAAAAAAAATCCAGTCTCCATAGTGAGATGAGCTTGGTGTTACCTGGTGAATGGGTGAAAACTAGGGATGGATAATATCGGAAATTTGATATCGCGATATATCGTCAAGATAATATCGTCACAGACAAAACGATATGATATTTTTTCCGTATCGTGATATCAGCGATATATCGTTTCCACGATATACCGTATATCGCCAAATATCGTGACGATATATCGAAGACACAATATATATCGCCAAAACATGGTGACGATATATCGTCTGGTTCGAATCCAGGCATGGGTTTGTGTGTCCTTTGAAACTGTCCTTTCATAAGTTTCATAATATCATCACTCATTCTCATCTTCGCGATTAGCCAAGAGTGGCAGAAAAGAAAGTTAAATGAACAAATGAATCAATCCTTTGAAAATCTTAACCAGAGACTGCAAGGTAAGCAGCAGAGCATAGCAGCTGCACTTTTAGCTATTGAAGCTGCACAGATTTTGTTTCAAGATAGAAGATAATACTGTAATATTGAACATATCTTTCATGCAGCTGAGAAACTTGTTGAACATGATCTTGAGCCGATACTTTACTTTAGAATTCAATGTTTTGAAATGTTGGATACGGCATTCAAAGGAGGTTCACTAGAAAACAAACAGGAATAAGGATATTTCGATGTTCATGCTGTGCTTCTAACTGGGGAAACAAGTGACACAATAATGGCAATATCATCAGCGTATGGTGTCTCTTCATCTTTCGAAGAGCAACTCTCAGTATGATAATTCAAAACTCGCTCAGGCTGTTAGGCAAATAATTAACATTTGAACTGAGATACGCTTAAAAATTATATCAATTTCTCTGCAATAAATTTCAATATTATAATTATATATTTAAAAATATTTTGAGTTTAATTACTGTTCTGTTCATTTCGTATTTCATCTCTTTCTTCTTCTTGAGTATATTGTAATTGGTAAGAAAACAATTGTCTAAACTTAATTACTTTTATTTTCTCATTTTACATCGATTTTATATCTCTATTGATTACTCACGACAATTAGTCACCAATATCCCAGGAAGCAGTGGCGGTGATTATGGGAGGCAGTTGCCACCCCACTTTTCGCCACTTTTGCCCCCACACTATGCTAAACCTTATCTATGTACAAAGGGAAATATACTGTCCTTGCCCTCCCAGTTTTGGCACCTCCCCCACCCGGTTTTGGAACCCAATCGCCGCTACTGCCAGGAAGTGTGTAACTTTACCCATTAATCCATGTTCATCGATATAGTCATTTTAAAGCATATTGTTTGCATTATTATTGATTGATTTGGTGTTTTAAGTCCACTTCATGCACAGTAAGGGTAATCGAGACTGGACCTACAGTTTAAAGTAAGATCCGAACCACTATGTGCCTCCACCGGGTATCGAACCTGGGAGCTCTTGATTACAAGGCGACGAATTATTAGTATCCTTACAATTATTTAGAGAAGTAAGGAGACCAGTGCACTTGCTTTAGACTCTGGCTGCTCCTCTTGCGAGGCTGAACCTAGCTTCAGTGCTTTGCGTCTCCCCAAGAACAATTTTCGAAGTACAATGACCCAAAAGCGCCTTAATTCTGTGACACTGTGTGAAATACATAAGGAAAAGCAGGATAATATTGACACTAAAGAGATCATCATTGAACGTTGTGGTTGTCAAGTAGAAGTTCAGGAATATTCATTCTATTTTGAAATATATCACTGCTTTATTTCATCAGGATTAGTATTTTTCTTATCATTTATAACTGTAAAGATGTATGTACTACTTAATACCGCTCTCCTGTAGCTAAAAGTTGTACTGTTATATATTTATACGATGCGTAACCAACGTTCCAAGAGAAACGGGCGTGTAGTGTTTGTGTGAGCGTGCATGCGTGAAGATATAGCTAAAATCCAAACAAATGATAGTGAAATAAGTATTATAAACAGAAGGCGATAATCAAATCCTCAATCAAAAGTTACATGTAAAGTATTGTGTTGTATAAATATATAATCAAAATATAGTTCATATTTTAAACAGCTATTAAAGTTTGATGTACCCTATATATGTTTACGTTTTCAGAGCTAGTTAATTTCAATTTCGGTTTTGTAAAGGTTTTACTCAATTAAAAAGATTGACCCCTCCCGCAAACGAAAGATTTCGGCATTTATTCTGTGCTTAGCATTGCCCCCCCAATGTCAGAAGAAATCGGCGGCTATGGTTAGTATTTGTATTAACATTTGAGATTTCAGTAATAACCGAAGAGGGATGAGGAGACAGGTGAGTGGAGAAGGTTACATAATTTAGAAGTACATAATTTGTATTCATGTCCAGATATTATTAGAATGATTAAATCAAGAAGACTTAGGTGGGCAGAACATGTGACACTAATGGGAGAGGAAAGAAGAGTTTACAGGATTCTTGTTGGGAAACCTGATGGTAAGAGACCAGTAGGAAGACCAAGATGAAGATGGAGGGATAATGTTGAGATGGACTTAAAGGGAATTGGTAGGGATGGAAAAGAGTATATAGATCTTGCTCAGGATAGGGACAGATGGAAGGCCTGTATTGCTGCAGCCATGAACCTTCGGGTTTATGAAGGCTAGAGAGTTAGTTAGTTAGTAATAATAATAACCGAAGACGGGACATTTGTCTTCTGGATACATTAACTCTAAGGTGATGTAGCATTCTACACCCAATAAGAAGTACTCGTGTTTCATGAAGACACATATCAAAAACATAACGTACAAAAATGCATTGAATTGACGTACAGTACATACTACATTAAATGTTTCAACTTATGCTCTTAACTTTAGTGCATTTTGATCACGTTCAGCACGAGAAGTTGAGAGAAGATAATTACACTGTGATGTTAGTGTTTCACATATTAAGTACCCTGGGCTACTTTTAGGTTCTTTTCTCCTTTGCGTCGGCGGGTAGCTGATATACTACCCTCGACTCGACTGTCAAATTACAAATTCAGATTCCTCCAATTAGGGAAGGTTGCTTGCTTTGTCTCTGCGGGAACAATACTCTGACTAGCTGTGGGTTTTTAGTGTGGGCATGCGTTTTGGGTGGAGTCCGTTTGTACTGCAGTAAAGATTTCTACTATTAGCCAAAAAAATCATAAAATTGTTTGATGTAGCCTGTATGAAATGCACACTTACTCTCAGTTATATTTCAGAAAAAGGAAAGACAAGTGATTACTATAATCTGGAGCATTGTTGTGCTGTGAAATCCTTAAACATCAACTAAATTTCTTTCTTTCTTATATACGGCAGCACATACAGATGCCTGTTCATTATAAACACCTCATCCTCATTATAAATTTAAATTAGCTATGACCATTAGGTAACTGTCAGATTTAATTGGTAGTTTGCCCCAAAAATCAACAGAGAAAAAACTAGATACTTCTTTTATCCAACAACTACATCCTTTGCATCTTAATATATGAAATATGTGAAAAGTGGTGTACATGGGACGACACGCACACCAAATTTGTACAGTCAGTATTCAACTGGTTAAAATTATTTCTTGGGGTACGTTGAATCATAGTTATTCTTTCATTGGTTCAGGCTGCATGTCAGAAAAAAATTATTTTCTATAAAATCCACTTTGTGCTCAGCTAAATTGACTGGACCTACAGGGATTCAAATCATACGCAATGTGCTCCCACCAGGGATTGAACCCGCGACCACTTCATTACAAGCCGACAGCGATACCACTGCTGCATCGGGGAGACCATGAAAACTATACCCTGTCCCGGGTATCTCTGGAGCAAAGGAACGAAACTAAATCTCTGCGCAAGTAGTGACGTAATGACGCAATGAACACGTGAAAGGGTACGGGATTTCCCCCTTCTTTGCGCGGCCTTGATCCAAAGATACCCGAGACAGGGTATACATTTCTCAAGCTATTTTTATTCCTTCTTTATTACTAGTACTAAAATCTACGTGCTCTGCATTCAGATGATATCCATCTCTGCTCATCTACGACTCTCTCGACCACAGGTAAAGAATCACAGTTAGGGCAGGCCCTGTTTTAACGTATGATTATACTCACATGTTTCATACATGAATCGTTTCAATGCCTCTTCTAATTTAGCATAATCGTCATTGAGGGGCCTTTCTGAAACTGCATGCTAAACGCTGTTATTGAAAGGACTCCTACCAAGTTTGAATTCCATTGAACACTGGTTTAACTTCCTGCAATAAACTGTAGGTCTGGTCCGGATTTGCTTATCTGAGCATAAGACGGACTTTTTATTAAATAACTTTGGCGATAAACTTCACGTGGCAAAAAGAGAAGTGAACCTTATTTAATTACGTAATACCACATAAATTAAATGCTAAATATTAGTGTACGGAATAATTGATACAGGGTGATAGTACACAATAGTTGAAATAAACAAGTTGGCAAGGATATTAATCATTATATATCCGCAGGACATTGCTTTTATTTTCTCAAAACAAACATACGTACTAATAAAGACAACTTACACAACAGTAGATTGCTATTCGGTAGATATTTTCATTGCAAAACAATGTATGTTTCCGGTATCCGTAATTTCTCAAATAACCCAATCAAGAAAACCAAGGTTTCTCTAACCACAGAATATCATTCTTATATTTGTCTAAGAATAGGTAGTCTATATATCACTATATAAGGCCGATTATAATTTAGAGCTGTTTAGCTCTAATTCGAATACAAACAAGTAAGTTAGATTAAACATATAGAATAACTTGGAATTTCTATCGGTGTACAACGTTTTATGTTTGTATCTGCAGTACTTGTGAATATTTGACAGGTATGGAACCAAGGCCGCCCGTTGGATTTTTCTCAGTGAGGGGGCGGAAGGAGGGGGGGCAGTGCATAAGAGGAAGAAAGGTGCTTTCTCAGCCCTAGGATAATTTACGTAGGCACTTAATCTGTAGTCTTTCACGGCATTCACCCTTGTTTCCTCGCTACAGTTTCAAAACTTGAATTATATGAAGTATTTCCAGATATTTCGAGGGGGGAGGGGGCAAGTGTCCCCTGGCCCCCTTGTATGGAACGGCTCGTTTGTTAACTAAAACAGGTAGATCGCCAATTGTGAACGTTTTGTAGAATAAAGTTGGTATTCTTTTATTATAATCGTCGCTACGACAAATTAAATTTATGCAGCCTTTACTTGCTTCTCAGACATCAAAAGCAAGAGATACAGGGTGTCCACATTAAACTTTCCTAATTTCTATTTACAATTGTGAGGAAAATATTCGACGAAGAGCCTTGTAGTTTTCTGCAACATGTAAAGCAACAATTTTTTTTTTTTTTTGTAAGTACAAGATAGAGGGCAGTGCGTTGTGTTCTATGTGGAAACTAAATCGTCAATTTCAGTCCAAAGACATTTCAGACGTGCGTTTGAACTGGAGCCACCAGACGCGGGCTTCGTATGACACGTTCCTATCGCCCCTGATATGCGAGTGCGCACATGGGTCGAGATCGAGTATTGGCTACACATTTTAAGGGATACGAAAGGAGCCCACGTAGAAGTTCAATAAAAAAAAGTTTTCGAGTTGCTTTACATGATACCGCAAACCGCAAGGCTCTATGTCGAATAGTTTCTTCACAATTGTAATTTGAAATCAGAGAAAGTTCATGCGGACACCCTGTATATATCGATTACAACAAATTATGTATTTCTTTAAGGAGTAATAGTGTCTGAAATTATAACGAATGTATAACAACGACGGACGGAAGCTAATAAAATTTTCTCCATCTTTAACTTTCATAAAAGGGGAAGAGATGGGCGCAACTGCTTACGTGAGCCCATTCTTTCCCTCCAGCCGCCCCTCTGTTTCGAAAATGCAACAAACGGCAGGCTGCTTGTTATCCTCAGCTGAACATCTGTGTTTTCTTCTGGAGTGAAGGACCTCCCCGATGGAGCAGTGGTAGCGTTGTTGCCTTGTAATCAAGGTGTCCCGGGTTCGATACCCTGTGGAGGCACAAGTGGTTCGGATCCCACTTAAAACTGTAGGTCCAGTCCCGATTAGCCTTACTGTGCATAAAATGGACTTAAAACAACAATTCTGGAGTGAAGGCGAGAGGCAGGAGGCGCCTGAAATTTTTCACCGGGTGGGCAGAAGCTCTATATTGATAGATTAGGGTGGGCAGATATAAATGTAAGGCCATGTATGTATGTATATGTATCCCCTTCTCTCTTACACTCCTGTTTTCCCTACACTTCTTTTCTCTTTACTTTTCATATTTCTTTTACTCTTTAATGCTTTCTTATATCTTTCTCAGCTTGTTACCTCTTTCTCCCTTTCACTTTCTCTCGTTACATTTTTCAAAAGTTTCTCTCAACTGGCACACACACAAACACAAACACACACACGCGTGTTGGTGTCTTTCTTTTCTAATCCATTCTCGCATCTTGTTCCACTTCTTTGTCTCCGATGGACACAGTTATTTCAAGAAAGTGTTTGTGTGTGCTGCCATACGTTCTAATCACATTATTTCATTCATGTTAATGTAGTGAAATAAATGTGAATCGGTTACATCACATTTTGTCTTTCAAGTGCAAGAAATACAAGGCACATACTCAATTTTATATATCCGGCGACAGTGATAGAAAGTGTGATGGTAGACAATGGTGAAGAATTAAATTACTTTCTCGTTTCTCATAATTTAAATGCATGTTCCTGATCATTTTATTTTCATCATATGAGTTTTTCACAAACTTGGGGGTTAAAGATCACTATTCTTAGCTTACAAGGTTATTGCAACTGACAAATGTATCTGAATGTTTGTTTGCAGTAACGGCGATCGGGTGTCAAAACTTGGGGGCAAGGACAATATACTTTTCTGGTAGAAAAGTCTTAGCATTAAGAGGCCATAGTGCGGGTGCAACAAGTGGTAAAATTTGGCGGGTGAAACTTTGCCCCCTTGCTCCACTAATCGCCGCCACTGAATATTTTGATTAAAATTTATGTCTTATTGGGAATATACACACACACACACACACACACCCACACACACACATCACATCACACGCGCGCGCGCGGAAAACCACGCTACTCGAAGGCTGGTAACTGCAGTCGATTCCTCCCTCTCCACGCAATGCTGTTCCTCTTACGTGCTCATTGGTGGAGGCGTCTCGCGTCACTACTTACGCAGAGACTTGTTTTCGTTTGCCTGCTCCAGAGATAAATGGGACAGAGTGTACTAACGAAATATAAACTTACAACCAACAGTCATGGTGTTGTAACCAATCTCACTAGAAATTCCTGTGGAAAAAACACGGAAATTCCTATGCGGTGCTGAATGCGTTTGCTGCCCGGTAGGACCCTGATTGTCTCCCTGGAATGGATTGTATCGCCATAGAGCTGAGTTCACCGCGTTCTTTTTAAGGTGTAAAGAAAATGAAGGCACTTACTAAAACTATAACATTATATTAATAATAAATATGTACACATGACACGTAATTACACTGTCCTGCACTCCTGCCTCAGTAAACTGTTTATATGAAATTGGAAGCCGGTGTTACAATAACACGTCACTAGTTCTTCACTGAATGATATCAGCACTGTAATGTTCCTGTGAAACTGAACTACATATCACTGCACTTCACTGATACGCTGAATGAAACGTAACCACGTTAGGCTTACGTTTTTGATGAATATCCGCAACGCGGTGACTTTCGGCTGTTGCCGGAGTGACTTCTGCACGAACACTGACGGAAGTACTCTACCGCGCAAAGATGGCGGCAACTAGGCACCGCACCCGATATGAACTGACCAATGGGAGTGCAGGTTTCTTAAAGCACTGGATATACACAAAATAAGCAATTGGTTATATAGAAACAAATGCATAGCAAAATGAGCAAGAGAAAAGTGCGAATACAAGAATATATAAAAATATATATCGTGGTTAGTTTTTAGAGATAATTCTCCAACAGGTGCATCTCCCGTGTGTTTCAAATTTTAAGGCAAATTTACTGTGTTAGAGATAAGCTGGCAACACTGAAAAGCCGAGACGAACATGTCCATGCATACCATGTCATATTGTTCCATAAAATTCTTGACGTAATGGAATCAGAGCTTTGTTGTTAAACGGCTATCGAGGCGGCATCTGAATGACTGAGCGGCACAAACCACATAATGAGGTGGGCGTATCTGCCCCCCTCCCACCACGCACTGAGGAATAATAATCTTCTGCATGAAACCGATAGGGGTCTCTCGTGCCCTTATAAGTCCATGCTGAAAACAGGAGTGAATATGTTGGCCTCCACGTGTAAAGATAATCACAAGGGGTGAGCCTTTTTGAACGCATTTCTTACAGAAGCTGCATCGTTACAATTTTCTGATTCCAAAATTTCGCAACGTGTCCCAACGCCTTCAGCTTTACTTCACTGTACGCAGGCTTAACTTTGAACCAGTCTCTAATGGAGAGTGAAGCTTCCCCGATGGCGTAGTGGTAACGTCGTCGTCTTGTAATCAAGAGGTCTTGGGTTCGATACCCCGTGGAGGCACATCGTGCAGTGGTTCGGATCTAACTTTAATCTGTAGGTCCAGTTCCGATTAGCTTTTCTGTGCATCAAGTGGACTTAAAACAACAATTCAATCAATCAAACGGAGAGTGGAATAATTTTTCTCTCGATTGTACCAGCGTTGAGGACACAAATTTCGTTGTTTTTGTATGTTAATTATACGTCTAGTCTCTGTGTGCATTAAATCCTTTTGCTTGAAAATTTCCGAAAATTTTACTACGGCACAAGGAAAAGAACATTTGGCCAAAAGTCTCCGTGCATCTCCCCCTTAATCCGTTCAACTCGGGGCATAAGGAAGCATGCTCCACTCTGCCCCTTCCCTCCACGCGGGAGGTTCTTTTGCGCGTGGTTCCAATGTTTCACTATAATATACCCCGTCCCAGCTATCTCTAGAACAAGGCCGCTCATAGCGGCAGAGAAGGGGTGGGGGATCGAGTGGGCAGAGCGAAGCAGTACACGCTGCTCCAAGGCTGGTAACAGCAGTCGCTTTACCCCCTCCACGCAATTCCATTCCTCTCACGTGTTCATTGTGGAGCCGTCTCGCGTCACTACTTCAGCAGAGACTTGTTTTCGATAGCCTGCTCCAGAGATAAATGGGACAGAGTGTAATATTCCTGTTTATTTTTGACACAAGACGTATACTCTATATCAGGAATATGTGGAGCAACGCTGCGCATAACGGTAGAGAGCCAATGAGCGGAGCGAGGCAGTGCGCGCTTCTGCAAACGGCTGGTAACTGCACTCATTTCCGCTCTCACGAGTTCATTGGTCGAGCCGTCTCGAGCCGCTACTTGCGCAGGGACTTGTTTTCGTTCGCTCGCTCCAGAGAATCCCGGAACAGAGTATAGAAACCTTCAATATAGCAGCATTGGGTCTTTATATTCCATTTCAAATACATGACACTATGTTACAATTTGTAACTTTAATGTACGAATCGACGGTGTTTGGTGGGATTTATCCTTCACTATATAGTCTCTCAAGTGTTGACAGTGTAAACTTTGACAAGTAGTTAGTTACTTATTTCTCGTTCTGGGAAGAATGTTAAGTTAACTCCAATAAATATGGAAATGAATTAATCAGTTTGGGTTCTGCTCTTTCTAGGAAAATGGAATGTAAAATTCATAATTTGAACTAAAAACAATTATTTGAACACTATTTCAAGGCGATTTTCCACGAGGAGAAACTTGGGGTGATACTGCTATCATGGAGATGAATGCCCCCCTCCCCCTCTTTTAATAATATCTATATATATGTTCCTCTTTCGTGATATCATAAGAATTTCTCTGTATAATTTCTTGGTGTCTGTGCTGAAAGAACTCAGAACTCAACTAGAGTTCACGAGCTATATCTTTGCGGGTGCCTTGGCTACTCCGCGCAGAGTGTGAGAGAGATACGTTTATGTAGTTGCCACCTAATCGCCCTTTGGGTGGTCGACAGCAAGGACCAAACGCAAGGATAATGACGCGCAGCCGGTTGCTCCTCACCCTTGCTACCGCGCAGCCGTGCTTGGGCTGGATTCACCCGCAAAGATACATATCGTCAACTCTAAGCGCACGGCCACGAAAATAGCCGGCTGGGCAGAATTGCTCTGGTGCCACAAATGGAAGAAGCAAATCGGGAGCGGAACAAAAGTTACCTCTATCCGTGGTAAGTTTGTGTCATCCCTGACCTTTCGAGCGAGCAAATACTCTCTTTGTATCACATGGATCACAAATACCAACTTTACAACGAGATCTTTCATTCTCTTAAACCTTCGGAGTTGTGCTCCGACGTGAAAACAGCGCGAACTTCTGCCACCCGCCTAATTTCATGGCCGTGGGTTTAGTGGTTTATTCTTAACTAGTGTAAAATATAATGAAGTGTTTTTAATGCATTTGAAAATATCATTACTAAATACCAATTTACGTTTCATCAAATATTTTAAGAGAAACTTAGAATACTTATACTTTTTGAATAACTAGAAAATTGTCTCTTGCAGGGGAATTCAAGTGTTGTTGCGCTTTATCATATTTTTTTTAGATTATACAAAATTTATAAATTGTTGTAGTGTTTATCCTTATGTACAATACTGGAATATATTTCGAATATTAAGGAGATAATTTGAATTTATCAAAGTATTTTGTGTATGAAATAAGTCACTGATTATGTTGTTAGGAGTTCAGGATAACTGTAGCGCAAAGATATTCTGTCAAGAGTGTCTCACTTCTGTCTCTTTTCTGCTTTCAGGTATGTGACGCAACCAATACTCCCATCTGTAAAACAGGTAGAAATAATCAGATTTTAGATGTAACACTCTTTTGGTTAGCAACACTTATTTACGTACTTCATTTTTCAGTTTATCAGAACTGGCACTAATAAGTATAATATATAAGGAACTATTAAGTATACAGAGAAAATATGTAAACATTCATGATTTATTTTCCGTTTAAGAAAGTTTATTTTTTAATATTTTCATTTACAATCAGGAGCGGCGCCAGGGAGGTGCGAACGGGTGCTTGTGCACCCTTCATTATCTACCACATCCCTATCAAAACCTATGCTCAACCGAAAACAACAGTGTCATATTATGTCATACCGTCACATTGAGAGCCGAATGTTAGGTACAAGTGAGACCGGTCGCCTGCATATGTCATTAGCCTCCCTTGAACAAGCTGTTTTTTTATACACGCATGTTTCAAGTTTTCTTCATTTTCAACATCGCACGCCATACATTTCATTCCGCACCCCCCTCAGCACCCCTAGATGATTATTCCTGGTGCCGCCGCTGTTCACAATTTCAATTCTGTCACCTACAATTGGATGTATACTGAAATATTTTCAAGTTCTTGTCAAGAAATAAGATCTTTAATTCTTTGTTGTAGCATTAAACATTTCGAAACCTTCCTCCAATCTTTCTGTGATATATGAATACGACAAATAGACCTATTAGTTTTCCAGAGTAGTAATATCTTGATAGTATCTAGGTATAATCTTCACGACCATTTATTTCAAGTTCACAGGATTTCAGACTATTACAAAACAAAATACTTGAAAATTTAAAATTTTTCTGTTGAGTCATTGCTTAGCAAGCAGAAGTAATACCACAAATGATTATAGACAAGTAATATAATATTAGCATGTGATATTCTCCAGAAGTAACGTTTATGAACGATTTCGATGTTCAAACGAACTAAATGATAAACCTTTATGCAACGTGTGAGACGAAATAAACCAAAAAGATGATAGGATTTAGTTACACATGTCAAGAAATGTGATACCATTGAACATTACCAACACTCTTTGGATTCGCTTGTGTATGAGATTACTCGTCTAATAACCAGTTGCACTAGAGTGAATTATTTATTCTGTAGTTGCATTTGTGTCATACTTCACGTCTGCGAACCTAATTGCCCCCTGATTGGTTGAGTCGTTATTTCAGAGAAAAAACTAGACCGCCATATTTTAGAAATCATGTTAAAAGTTTATTGGTTTTGCAAAGGAAGGATTTGCAGAAAAATCTGTGTGTGGGGGAGTGTATAATACATACGCATGCATACGCACATAGCTTTACAGTTTCGGTAAGTGTGTGGTAAATCATTACGAAGACTGGAGTGAAATACTACATAAGTTCTAATTTGCATAAAGTTATAGGGCCTCCACGACGTAGTAACGTTCTCGCCTTGTATTCAAGGGGTTATGTGTTCAATAACTGCTGGAGGCACATAATGCTTCGTATCCCAATTTAAAATGTAAGTTATGTTCCGATTATCCTGTCTCTGCATAAAGCGGACTTTAAAAAAAAACAGTCACTCATAAAGAACTAGTAAAATGTTGAAATGTAAAATTATCGAAAATTGTTTAATATTTACAAAGAACATGACTTAAGTTCCAATATATATAGGATGCGGCAGAAATAGTAAACTGGTTTTAATATTCCACGGTTTCGTTTGTTGCAGAGTGATTGTTGCAGAGAAGGGGCAGGCATGTACCGGTCACCTTGGAAAGAAGGTGGCAAGTGTATGTTCCGTCAGTGACGTGTGCAGTTAGCCATGGAGCGCTGAACAGTGGCGGAGTGTATTTGTGCTGTAGAGTGCTTTATTTGAAGTCTATATATCACCAAAACACAGAGAACATTTCGACGACAACTGAATCATTCTGCTTATTAACTGTTCCTGTTAGATGAAAGTGAGCTTGATCGTTCATCATCAACGTGTCCAGCATCCGCTGACAGCATTCCACACGGGCCATCTTGTGGCGATCTGACAGACGTGGCACAACTTGCATCTTGCATGGGTGAAAGTTAAGGTCTACGTGCAACACTCCCCGCACGCTTCAGTCCGATATCTGCAACGCTAAATCATGTTTACGTGCTGATCTGCATGGACTCCGCACTGCAGAGACACGGACGGCCGGGTGGTGATTTATTCTTCACACCATTGTCTTACCCAACAACATATAGCAACAGGAGAAGGTGCATCACGTCGATTCAGTTGTCTACAGCACAAATATCGCTCCGCCATTGTTCAGCGCTCCATGGCTAACTGCACACTTCACTGACGGAACATACACTTGCCACCTTCTTTCCAAGGTGACCGGTACATGCCTTCCCCTTCTCTGCAACAATCACTCTGCAACAAACGAAACCATGGATTATTAAAACCAGTTTACTATTTCTGCCGCACCCTGTTTTGTTTTGTCACGAGTATAACTAATTTAGCATTCAAACTCTCTACATGAGGAAAGTATTAATTATTATAAAAATGGTTACTGTAAAAGGAAAGCTGAGCTTGAGCTAAAAGTGTATAGACAATAACGAAAATTGATGTGTTTATAGATTTGGAAAATATTGCTCCAGATATAAAGTTGTAATCTTACCAAAATTGAGAATTGGATAAACTTAAAAATAAATAAAACTTTAGAGCAATAAACTGTAAAAATTGCCGACTTTCTTTCAAATTGAAAGAGCCGACCTCCGTCGCAGACAGAGTTGTTAGGTGTTACATCGCAAGTGGTTCGGGGTTCGAATCCAGGCCTAAAGATGGCTATTCCTTGTGAGTGTCCTTCTTCAATTTCATCATATCATAACTCATCCTCATGGTCGCGATTAGCCATAAGTGGAATAAATCAGAAATAAAATAATCGAATTCAATCAACCAAATGAAAATAATTAATTTTCTGAGATAATTGACTTGCATTGGCCGGTGACATAAATTTTTGCAAGTACGGATTTTTTCCGGCCATTTCCCCGCCTACAGCGGCTCACCCAGCCTCAAATCAAAGGCTACCTGTGGACAACCTTCGGGGATAATAGCGGCCCGAGCCTGGTGCTGATCACTAGGGAACGAATTTTAAGGTGCAGAAGCTTTCCAAAAATATAGCTGTTTTCATACCAATCGTTTCAGATATGTATTTTTAGTACATGAACACCCTTTGTTGCACCTTTTTGCATCTTTTCGTGAGATTAGCACATTTATCCCCCTTTTACACCCTCTTTTGACGCTTCTGCGCCTTTTTCCTTCCTTTTCTTTCATAATTTGTTTAAAAATTGGACAGAAAAATAAATGATTTTCACTCTTCTTGAGCAGCTACATAAAATCCTATAGTCTCGTTTTGTAGAGCAGAACGAGAGCTACAAAATGGTATAATATAATAATTGCAACCCAAATAGTTCCCAAGATGATGTAGCAAAACTAGCGAGACAAAACACAAACTTCAACAAAACCTATTCGGCAGAACCACAGTTCTCTATGCGGTCCGCGCGCATTATATACAGAAGGCGCAGAAAAAGAGAACATTTTATCAGCAGCACCTTTTCTAGCACCTTTGTGAAAACCTTTTCAGAACTTTTTTTCCCCCCTTTCTCACATCACCTCCAAAATGGCCGAGATACAGAATTTCTACCCGGACATCCCCAAATGGCACGGTGCTATATGAACGGGGAACTTACCTTGCATATAGCAACTTTACCTTACTTGTAGCATAACGCTACAAGTATGAATCAATCTTTCCCTCCTATTTATTTATTTTACTTATTTATTTCGGCTTTATTACATGGCGAAGTTAAGGCTATTATGTCTTTTCTTCTACCTAACCATCTACTTCGATATTTTCTTGCTAATCAAATAGAGAATAAGAGACCAAAGGAATACACATACAGACATATGCTCACCGTATCACGCACATAAACAAAAGGCAGTACAGTTTATATTACAAACACACACTGACACACATACACATGAGCAACCACAGGGGGCGCAGGGGGCATTGCCCCTCATCCTGCAAGGAAGTCAATTCAAGGGGGGGGGCAAAGGTTGACGGCCAAGAGCACCTGGCAGGGAGGCACAGAGGAACAATTGCCCCCTCGATTTCAAATTTTATTCAAATAAAATTACATTTCGTAAAATGTTCTTGCTTTTCTCAGTTTAGTCAAGTTCCGAGCCGTAGCTAGGGTCCGGCGAAAGTCGGCCATGGACTCCGAGCGATCTAAATCGAAAAAAAAAAAAATAAAATAAGAGAGAATGCCATGGCGCCCCGTAAAATATTTTAGACCCTATTAAATCAATGTTGTTTTCAGTTGCAAAAATTGTATATAAAAGTTATCTTGCTCGCTTCGCTCGCAATATGTCTTATTTTCTGTAATGTATTTAAATAATAGGTGTTGAAGAAACTTTGAATAGGTACACAATTTAGTGTTAGCATGTTGGATATGTACGTACAAAAATAATTATCTTCGGAATGTATTTATCATTCATTTTCTGCCATTCAAAAATACAGTTTGTGTGCTTCTTTTCCATTATTAGCTAATGTAAAATTGAACGTGTTGGAAAAATATTTCAAATCGTTTGTTCCAAACAAATGCTTTAGCACCGACTTCTACCCCCTTTTTATGTAACTTACGAGGGTAATCACGTCTTTGATTCTACTACTACTACTACCACTAGTAATAATAATAATAATAATAATAATAATAATAATGTTATTATTGTTGCTATTATTATTATTATTATTATTATTATTACTGGTACGTTTATCCTGGTACTGGCCCCACCCAGACAAAAATTCGTGGTTTCGCCTCTGCACATACACACATGCACGCACACGTACGTACTACAAGCAAATACATAACATTACGCATAAACGTAGTCCAAACGTTATACGTACATTAACAATCATTTCTTTGTGTGTCTTAGTTTCTTCTACCCTTCTCTGCAGCTGCTACTTAGTTTGGGAAGTCAAATATTTTATTTTGATTATTTAATAGATGTAATTTTAACAGCTTTTTGAACGTCACAATTAAGCAAGAGGCGCGAATTTCAGCTTGTTCCACAGGCCTGTTAAAGTAACAGTGAAAGAATTTGCATAAAGGTTGGAATTGTGGAGAGGAATGAACAAAAGTGGCAAAAGGTGGGGGTGGGGGAGCAATTGTCCCTCCTACCACTCATAATCGCCTCCACTGTTTGTAATCGAGCTTATTGTGAAATTTTGTTGTTTTGGGAGTAGTTAGATATGCAGCAGTTGTAAACTTCTAATTCAATACGCATGCTGATACATGCATAATCAATCTGCAGTTTAAACCACACCAGTTAGTGTGAACGAGAAGAGCGATCAACGTTCCTGGGTTGAAGGCTTTCTCGACGGCAGAGGGAAGGGCAAAAGTTTTAATGCGAGTTAATATTTCAGCCAACTGTAAAGATGCGTATCTCATCGGGGACCTGCGTGGGACGGGAATGAAAAGGAACTGTCGCTGAAACACGTGACCAAATATGGCCGCGCACCTCCGTTATCACCGCCTGCTCTCGGATTAGAGAAAGCCGAGGGTTGTCAAATCCCAGATTCTTGGACTCATCTTTCAGCCCCTGGAGGGGCCGGGGGAAAGCCACAGCTGCTGCGCCTCGGTCACGTACGGCGACGGAGGGTATTAGTACTTTCCTTACTTTAGGCCGTCTCTTCCTTGCTTCTCTAGGATAATCGCGAAGATGAACGATGCGGTTACAGTGTCACTTAAGCCGAAGAGTGACAGTTTTGAACCACGTATGCAATATAGTCGGAATGGGCACTGCTACTGAAAACAGCAAAACATACGACATGCATGAATTTCTTCCCATGTTGCAAGTGGAAACGGTTTTAAAGTTAATTATTAAGCTAGATACGGATCTGTTAAAAATATGATGAATTAGACTCCCATGTATTCCTTATGGACGAAGAACTTCAAGTTAATAACCCGTGAGCCAACAGCCCATTGAGGGGCCGGGTCTACCTACCGACCACCGGCCTCACTCCAACCTGATCCTACTCACTCACTCACCCGAGGTGGGAGATTATCAAATCAGCGGGGTCAGCACGACGAACCCCCAGTCGTTGTTGTATGTTTCCATGACCGGGTTACGCTACTCATTCGTAGCCCCCCAGTTTTCTTACGATGGTGTGTGGCCTGCGGCCCCATAGACAGGCGAAAAGTTATTACGTTTTCCCCAGGAGACTCGAACCTGCTCGCGGCTAGTAGTCGGAGCCCAAAGCATGACGCCTTAGACCGCACGGCCACGGTGCGCGACTCAACTTCAAGTTACAACTAATCAAATGTAAGTTTCAACTTTTCCTAACACAAACCACATCTTCATGTCCTGTTCCCTCTGATGTGTTTTTCTACGCCATCGAAAGTTTGGTATTCCAAAGGTAACAAGTACATTAATACTCCCGTAAGCGTAATACTATGTTTTCTCCCCCTCCTACAGCATCCAGGACACAGACCTCTCTTTCTTCAGCCCGCCGAGGGAACGGTTGGTCGATGGGAGAGGAGCAGTTTAGGGTACTCGCGTCTGACTGGACATGGAAACTGTCCCTCGTGCCTTTAAGAGGAACGATATTCCCGCGGAAGTACATTCTAATGAATATTTTTAGAATAACATTAGTGCCGACGTACGAACCAGTCCCTGATGACAGCGCAGAAAGGCTATTTCGACAAAATTCTGTTTCCCTGCTGGCTGCTTTGGGGAGGAGTGATTCAAAGGTTGCCGATTGCTTGTTGACCAAAGAGGGTTCAGCGGTAGGTCTAATTGGCTGTTTCAGCGCAAGTTCCTTTCTAGGTAAACGCGACGACAGAGGGTCCCCGCCGTAAAAGGCGGTCTCCGCGCCTGGTGTAAAGGCGGTGGGACTTTAAACACACTTTCCCTGCACATCAACTTCAGCATCAATGAGCAGGAAAGTACTGAGGAGAAGAGTCTTGATTAACAATGCTTTAAATATCGTAACAACAATAATAAAAATACTTACTTGTATAATCCTGATAAAAACATAATTGTGCACAGCGAAGTGCCCGAGAGAATTTAATAGGACTATCTTGCCGTTGGCACAACCCCCCCCCCATTTTTCTACAAAAAAAAGTCAGATATATGAAATGATGATAAAATGCGGTACAGACTAAAATATACCAAGACACCATATAACTCCACAACAGCCATACCCCATCATTACGAAATTTCTAGGCACACCAATTCATCTATCCTATTTGTATAATTAAGAATGACAAAAAATATAGAGCGTTCAAATTACACGACGAAACATACTCACTTCAAATCCAAAGCAGGTTCTTTCCTCCAGATATTTCGTCTGTCAACTTTCTCGATCCATTGCTGCCCACTATCATAAACAAGGAAGGCATTAAGGAACAGTTTTCTCTCGTGAATCTTAATTACTTATAACGCAGGTTTTGAATCTGTCCTCGTGTGGTGATCATATTGTACTCCCTCAAGACTCGTATATTAAAAGTTTCTACCGAAAATTGTATCATTCACAAAACCTAGAATTGAAGGACCTACTATCGGATTAAAATTATAGATACTTGAGTCTAGACTCCTAATAAAAATTAACCAGTTGACCTACATTAAAACGAGTTACATCAAAATTTAGCTTATTCAATTCTGCGTTAATCTATGCTAACCAATTTTTGTTTTCGAGTGTGCCTTAAATTTTATTTTCGTCGTGAGAACAAAAAAAGGGAATATTCATCTTGTTTTAATGCTCTTTGCATCTGTTTTTAAAATCCATTATCATTGTCAATTCACATTGCGAAACCGATTTTATACAGATTTTTATTCAGCGGAGTACAGCTGTACGCGAAACGTGGCAACATGGCACACAGCGATGTCCGTTGCACAGTGGAAACTGCAGACTGTTCCCTGCGAGTCATTTTTTTTCCTGGCAGAGGAACAGAATATACTGTAAGCATATGAGATGTTGCATTGGGAATATAATGAGCAGACTTTCCTAGATATTAAAGACAGTCTCAAATATACCAGTGAGTAGTGGCGTAGTGAATAACGTTGTCGCCTTGTTACCAAGGGTCCCAGGTTTGATTCCCAGAGGGGGCACATAGTGCTTGGATCCCACTTTAAACTACTTGTCTACTCCAGATTAGCCTATCTGCGCATAAAGTGGATTAAAAACAAAAACTCATACAGATCTAATACTCACATTGAGACGATTACAAGAGTTCGTCTTAGGTCCAATTTATGGTCAGACAGAAATATCACAACTGTACCTTCAAAGTGAAATCGGAACCACTGCACAGTGTATCTTTACCTGAAAACGAACCCAGGACCCTTTAATCATACGATTATGGTAGATTTCTGTGAAGTAGGGTAGTTCTACGTTATTTGCATTAACAATGATTACACAAATAAAGATATGGACTTGAGAATTCATTTCCTCAGGAGAAACTGTCACAAAGATCGGATATATTTGATCTACAACACTCTCCCTTCGTGTCAACAGTTAATCACTTACCGTTGTAACAAGTCCGAGGTTCGATTTCCGGCGTCCCCTATTTTGAAGGTTCCTTTTACGTTGCATGATACTCGAAAGGAAGTAGGAGTTCTATACCAGCGATATATTCCTTCTTCCACGTACGAGATTCTTCTAAGGAAAGAGCTAAGATGGTTTCCTTTGCTAACAACGCATTAGAGAATAGAGACCGGAAATGTGTGGTGTTCCTTTCGGTGTGAACCCCAGATTGGTTGTCCGATCTCCGTGTGCGGCAGAGTTATGGGACTCTCCTTTACGTTACTGCTATACTGAACATTCTCAGGACGTGCAGTTAGAAAAAATAACCAAATTCTTGCCGTTGTACTCGGTTTATTAAAGCCATATCATTTTAAATCCAGTAGCAGCTTTTGCCTATTCGCACATTCGCACTTGCACACCCAAACAAATCTGTAATGCAAACCATTAATATTATACTTATTTATTGAACTCTATCTCCTTCGAAACATCAAGTGTTCCACGGCGCTTCACCAAGAGAGGTGGTGGAGGAGCGTGCAATATCAATCCGCGTCGACCGAGGCACGCTCGCACAATGCAAGTTTCGTTCCCTCTGATGCTGTTGCAGCAGTCGCGTAGAGAACGCTGGCTTGGGCGCGGTTCTTGGGGATTTGCATAATTTAGGAAACCTATGAACGCAACGGTCTGTTTGTTAGCAAATGTAGTGCTGCAAACCCATTCCATTGGAGATCGTGTGACGGAGTCGAGGCAACACATATATCATTGCAAATTGCTGAATTTTTTTTAGAAAAGGAAAATTTCGATGATATTGTCCCTCTCATTCTGTTCCGAGCATGACAGTGGCAAGAAAGAAGGGGAAGGGGAGGAGGGCAACTGAAAGAGAAACGGGTGTTTGGTTAGTGCATCTTGGCCAAAATAAACGGTCCCTCTGGCGCAGTAGCCGAATTATCAACCAGAGCGGAGGGAGCGTACATCAATCAGTCAGCTATTTTGCACCGTGTGCCTGTTACTGCGATGCAAAATTGTTGAGCGCTGTCAAAAAGGTAGTTCCTGTTTCAGTAATAAGTGTTTGATTTCATGATGAATAGGGAAACTGTACATAGCGAAAGCAGAGACTTTATATTTAACGTTGTTGAATTTTTGAAAGGAAGTTAGCCACAAAACCTGCAGGAACTTAAGTGATACATGGATACGGCGGAAGGGAAGGAAAAATTCTGAAGTACTAAGCAGGGCAGTGTGGACTGAGTGAGTACTATAATTTTCTATACGATTTATTATTCTCTTGATTTCACTTGGTTTGCTTGGTTCGATCAGTCTGTCATTAGAAATAAACAACGGCTAGATAGATTACAACTGATTTCCTCCATGTGGTAGTTGGTGTACGCAAATGTTATAATTATTTTTGTTCATTAATATCAGCAGAGCGGGCGAGGATGTTTTTACGAGATATTTTGTAAATCTACAATATTATTGATATTGTAGATCGGTATTTCTATGTTTTGAGTGATTTTGTCAGGTTATCGAATGCTGAATTACATATTGCACAATAACAACGCTTGTCTCGTGATTCGCTGAAAAATTTCCTAAATATTTGAAATTTGTATAAAAATCCGTGTCATAGAAAATCTTGAAATATAACTCTGCCACAGCTTCAATTTCAGTGAAAGGTGATGAAAACTTGGGTTGCCAATACATTTAGCATCATTATGTACGCAGAAACGGTTGCGAATATTTCACAGGGGTGGTAGTATATAACACTTCTTCTGGACGCGAGACTGAAGTGCACACCCATAGAGTCAGACCACCAACCGCCACTGCTGCATTCTAAAACGCAATCACAATACAATAAGTTGCTGCTGCTTGTTTTATAACAGTGTCTTTCACTCCTTTTGCATCACCTCACGCAACTCCAACAACGTTCAGTCCTTTCACATTCTGTTGTCCTGGCAACGGATCAACACGAGATTGGAGCCGGCCCCGTTGGCGGAGTGGTTAGCACATTGCACTACGACGCCAGGAGTCCCGGGTTCGAATCCCGGCCTGGGCATGGATATTTGAATTTGTCCATTCATGAATTTCATCATGTCATCACTCATCGCCATCTTCGCAAATTAGCCAAAAGTGGCACAAAAACCGAAGTAAAAAAAAACAAATCAGTCAATCAATCAACATAAGATTGTATACTTCTATTTTTATCTTGATATGGGAAATGTCTTCCCCTTCCGGAATTGCGTTTAATCAACATACAGCCAAAATTATAAATTTAATAACAACAGTAACAACAATATTAAAGCATACAAATAAATCTGTTACTGCGAAAATAACAAACAAATTAAACATATACATGGTAAAGATGAACAAGGCGTAGTAAATGTTAACAAAGAAACGTGTTTGACCAGTGGGAAAGCATATAGACCCCTTTCCTTTCTGTCAATTCTGTACTTATATTACCACAACATAATATGTGTTTTGTTATATTTTCGAAGAAGTTATTGCTAGTGGTGTTTATTATTTGCACCATCTGCGCTTAAAAACTTTACTTATTTCAGACCATTTACCTGGTTATATATCACAATTATGACTTATTTAACTTTTGAAGTGTCTAAATGTAGTCCCCATTAATATATTGTGCTAGACTTTGTTTTATTCTTTTACTATTTGGAAAATAATTGTATCACTTTTTTCATCCAGGTAATATAATGTTATCTATACTTTTTGTGTTAGTAGGAGGGACTTCCCCGATGGCGTAGTGGTAACGTCGTCGCTTTGTAATCAAGGGGTCTTAGGTTGGATACCTGGTGGAGGCACATCGGATCCCACTTTAAACTGTAGGTTTAAAACTGTGGACTTAAAACATTAATTAAAACAGATAGAAACCTGTAATACTTTATAGCTAGTCATTCCTTCTTGTGCCCCTCCCGCTAAATTCGACAATGGACTGTGGTATTTGAGGGCGATATACTATATCGTATCGGCGATATGTCGTCACGAGATTTTGCGATGTATATATATATCGCGGGGGCGATATATCGTCAATATAATTGGGAAATATATATCGGGGAGACAATATATCGCCGAATTACGATACGGAAAGAATATCGTATCGAATCGTCTGGCACGATATATCGCGATATAAAATTTTCGATATCGTCCATCCCTACAAGGAATTCTAAGGTGCGTGGTATTTTACTGCATTTCCCTCGTCCGAGAGTTTTCTCTTGGCAACCCTTCAGAATTTGGCAAATTATCTCAAGAAGTGGCACCCCTTTCCTCCCTTTCCTAATCTTCCACCACTTGACTCCCCTCCACCTTCTTAGTTCTCTCGCCCAGGGGCAATGTCTCCGCTTCCTCACTAAATGTCAACACTCAATTAGTGGCGCGACTCGACACCAGGCGTCTCTGGTTTCACACATGACTTCTTCCCAATTATGAACAATTACGTTGTGGCACCAGCAGAAAACTTGCGGATGCGCTGGTCTTCAATCTGCGGGATCCTAAAGAAATAAAGAGCAAGTCTATGCGCACGCAGATATGACGATGCCGTTATGCACTTTCATGTCTGGAATAGAGATAGACACATAATCGGGATAACGGATATCCGGGTTTCAAATTATCCTATTCGGATGAAACGGATAATTCGGATATCCGGATATCAGAATATTCATGATATCTGATTATTCAGATCTGCCGGCCTCCGTGGTGGAGTGGTTAGCATATCGCGCTACGACGTCAGGAGTCCCGGGTTCGAATCCCGTCCTGGGCATGGATGTTTGTGAGCGTCCATTCATCAATTTCTCACCATATCATCACACAAAAAGCGAAGTAAAATAAAGCAAATCAATCAATCAATCAGATCGCTATTTACTTTCTCAAGTTCAGTGAGTTATTCTGGTAAGAATGGTGCCTGAAATCAAGGAAATAATTAACAAATAATGGATTGGAGCCGTATAAAATCCCATACAGGGTTGTTAGGGATCGGGATCTAGGCTATGCCAACCTAAAGCTACTCGCTTATGTGAGAGGTATTCTTATGTGCATGGGGTAACACCCTTGAGAATTGAAGGTAAGTCGTACAACATTTACGCTTTAACACACTTCCTTTGACTGGACTGGCAGGGTCATGATGTAGGAGAAAAGGGTGTTCGTTATCTCTGGTTCTAGACGTGAAGATCGTCTCCGTAGGTTCTCCAGTGCAGGCACGATCCCTGAAATTTGATGGTGCACCACTCCTCGCTGTAACTCTTTTGCGTATCAATCGATAATCAGACTATGACTCCGTACTCTAAGACAATCGTATTATATCTGACATCGAGATCTTCTCACGCGATCTATTTAAGCGAGAATCAAATTTCCGATCGTTAGCCGGCTGTGCATGTTCTATCCTGCACCCAACTGTTCTCCCAGTTTATGCTGACTTTTATTTTATTTCCTACTATTTCCTGTTAAACTCCCGGTCGGCGGCGTTATACGGAGCACCAAACTGGGAATGCTATTTTCTAAACTGTATCTCTCATACATTTTTTGTTACGGCGGAAAACTTTGTGCATTCATACTTAATAATTGTAAATATGACTGATAAGTTAAGTTTTGTCTTGTGATAGGTTCTCTCTCAGATTTTTTGTCTCTTTCAAAAAAATCTCTCAAAACAATCTCTCCTTACAATTGGATGCCTTTTTGTTCATGGAGGCCTCGAGCTGAAGCCCACCAAGCCATGAATCCACGACTTTTGCGACACCGTCGTATGCGACACCAGCATTTCTGCCGTCATATGCGACACTGTATGGAAAATATATTCCATGACATTTGCGACATCGTCATCTGCAACACAAAGTGTAAATAGCTTCCCGTTGCACTTTATCTAGGCTTAGGACTGGCAGCATCATGGAAGCTTGTGTGTTTTTTAAAACCTTTATTAGTTTTCCTTCACACTGGCATCATGGAAGCTGGGTGTTTAAAAGCTGGATGTATTTATCCTTTGTCAATGACGGATTGTTTAGATCCCTTGTCAGTATAGGAGCAGACTGCAATCCCTTGTCAATGTAGAAATGTAGAATGCGTCGTTTCTCTTGTAGTTGAACCAACATCTTACTATTTTCATTCTAATTTCTGAACGTACGCAATTCTCCTCAAAAAGCGCTTAAGATCTCTATGCATTTCATAGTCGGCAAACGCTCTTTGTATTCTGTCATCTAATGTAATGTACTGACGTCGTCTACGTTTCCCTTTAAGGTTCAAGACCTTGCTCTCACATAAGTAGTCGTTGTACACAGCTTCTAATCTTAAAGTCTTCACTAATTGATACACGTTAGGACTTGACTTTCCGTCAATACATTAACTGTATGGTTCCATCCCTCGACTGCATTGTTAGTCCTGTGCCGCTGTTGGGAGCAGTTCCACATGGAAATGTCCAAAACATAGTTGTTCATCCACCGTTCAACGAAATAATCCAAAAATGTTCTCAATATGTCGTGGTTTGGCGCATCTTCCATCACACACGGACATCCATCATCGACGTCAGCCACAGGGGGGTAAGCCAGAGCTGAACACATTCTTATACACAGCCGCACGTCGGGATCTGTTTTGTAATCGTTTGTCAGTCTCAACTCCTGCACCTTTTGCCACAAACATTGGTTAAAGTGATAATTACAACCACTGACCTGAGCCTCGGGAGATACTTTCTTCAGAGACGCTATTGCTGCTGCACGTACGCAAATGTCTCTAATTCTGGTAAACAAATTAGAAATCGTAGGGGAACATCCAAGCAGTGTCGCTTATGACAGGAAAAAAACAGTTTTTGCCTTAGTGTCGCAAATGACGGTGTCGGAAATGTCGGAACTCCCTAAGCCGTACTCACTTCTGATCTATTCTGTTCTATAAATCCAGACCTGCACACAATTGTCCGCAATCATAACCAGCAAGCACGTGCGGAACGTTCGATTGATTTGTTTTGATTGATGTGTTGTTTTAAGTCCACTTTATGCACAAGTAAGGCTAATTAGGATTGGACCTACAGTTTAAAGTGGGATCCGAACCACTATGTGCCTCCAGCGGGTATCGAACCCGGGACCCCTTGATTACAAGGCGACGACGCTACCACTGCGCCATCGGGGAAGCGCGGAACGTTCGAAATTGACGTCACATATAAAATTTGCATAACGATGATTTATTGTGCCTTGTCATACATTTTATGTAATCGTATTCAATGATTTTATGCTTAGAAAACCTGGCTAGTGCCTGATAGCAACTCTGACGCAGGACTGTGGTTTATAACTAACTGTCTTTTACGGTTTCAGTTCAGACGGAGCAACATTTACCGATCATAATTATTTTGTCAATGAATTGTTTTTCTCCCATTTTACATCCGTCGTTGTCAATTTCACTTTACTTTATACCACAATTACCATAACGTTTTTTTCTTTTTTTAATTTGGTGACTGTAGTGTTAAATTCATTTGTAAACATACGTGGGACAAATCGCCGATAGGGTTCATGGTTACAACAGGTAACCTAGTACATATCCAAATACGGTGCTGCTTGCATGACAATTGGACATGTGTGAATAGCCGTCCGTCTAAAATTCCTTGGCCCACTCGTGTCTCCATCCAAACAAATGCAAGAAATAAATATTTTCTTTTTAGGAAAAAAATGGATGCTTTAATGAATTTAAATATTAATTAAAATATGTAAATTTATTAATATTCTATTCTTATTACAACATGAATACGTAAAAAAATGGTATAGGAATATAGATATAACAGTACATAAGCTTGCCCAAGTGTATATAAACACATGGAAACTAATGTCAAATGGATAGAGAATTGAATATTTATTGAATAATAAAGAGGATGTCAGATCCAGTTGACGGAAAGTAAAGTTCCTGATTATTATTTTATGGATTTTATCATAAGTAGCAGTGTGAATAACTCTCTTTGGTACCGTACTTCAAAGCAGTATGATCCCAATATAATAACCCTTGCCTTCCAAGTTCAGAGAAAATAACTAACCATCCATTTACAACAAATGCTAAAAGGTACATTTCCATTATTTTATTTTAGTATGTAGTATGTCTTTCAGGGGGAGGTCCAGACCCTCTCTAAATACGTTCTTGATTCTGGTATTGATTCCATGCATATATTTCTTTCGTATACTACCAGAAATGTTCATAAATTATTGTTCCAAATAAAAATTACACTCTCCTTTGATGCTAAATTAGTTAACAGAGTACGGTTACTAGAATCGTAGGAAATATCTTGATGTTTAACACGTGTTACATTTAATTATTTTTAGATTTCCTTTTAGGGTCCTTGAGATGTTCTTGGACAGCGGCAGTGTTCATGAGACAAACGAATTGTGATCTAGTTAACATTTCCGTGATTAGAACAGTGAAAAATCAGCCAATAGACTAATTGGAGCTCGATTCTGTTCGGTGACAAAATTATTCTACAAACAAGCTAACAAACTATAACGTCTTCCTTGCGTTACTGGTTGTTGCTTTTATTCCAACCTCACTGATTGTATCTGCATTGGAATTCTGGAAAAATCATGGATATTTTGCTTTCTTCATTTCATAATGACTAACAAATTGTCATAATCAGATGACCAGCAGATTGAAATATGCGAAGGAAATAACGAAACAACTTTTGATGAACGGTAGAATTACAATTTTTTTCGTTATAATGTGAAGAATGCAAAAATTACAAGGAGTCCAATGTGGAGGCTGAAACGACGGTTCACATATTATTATTGTTATTATTATTAATAGGGTTGGGAGAGTTTGACAAATTAGTTACGTAGTCACCGGCAATAACAATGGCACACCTATATCCCGAAAAGCTCGCTTACCTGAAATGCGTTAGGTGTTACGTGTGTTGCCTATACTGAACGCAACTCCAACTTGCGGCTGGGAAACAGCGAATCAGCGATCAGTTGAATTTTCTTCGGCCCATATCGGTGTTTTTCGAGTCACAAGGTACCGAACGTTTTTCGCGGGACGAAACTAATGAGCGTTGGGTCCACCACATGTTGCCAAACGTGCTGTCAGCTCCAGAAATCAGCGGGGGTTAATGGTACACCCAACGGCAAAAGAAACAGTAGGCGAATTGTCCATCACCATTTTCACTCAGTCTGTATTGCACAATATGATGATAAGAAATTGAAATAAAGACGTCAATACGCAGAGGGCAATGCCTGTTTCCCACCAACATAATTTCATTCCTTAAAACAACACAGGATGTAGAATAAAATGTAATGAAAATAATGACGGACAATTTGCCTACTGTTTCTTTTGCCGTTTACTGTACAACTGCACACGTGGTCCTGAACAATGAACTTTCCGGAAGGACCACCCACAGATCGGAATGCAGGCGAGCACTTAGTCATATAAAGGTAACTGGCAAAAACAGAAGTACGCACACTCCCAGCCTCGAACATGTAGAGAAAGAATGTCTCAGACTTCGTCGCCCGGAACGAGGGCGAAATGCTGCAGGGAGATATTGTTCGCCAACACCGTATGGTTTTCAACGATACGATGAGACACCATTCTGATGGACAAATACGTTCGACCAATTTTCGTCCGAACCTCTTACTATGCACGTTACACTGCCAAGATACGAAAGGTTACCTCTACATCACCAACATTCGTCGCGCTGGATAATCAACTCAAGGTTACCTGCAAGAACGTTCATGACTTTCAAAAGGTTTGGCAGTATCTTCGAGGCCTGGATAAGAATTCCTTATACATGGCCGCAGGATCCGCTGTAATAAACTACGCAAGGTGGTAATTCGACATGTTCCTTTGGACTATACAGAAAAGCAACTTTATAATGCCATACAGGACCTTGGCTTTTACGTGGAAAATGTTCGTCGTCTTCATGAAAGACAAACTACTATCTTCGTAGATGCTTCGTCGGTTCCAGAATCCAAGGTAACCAAACTTCCATTAGTCGTCGTTACGCTACGACGGGCAGAAATCGACTCCGAAACGGCACGACCGTCACACACATCCATTTATAAGGGATGTCCTGTGAACCAACGTCTACTACAAGCTTCCCGTGGTAAGGGTCCAACGAAGTCAACCAGGGACACCAACAAGGAGAAGAAGAAAATATCCAAGCCTCAGGATAACACCGTCCCAATTCAACGAGCTACGACTTCAACGCAGAGCGCCATTCAACCACGGAAACCGGAACATAGACCAACTCCGGCTGCGCCTTCTCCCAGCCAATCATCTGCCTCCATATCGATACCGCAATCCCAGGGAGCCGACAATTTGGAGGTACTACGTCGGCTGCTAAACATACTGCTTTACTCCAGCCACTACGCGTGTTGGTGGAAGGACTACAGGCCATCCACCGCACTGAAGACTCAGATGCCAGACTTGAGATCCTTCAGGAACTGTTAGCTGCCATCTGAATTGGTTATATGTTTTTCGTTTGTGTTCGTTTTTGTGCCGTTTTGGGAACAACACAGAATATTCCTCCCTGCGACAGCATTATGTAATGCCACAGAAGATCCTGTAATTATTTGTAATAATGAATAAAGAGATGTCAACTTAATGAATAAAGGCAACTGGTGTAAAACCCGCCATGGCGATGAACAAAAAAACAAACAACAAACCAAACAAAAGTGCGCTCGGAACGTTGCTTCGGGTTAGCGATGTGATCCCTTCAACTCTTACTTTTCAACTGCGTTTGTTGACACCCATCGGACCAAACGCCCCCGAAAATGATTGGAGGACAGAAAGGACCAGAAATAGCCATCAAGGTCAACCGCCAGTTGTAGTTGCGATCAGTATAACTCTGAAGCGATAAGTGGATTTTTATAGCAAATTTTCAATGCCAACTTCTACAACCTCCGTAGAGTTAGGCAACACACACTATTCCATGCAGATAAGCACTTACTTCAGGTTCTAGGCGTCTCACTTTTATTAGCGGTGACTGCACATGCTGCGACTAAGGCTGTGAAGTGAGGCAAATTAGGCAAGGTAAGAGAGTGTGGTGACAAATTAAGTTGCCAAAAGAAATCGAATTACCGTTTGTTTGTGATCTATCGTAGGACAGAAGTATGTAGTTGTGCTATTTTTAAATATTTCTTTACACTTTTCACTTTGAGACTATTACTTCTCTAGGCCTCCCCGATGGTGCAGTGGTAGAGTCGTCACCTTGTGATCAAGGTGTCCCGGGTTCGATACCCAGTGAAGGCACATAGTGGTTCAGATCCCAATTTGAACTGTAGGTCCAGTCCCAATTTGCCTTACTGTGCATAAAGTGGACTTTAAACATCATACCAAAACTATTACTTCTCCCATGATAGTTTCGGCACTTTTGTATGCTCATTGCTTTTTGTTCATTCAAAAATATTTACAGAAGAATCAGGCAACAAAACGTGATGAATAAAACTATTTTGTCACTAGAAACTCATTCATACAGATAACAGAACTGATGACAATTATTTTTTCTGTTTGCATAAATGTCTTGCTCTGTATACATTCAGGCAAAATACAATTACAACTGTTTGGGACAATTTCTTTATTACAACTGGGAATTTTTTTGCGCTCACGAATGCCACAAAGCCATCCTGCAGTTCACTTAAGCAGAGACGAGAAATTTCGCGGACGTCCGTGTCGCACTTTGTAAAGAATAACAAGCAACATCTACTGCTCTCTTCTTGTCGTGAAGCAAGAGTGCATTGTGCGTCTGCCAGGCGGCAAGATGAAAGGATGTCAGTCGTTTGTTAGACTTGTCGTCGTGATCTGTGTATTTAGGGGAAAAGAGTGTCGCTCTTTTTCACAGCAGTCATTCTCCTGCAGAAAACTGTCTGCCTACGTGAATAATGGTCCGTCTAATTTGCAACAAGAAGGCTTTTCAAAGACTTCCAAAGTTGTTTTTAAAAGGCGGAATTAAATTTCGTCCTCCGCTGAGTTTATTGACTCTGTTGAGTTCTAAGTTAGGAGAAATGTCAAAACGAGAGCTCTCTATTCACTAATGTTTATTGTTATACTCTCTCTCTCTCTCACCCCCCCCCCCCCGCCACACACACACACAAACTGCTGTTGTGTCTCCTTTCCACCTGGAAAAGAAGCACACAAACTGTACTTTTAAAAGACAGAAAATGCATGATAAATGCATTCCGAATATTTTTTTTACACATAACATGTATAAATTGCACGCACAATATGTGATTTGCCTATATGCAACATGGAGCGACGTAAAATAAGAAAATGCATATGCAACATGCTAACACTTAAGTGTGTAAGTATTCAAAATTTCATTAATACATATATGTACAACATATATTATTTAAATACATTACATAATCAATTCGTCCATCTCATACAACAGCAAAAATTACATAAAATGTCTCTTAAATGTGCACGTTCCTGTCCCTCAAAATAATTATTAATTCATTTAAGACAAAATCTATTAACAGAAGTCTCATTTTTCATTATGGTAATGTACAATGCATTCCAGAAAACAATCATATATTACGGGCGAAGCGAACAAGAAAATTTTTAGACCCAATTTTTTGCAAAGTGATTTAATATGGGGCAAATAATTTCACGGGGCGCCATGGCATTCTATATTTTACAACTTTTTTCATTTAGATCGGCTGGCAACCAGACCCTAAGTACGGCTGCCAACTTGATAAGACTAAAACGTCAATGTTGCCCCCCCCCCCCACCGTGTCCCCTAGACTCGATTTCCGTCCAAGTTTGTGAGGGGGAATGCCCCCTGCCTCCCTGTGGTTACGCCATTGGTATGTGTGTGTGTGTGTGTGTAGGAAGGGAGGGTTCAACCAAATGAAAAATACGAAAAGTAGAAAAAAGTCTGGTGTAGTTGTTATTGATGTAGGCGCGGTAGGTCAGTAGTTGTCGACCTCCGTGGCGGAGCGGTTAGCACAGCACTCTACAATGCCAAGGGCCCGGGTTCGAATCCCGGTTTGGACATGGATATTTGTGTTTGTCGCGATGAGAATACAGAAAAAATAGAGAAAATTGATATACATGAAAATAGCGAAAAACGAGGTATTCCTTTATACAGGGTGGAACAAAAATATATGTCAATACTTGGGGGACATATTCCTCATATGGAGACGATGAAATAATGTTATATGAACATGGGTCCGGAAATGTGTCATTGGCGCGTTAGAGCGCATTCCGCATGGAATGTAGTAGACGTTCTGGTGAATCCCGGATGAACGTACGGAGGAGAGGAAGGTCTGAGATGCTGAGAGTCTTCGTGTCCGTCCGTATTCTGGACGGATGCGATACGATACGGAAATCTCCGGGGATTCACGAGCACATCTGGGAGTGTATGCAACGGCGAGTTGCTGCATATCTCGTGCACATGGCGGACATTTTGAGCATTTCTTGTGAACCTGTTTGTCTGTTACCTACAGATCTGGTGTGCAGTGTTCTGGTATGGGGTGTTGTGTAGTATGTAACATACGAACTGTAACGTGTCAATGAAGCGTTTCCTGACTACGACCCCCCCCCCCCCCGCGTCCCAATTTCACCCGGGGTCAACGCCAATGTCTCCCACCATGTTTCCCGCTAGTTCAGATGTGGGGTATGTGGCATCTGACAGCATTTTCGACATTCCACACTACACCGCAGTTCTTATTCTAAAGGAACAATTTTGGTACGCAGTGAGGGCGCCAGGATGCTGATAAAATTCTTTGAGTTTATCTTTCGTCTAGTACAACTTGCATTCTATTATGTTTCATAACCTTTTAGCAATGATGAATTGAAATGTGGGAGGTTTGAACGGAACACGCTGTATTTCTTTTGAATATGGAATGTAGGTCTCTATTAGTTCCTTTGTTATACTTCCGAAGTGGATATGTTCTCTCTCTCTCTCTCTCTCTCTCTCTCTCTCTTTGATTCGATTAGTGTCACAAACAGGACTGTGACGATGTAAAAGAACGTTTGGGTTGACATAATATTTGGGAATGAAATACAGAGATAAAGATGTACGAGGAGAAAGAAGTGCAACGAAAAAAAGAATGCTTCTGATTATGGGTCAATTACTTGAAAAAAGTGTGACAGCGGTAGAGTTGTTTAAGGTCCAGGAACGCATAAATTCTAAAGGGTTATATTGGGTTTCGCTGCAGGACCGGAACCTTTTCTCTCGCACTATTTAAATTCGGTACAAGTTGCGTATTGCTTTATTGAAAAAAGGTTCCTGGACCGTATTTAAATTGATCCATAAAAAATATTCCTGGACCATTTTTAAATTCATCCGCAGAAAGAGCCTCCTGGACCTTAGTTTAATTGATCCGAAAAAAAAAAAGGTTCCTGGACTTATTTAAATTCAACTGGATAAAAGGTTCCTCGACCGTATTTAAATTCATGCGGAAAAAAGGAACCTGTATCATATAAATTCTAATACTTTACAGATACAAAAGTTCTTCACGGTCCAGAACCCATTTACGCTTGCTGATTTTCTCTTCTAGACCGGAATTTTCTGTACCTTTAACAACCTTGGACAGCGGTCCACGATCGAATTCTCGATGGAAACCCCAAAACATTTGTTATTGACCCAGCATCCACGGGAATATTGACATTTTTCTAAAAAGGAAGTCCTCCACATTGGTGGACACTTTCTATATAACAGAAAATCTTGCTGAATGCCATCTGTCACCTATTTTTTTGTTCGCCTTTTAAGATTTGCATTTGACTCACCCTTCTGTAAAGTCTCGTATCGCTATAATTACAATATCTTCTTTATTGTACTCAGTAAATTGCAGAATTCTACTGCATTTCTTCTTCCACACCCTACAGCATTGCACGCATATCTTTGGAATAGAAAAAATGTTAAACCCCCGAAGGATACCCAGCCCCCAACCGCATACATTCAGAGGTATGAGCTTATCGCCTGCTGTCTTTCAATCTGTATCCTCGGGATTGTGGTTCCCCCATTTGCTTGTGTTCTTTATTTGTTTTTTTCATTTTGGTTTACAATAATAGATTATTTTACAATATGGTGATATGGATTATTTGTTTGTGTCTGAATTTGCCACGGTACCCGGGCAGTCGGATATTTGGTTTTACAATATGATACGTTTTACAATATAAAGATACATGAAAAGAATATATATATATATTTAAAAAAAAAATACTTTCAGAATGATAAAGATGTCGTCGGCGTATGATATCACCTGCAACATTCCGAAAATAATTAATCTGAAAACTCACATGGAGAATATTTGAAAGTTCAAGGCTAAAATAGTTTTCTACTTGATAACCTTCTGCCAAGAGGTAGGAACAACAGGCTTAAGTGAATTGGATGCATCTGTGTGTCCTCGTGGCCCCACTCCGATTGTGCCGTTCCGGACCATCTGGCACAGGAGACGTAGGCGTGCGTTGCTCTGAATACCTGAGAGGAAAGCACTTATGAAGAGACTCCAGAGAACTCTTCACCATGCTCATTTGACGTTTCGATTGTGCATTCTAAACCCCTTCAGGAGAACTCTGAAGGGATTTTTTCAGTTACAATTGTGTAGTGTTTCTCTGCTTTCAAATTATATCGTGTAACGGTTGAAATTCTCCAAAATGTGCAATGGTTTGTACTACATTAGTGTGTATATTATTGTAACAAGCTTACTTTATACACTGTAATTATATTACTGTAACAAACTACTTACTTTTCTTACTGCAAGCAAATCTTTTAACGTTCAAAAATGTACTTGTCTTTGTTTCCTGACGGGTCTTAAAAACAGAGAGAGAGAGAGAGCACAGTATATTGATATAGTCACACAACAAACTAAGAAACTAGAGATAGTATAACGGGGGAAAGGAAAATGGAAATTAAAAAGGAAAACTATCAAAAAGGGAGCGGGGAGTGGTGGAACGAGATTAAGAGAAGTTCTAGGAAGAAAACATATGAAAGAAAGGAAAAAATAGAAATAGTAGAATGTAGAACTAAAAAGAAGAGATCAAAAGAATGTAACGAAAAAAAAGAGTGAAAGAAAGAAAATTGTGTAAAATTTGAGTCAGTGGACTATCCATTGGTGTACATGTTCTTTAAAACAGGAATAGTCTTTTTTTGTAGTTCTCACTCATTATTTGTCATGTCCGTGAACCTGCCCCCCCCAACACACACAGATAGAACACTAATGAATCTAATAGTGCCATTCGTTAGTGCTCTCAACTACTGTTAACCATTTCCTTAGTTGTTCATTAGAACATGAGTAATTAAAGAAACTGTTTGGGAGGGAGTATATTTTTCCTTGTACTTGGAAATCTTTTGTAAGGAATTCTTGGCCAAAAAGTGGGTGGGAAGGAGGTTTCGGATGTAAATGTCATGTAACAACTGGGGTATGTACAGTCACCGCCAATAAAAATGAGACACCTATATCCTGAAATGTTCGCTTCCCTGCAAGGCGTTAGGTATGTTGCCTAACTTTACGACGATAGGTGGATTTTAATAGGAAATTTAATAGGAAAATAGAAAATGGCAACGTCTCAGAGTTAGGCAGCACACATTACACCTTGTAGTGAAACAAGTATTACAGAGTCTAGGTGTCCCATTGTTATTGCCGGTGAGTGTACATAGCTAAGTAATTTTTACAGCTAGGTTCAGTCCTATCAGGAATGCGTGTGTCTTGGAGACAAAACTTCTTTTCAGGATTTGATTACAGGAACGAGTATAATTCTTGCAATAAAAAGCGTGATGAAGCTTGGGGATACGGTCTATGCGACCTGCATGCATGTAAACCGTATCGCTGTCTTCCAAGTATTTTCAATAAGAAGAGAAGTAAGTTCGAATTTACCTGTACACAAACACACACACATGTTTACACACAAAAAAGTCTAAACAAGATAATGATCAACTTCTCAGTGGGAAATTTCAAAGTTTATGTTCCTCGTGGCATGTTGAACATCTCAAGGCGAGAAATTACAGTAATTTTCAATATCCGTCAGATAGCGCCAGCAGAAACTTTCGACAGGCATCATGGGAAGGCACCGTAGTCACGTTCGGAACTCCACATGCAACTGAACATGCTGATCGGTATGCAAGCTGCGCAAGTGTCATAATTTATCGAAGAATCAATTCCTAAAGCAATCTTTTTTTGTTAAAAAAAATACCTATTTACAAAGATCGTGTTTGTAAGGGGCGCCATCAGGAGGGTGCGGAGGGGTGCTTGTGGATCTCTTAACTTTCTTCAGCACCCCTTTTTAAAACCATTATTCGGGCTTCCCAATGACGCAGTGGTAGCGTCTCGCCTGGTAATCAAGGGGTCCCGAGTTTGTTATATACCTTTAAGTCCCCATGTCCTTGGCAAAAGACTACAGCAATCACAAGGCGTGGTAAGCAGAATGTACTATTTCAGCTCAATATAAGGTTTATTTTTGGATAAATGCACTTAACAGCAATTTATAAACTTTAAACCACACATTACAATTATTATCGACATTTTTCTACCACTATTATACTGTTGCTATGGCATTTCTAGCTTGTTGATAAATCTCTCAGTTTATTACATGATGCCAGGTTCTGACACATCAAGGTGAGTCTGTTTGTCCATCTCATACTAGTTGTCTATGACATCTAAATATTTACAAAATTAAGAAACGTATAAACACAATATTTCAAGTAAATAACAAACAATTATAATGTAATGACCAGGGCATTACAAGTTCCATGCCCAATGGAGGCACCTACTGGTTGAATTCCCAATTTAAACAGTAGGCCCAGTCCCGATTAGCCTTACTGTGCACAAAGTGGACTTTAAACACCAACCCAATGAATAAATCAAAACCAATCTTCAACAGAAAATACTGTTACCTCTTCACAGAGGAAAATGTTTGGAATTGCCAAAAATAGTTTCTGGCAACCAAACGCTTGTTTAAACAAGCGACAAACAAATGTCTCTTCGACGGTACTAAATGCTCTTTAGTAATCAAGTACACATGCTTATAGTTACCAAAGAATTTGTTCAAAATTACCAACTTTAGTCAATCGTACTATGCTTATTGTTAAAAGTTACCAAATAGCTTAACCAACATTTTTTGTTAATTCACCAAATCGGTTTCTTCTGTGTTCAAGTCAGGGTTGGCAAGGTAATTTACTCGTTACGGTTATTCGTAAGTTACGCGTAATTTACTTCGCGTAGAAAACCAGTTTTTTACGCAGATGTACAAAACTAATTTTCTCTTGTAAATTAGGAGTAATACAAAAACTACTATAATTATATTACATTTTAAATTTTTATTTTCTTCCATATTTCAGCACAAAATCATTATTTTCTGAAGATTGTTTTTACAGCCACCTAACGCCACCACCCTCACTAATATCTTTAAAAATAAAACTATTTCTTTCACGTGTTTTTAAAAATTGAGAAACCTATTGCTACGACTTGCACATAACATAAGGATTAACCACAATTTATTTGGATGGGATTTTGAAGTTCTAGTAACAGATAAAATTCCATTTTCATGTGTATTGTTCACTTGCATGAGTTTGTGTTTTTAGTCCACTTAATGCACAGTAAGGCTAATCGGACTGGACATACAATTTAAAGTGGGATCCGAACCACTATGTGTCATGTAGAAAACAATTTTTAAGAGTAATTGCACAACCCTGGTTGCAGTGTCCTCTACGTTATGCCCATGACGTCATGAGTGTACAAAATTAAGTATTGAAGAGAGACCACTATCTTTGTATACCACAGGCAAGCCATTGTAACTAATCTGAAAGGGAAGCCACATTTATTTCTTTGTACGTACATGTTGGGGTCAAAGCGAGCAAACAAGCAAAAATGAACGAAGTCATTATCATATTTTCATAGAAGCCTACTAAAGTTGATTGGCATTTGATGTATTGGCTAAAGCAGTGTTTCCCAAAGTATGCGTCGCGAAATATTCCAAATATTCCAATATTTTTACTGAAATGACACTTACTTGTTACTCTGCATATTGTTTTAGATATTATTGTTTCAAATATGTGCTTATTTAGTACCTTTTATACAAAATGTTTCTGAAGTTGAAATATTTGTTCATTTCTTAACTTAAGGCAAGCAACTTAACTGAGCGTTGCTAGTGTTAGATAGGCCTACATTCTGACTTGGCTCCGCGAAATAATCTTGAAAGGGCGCCGTGAAGTTTGGGAACCCCCCTGGGCTAGGGCATACATGCATATTCTATTTTTCCTTTATTTTCAACATCGCACCCCTAGATGATTAATCCTGGCGCCGCGCTGGTTGACAACATGCATGGAAATAGGAATTGTACCTTCCCTGGCGACGTGATTCGAACAAGTGTTCTCAGGTTACCAGCCAGGTTAAATTGGAGTTAGCTTCCAACGTTTCGAGGGCATACATTGCTCTCATCTTCAGGGAATGTAGAAATGGAGACCAGTGTAGGTTAATATACATGACTATAATGTGCCGGAGTTTGGATTCTGTCTTCCTATTGGCTCGCTTTGGATCCTGGTGTTCTCATTGGCTGGTATCGGGTTTTTACGGAGGAGTGGGTTCCAGGCGTGATTGTGCTGGAGTCCCACGTCCCTGTTGAGATTGGTGCGTTCCCGAAAAATGGCCATGGCTTTCTTTACCCGTCGGTCCCAGTAACCGGCTCATTTGGCTATTATTTTGGTGTCGGCAAATAACCTGTGTCCCTCGGTAATACTGTATTCCGAAAGTTCTGACTTTTCCGGTTGGAATAATCGGAAATTGCCCTCGAAACGTCGGAAGCTCACTCCAATTTAACCTGGCTGGTAACCCGAAAACACTTGTTCGAACATGCATGGAATTCTGTCCTGTGTCGCACGAGTTGAAATCTTGTGTCTGATACCAAACGCAATGAATGAGATTTGCAGGGTAAAACGATCAACGACGATGAAATTGTTGCTGAACTTGTCTTATGCAGGCAGAGTAATTCATCCTTGTGACTGCCCTTGACAGTGTTGCTAAATGACAGCGGACAAGCGCGCTAGATTCCAGCTTGAAAATCACCAGAAAAGGGCTAGCAAAGGTGAAAAATCATCAAAAATAGCGCTACATCACAAAAAAGTGAATTATAGCAAAGCTATAAGGTAGGTGAACCAAAGGTAGCCCGTGTTCGCAAGGTAGCTCACGTTACGAAAATCACGTTAATTTAACGTAGCTATATAAGAAATTGCACTACAAAAATGTACCCAGTCCCTTCAGGTGTACAATACGAAACCTAACTGTCTCGATGCGCCAGCAATCATTTAATTTAAGTGATTGTGGAACCCCTGGCGTCAGTGGCGGCGATTGCGTTCTAAAACTAGGGGCCAAGGACATCCCTTGGCAGATAAAGTATAACAGATTTGGTAGTTTATTAACGGTCCGTTCCAGGATTCGGCCAAGGAAGCTAGGGGAATTTATGAGCCAAGAGCTCGACCTAACGTTACCTGGTCTTGTTTACCCGTTGCATTTACCAATGATCAGATTCTTAATATCTACCTCTTGCAGATAAGGGAAACAAATATAGATTTTAACATATTTAATTAATAAAGACATAAACCTAACATACTTACACAAGAAAAAGGATACACTTGTTACACATGATTGGCGCTTATCGCCACACACGATTGTACACTTATAACACAATACTGTCCCGGGTTCGAACTCTTATGCACACACTCTACCGTGTAAGTTACTGGCGCACTCTCTATTTCAAGTCTCGTCACACACTTTGGAGGATAATGTTCCTTTTCGAGCCCAGTCGCACACTGTTGGCGGGTACTCTGTATTTCCAGTCTCGTCACACACTGTCCTTTCTTCCAAACTATATCCCAAAACTGTAGGTTTTGGTGGATCACGTGTCCCCCTGGCCCAATGAGATCGTTCGGCGTTGTTTTTACCAAACCGTGAGAACAGCATCTCCTGGTCATTCTCTGGATCCTCCAGTTTCTGCCACATGTTACATAAATTAGTTCGGCGACGATGGACCGTGTCCAGTCGAAGGGATACAGGGCTGGCTCATTTGTCACTTCTCGCATTCCTTCGTCCTGGTCCCTCCCTGGCTGGGGAGAGAAGAGCCCACACAGATAGAAACTTGGTTCCCAACTTTCCGAAGGAAAGTATTCTCAACTTTGAGCAACATAGAATTGCTATATATTCCCGTTCCCCCGGGGAAAAATTTCTGAACTTGTGAAGAAATTTTTCATCATTTGTCCTTCACTAGTGGAACACCCTGTATGTGATGAGATGAAACTGTCTTTCACTAGTCGAACACCCTGTATATAATCACACTAAACTTTGTTCATTCATTAGGTGGACACCCTGTATATATTTCAGCTGGACCTTTGTCCATTAAGTTCTGTCACACCATGACATCTTCTTCTTTCTTCATAAGGTTGGGTAAATTTGACTTAATAAGGTTGAAGGGTATATTTGTCTTCTCGGTTAACAAGGATTAATAACTGCCGATGTCTTCGCAAGTCGTTGGGATGGGAAGGAAAGAAGGATGGGTTATTCTCTCTTCTTTCTATCTGGAATGCCAAACGTCACTGGGTTTGGACTTCATAAAGTTTTGGTGTTCTCAGGTGTCTACAGAGGAAACAACTCTTTTGTCACTTTGAGTCTATGGGGAACTTCTGGAAGCTTTTCACAAATTACACCACGGCATGTCGATTAACTGGATGTGTGGGTAAGGGACACGTGATTTCTTTCGCACCACTGATGGGAGTTCATCTCCTTGGCGAAATGTTCAGATTGTCTCCGATGAAATGTCCTATCACCATCACTTCACTTAATGTTTGTTTAGCGTTTAATCACATTGTTATTTAATGTCAATAATTGTCTATCCTTAATACTTCATCACTATGCATTACGAATATACTCGTTTTCATTTACTTCATTTTTCCAAAAATTGCAGGATATATTATACACATACCTTTTACTTCTACCGTTCACACATAGAGAGATAATGTTATTACACGAATCATGATTACACTCAGTAGAGAATTCTCAACTCGAATATATTTATTGAAAATCAGAAAATGAATAATGTGACCATATCAGTTATATTAATAATATGATAATGGTGAACTCTAAAAACACTATATTAATTTTCCTTACTTTATAAATGGTCATTTTGGAACCTGAAAAGTACATGGATAAATGTTGAATAAGAGAAGTAATATGAATACGAATTGCATACAGACAATTGTCTTTCTCTTCAGTAATTATCTGACCATCATGATGATAAATTAAACAGATTTTCATAACCCATTTTTATGATACCTCATACACGTAAACATAAAAAATGATCAATAAAATACACTAATAAGCAAATTAAATTTCAACCTTATCTAATATCAGTAAATTCTAAGCATAACATATGGGCCATTTGAATATTACTAAAATGAAATTAAAACATTCTGAACTCAATTACCTCATGAACACAGGAGTTGATTCTCATACACATACACCGTTTATCTTATTTACTCATCTCATACCCCTATAATTGAAAATAAACAAACTTCTAATTAGGTTTCACTTTTGAAACTACCAGATAACATATTTATTTTGAAATTGATTAAAATTATGATATTGAACTTAATAAACAGACAAGAGTTCAAGATGTTACCTACTCCATTTTTTCATGAGTTAAAAGTTGACATAATACTCATATTTTCAAAATATAACATATCACTAAAATACTTATTTTTTCTCTATCTGTTAATTAGATTTTTATATGATTATGCACGAAAAATTATAATGGACTATCAAACCATGACAATAATAAATATTTCATGCCTTTCAAAAACATAAATTTAAAACAGATTGACAGAAGAATAAATGCGTCACAATGGCATGACTTCATATTGACCTATCAACATGTTAATAGTGATTAGTTCATTTTTATTCAGTAAGTTTGCGATCGTCACTTTTATATGTATAGTTTTATTTTATAATAAGCAAACAAAATACGTAAAAAGACAAGTTTGGTCTTTTCAAATTTACCGTGACCATCATTAATAATTTTTCTATCTAATTAAATTTATTTCAGCACATACTTAACTCTTTACCTTCACTGTCATTTCAAAGTTATTAAACTACTACTGAAAAACATAAAAGGTGCTAATGGTAGAATAAAATACATATTACCACATATATAAAATATCTCAGATATCATAATTGTTGCTTGTTATTCGTACTGAAACAATTGTAATCTTTCTCCGGAAATAACCCAAAATCACACCTTAATATTATGTTGTTCACAAGTTTATCAAGAGTACTGGAAAAAAGTATACATATCTTAGAACTAAAACCTCTTTCTACCATCTATTACTTCGAAGAAAATACCTATTTTTTTTTTTTTATAAATTGACCCATAACTAAATTCTCATAGATACGAGGACAATAGTATCTGTTAGAAATATGTGTGTACACATCACTCAGAATATTTTTTCAGTACTTATAACTTAGAATCTGTACTTCACTAGTTTGCAAATAATAGCACATATGTGCATTTATTAATCAATAAAAGTTACGTAAATCATCTTACGGACTAAATTTCGTAACATCCTCACACAAATTAAGTGTTATAAATATCAAGTGTAAACACACATCAACTCATTTTCTTATATATAAGAAATGGTACTTTGAAATGAATATGGAAACTAATATGCTAACTTCATTGTCATAAAAGTCTATAAAATTCTCTTGATCATTTGATCATTCTATCATTCGACCTAAGAATAAATTTATCTTTCTTACTTCACCTTCTCTCTCTCACCAATTAGTAATTAATGACGTGCAGCTCATGCTTTAAGAACCGTGTTAGAAAGTGGATGCTCACTTGCAGCATAGGCAAAGTTAGTTTGAATACAAATGTCTAACATAATCTTATGATCTATTCCTATAGCCTACATACTTAATACTTGTAATACAAATGCAATGAATACAATATGCATTCCAATAAAGATATGAAGTAATACTCAAGCAATAAAAAATACTCTAAGCAACCCCTATCGATACTTGTTTATAAAGTAATAACTATAGCACTACTGAAACTTCTAGCTACTACTAACTATTTTCTAGAATAACCCTTATTATTTATTTCCAAATCAAAATACTAAATTAATATGATTACCTACAAAATTAAATTACCTTGTATCCGAAGTCTCCTCGCTCTTTTTTACTGACCGACTTACTGATTACCTTCTTTCCTATCTTCCAAATTCATAGAACAAAATAACCTGTTCGCCAGTGAAGAACCTGTTCCTTTAACAAATCCTAGAAAATCGATCTGAATTATAAACAAAAACAAATGACACTTGTTGCAACCCTAAGTATAGTTAACTAGATCAGAAGAGATGTTCTCACATAATTCCTTAAAATTAAAAATCTAAATATGAATATCCTTATATTGAAAAATTAAAATAATATGACACTTAAAATATACTTTGATTATATTTAACTATGACACTTGGCGCAAGAATGCTATCCTTCGAGCCAGATGTTCTTGAAAGAAACTGTGTCACTAGGGTAGACATCCCCTTTTTTTTGTCGCTGTGACCTTCACTCCGGCCACCCCAGCTGACTGACCATTCCTACCCTTCAGGGGGAGAAACAGAAACTTCTCCTCTTTTGCCTGAAAAGCCATAAACCTGGCCTTCTAGGACCGTGCTATTTCTTTACACACACAATAATAAAATAATAATAAACATCACAAATATAAAAGAAAGTAACTAATTATATAATAATCTTAAACATTTACTAGTGATATAGTACGTACAAACTGCGTTATATATATTTTTAACAACTAATAATCATTTCCTTTTCATGTGCTGTGAGTACGAGTGCGTTTTGAGAGAAAGAAAACATTGACCTGCGAGGGATGGTTGCTAAAAGACCCTCTCTTCTTCCTTGCCTTTTTCTTACCAATGTATCCAACACCTTTCTTCTTCCGAATCTTTAAATTGATATAACCTTTGTAACGACTGACAAATTGATTGGTGGACCCTAGACCTTCTTAATCTATTTTTAAAAGTAAATTTGCATTCGTTGACGCTGCATATAAGTAACTATAAAATAATTCCAACTTTTAAATTTCACTGCCGAGCATATCTCAAGCAAAGTAAAACAAATTACATTTATCTTATAACATTGTGCACTATCCAATTGACTAATAATATAATTTTCCATTTGTGACATTATAATTGAAGCACATTTCAGCATGTAACTTATTCATCCTGAAATAAAAATCGTCGTGTATTCCCCATACTCTAGTAAAATATCCCTACTTAGCATCGTTCCTACCAGCGGAACTCGCACACAAAATAAACCCTTCGCTCTCTGGCGGACACAATAATAAAATTCTTCGCTCTCTGGCGGACACAATAATAATAATTACTCGCACTCTGGCGGTACTAATAATAATAATTCTTCGCACTCTGGCGGTACTAATAAAACCAACTTCATCGCTCATTGGCGGACTTAATACAATAACCTCATCGCTCATTGGCGGACTCAATATAAAAACTTCATCGCCCATTGGCGGACACAATAAAATAAACTTCTTGCTTCTCAACTATGTCACATCACGTCGTCTCACTTTAAACTTAAATTTCACCTGAATGTCACAGCACAAAATTTTTCACATTACTTGAGCTTTTTTAAAAAATGAAAATGTGCATACATTTCTTAACTTTTAATCGAAGTTCATTTATTTATGTAATGAATATTTCCTTTTTCACAGCGTTTAATTATCATACTGTTGGATTACGGGTCACCACTTTAATAGGCTGTTATACGAATTTCTTTAGTATTAATGAAATCTTCACTCATCGTATAAACTGACGTATTTTAGATAATTTTTACTCATTAAACACATTACGACACTCTCACGTACACTTACTATCAATTAAACAAAACACACTAATCACTCGCTTAATACAGTATCACTTTAGCGGACGCAGTAAGCACTTAATTAATTTCACTGATGAAATAACGCAATTGGCACAAAGAAAATTTACCCTAAGCTTAATTATCATTTTATGACATATTTACATCTCAATTGTTGGCTCCTTCATTATGACTGAAATGGGCGGTTCCCTTGGTAGTCTAAAGGACCATTTCCTGTAGAATCCTGATCAGTCAGTGGACCACCAGTTGCATTTTCATATTTGGGAGGTCTGTTAGGTGAACTCACTCTAGCTTGCCTCTGGACATATCCACCGCGATCAGTCTCAAAATTTCCTCGTGGAGAAATAGGTCGCCGCTCTCTTGGGAGCCCCTCGTACTGTCCTCTCTGCTGCAAATCGTCATATCGTCTTTGCGAAGTCCATCTATTCCGTCCATCCGTTCCTCTGAAATTCCGATCAGACTGTCTGTCTCCGAAATTCCTACCCCATGGTCTAGCATTGTTTTGTTCTCTTACCTCTCTGCTGACCATGTTATAAGGTGGAAAGCGTGAATTGACTGGAGGGCTTGAAGGACGGCTACCTGCCACCGGACCAGCGCCCCTTTGCGGTTTTGACGTCCTTACGTTTATTTGCCTGGTTCCATAGACCCGGTCTCCCTTGTCTCTATTGTCCTTGAAATTTCTATCCCTATCGTTTGCTTTGTATCTTCCATCCTCATTATGAAGATAGATTGCATCGAATCGCGACACAATTTCTGCCGCCATTTCCAAACTTATGTACGGATGAACCAATAAAGCCTCTCTTACTTTATTTGGCATTTGATTGGCCACAAGCACAGTTTTCTGCTGGTCAGACATGTCCGGTTGAATGTTGTTAAGGAGATGAATCTGTGACCAGAAATAACTCAGCATGGTTTTTCCGCTTTCCTTGTGGTAACGAGCGCTCATTACATTGGCCAGGAAAGTCGATTTCCACGAATCGGACTGATAAGTGGCAAGAAACATTGATTTGAATGTTTTATAGTTTACAATGCTGTGCTTGACCTGAAGGTACCAATTTTTTGCTACCCCCCGCAAAAGTAGTGGTATGTATCTTAAATACTCGGACTCAGGAACACCCAATAGCTCGAATGACTCTTCGAGGTCCTGCAAGAACTGAGATGCAAGATAATCTGTGCGCGCCGCGCTGTACTTTGGGAATCTCTGCAGATCTCCATATTTAATAATCTTATGATTGTGGGAAAGTTGCCCTCCGGAATTCTTACCGCAAGGTGCATCAAGAACAGACTCCTCATCGTCACTGAAAGACACTTGTCCCCTTCTTGACGTGCAAAAGTTGTTTCGTGTTTCCTCGCAGCGAACCCTTTGATTAGTTACCGCACGGGACTGAGGAACACTCCTGTTATTAATAGTCTCATATTTACTATCAATATGATCCCTTCTGCATCCACATGTTGACTTGTGAGCAGTGTCGTTATCGACTTCAGGCACCTGTACTTGAGGATTTATTAGCGGAGAATCTTCTGGCTCCTTTGGTTTTTCAAGTTGATTTATTAACTGAAAACATTCGCGGATTCCCCCATCTATTTGTTCAATTTCACTTGCTAGATCCAATAAATGTTTACTTTGACTACTATGGCTTTCTTCCAAGATGGTTACTTTTGTTTGAATTTCTTCATTGGTCTCCCCTTGCTTCGTTAATTCTAATTTTAATTCCTTCACCGAATTATCAATAACATCAAGCTTCCCATTTACGCCTGGATTATCGTCCTTTCCCGCAATATTCTCATGTATGTCATTTATGTCACTTTCAATCCCTTTGATATTTTCGTTTTCATTGTCAATTTGCTTTTGTAGCCTATTTTCTAATTCCGCAATTTTTTCATTTTGTTGCCTATTAATTTCCTTAAGTGGGGAGACGGCTGCTTCGATTTGTTCCCTAATAAAAGTAGCAAGTTCGGCGTCCATGGCGCGAGTTCTGGGCATAACTAATAAATCATTAAAAAATGAGTTTTCCTTAAGAGCAACAGTCAAAAAAAATTTCCTTTTAGTTAAACTTAAAAAGTCACCACATCTCGCGAATTATTAATATTTAGAAATTTAGAAATTCCAATTGGGGTTGGGTCACTCCCTACTCTCATTTATTATTTATCTATCGCCTGTTTTATTCCTCCACATGCTGCGAGGATGACGCGCATGCAACACTCCCGAACAGACGGCAAATTAAGACCTGATCATGATAATTGCAACAGTCCAATTTTTGATTAATTTAGGTCCCTGTTCAAGGGCACCATATATAACAGATTTGGTAGTTTATTAACGGTCCGTTCCAGGATTCGGCCAAGGAAGCTAGGGGAATTTATGAGCCAAGAGCTCGACCTAACGTTACCTGGTCTTGTTTACCCGTTGCATTTACCAATGATCAGATTCTTAATATCTACCTCTTGCAGATAAGGGAAACAAATATAGATTTTAACATATTTAATTAATAAAGACATAAACCTAACATACTTACACAAGAAAAAGGATACACTTGTTACACATGATTGGCGCTTATCGCCACACACGATTGTACACTTATAACACAATACTGTCCCGGGTTCGAACTCTTATGCACACACTCTACCGTGTAAGTTACTGGCGCACTCTCTATTTCAAGTCTCGTCACACACTTTGGAGGATAATGTTCCTTTTCGAGCCCAGTCGCACACTGTTGGCGGGTACTCTGTATTTCCAGTCTCGTCACACACTGTCCTTTCTTCCAAACTATATCCCAAAACTGTAGGTTTTGGTGGATCACGTGTCCCCCTGGCCCAATGAGATCGTTCGGCGTTGTTTTTACCAAACCGTGAGAACAGCATCTCCTGGTCATTCTCTGGATCCTCCAGTTTCTGCCACATGTTACATAAATTAGTTCGGCGACGATGGACCGTGTCCAGTCGAAGGGATACAGGGCTGGCTCATTTGTCACTTCTCGCATTCCTTCGTCCTGGTCCCTCCCTGGCTGGGGAGAGAAGAGCCCACACAGATAGAAACTTGGTTCCCAACTTTCCGAAGGAAAGTATTCTCAACTTTGAGCAACATAGAATTGCTATAAAAGTTAAGCATAGTGTGGGAGCAAAAGTGACAAAAACTGTGTTGTGTGTAGGGGGCTGCCCTTCCCTCGTCCCCCCTAATCGCCGCCACTGTCTGGCTCCGTAGGGACTGTGCGTTGCTGTATGTAATACGTGAACAATCAAAAGTTTAACACCAGCAATTTTCTCTAATAAGATGTAGAAACATTAATGAACATGATTAAATATGCTTTCTTGAGCACAAGCATAATTTTCTAAGCCATCTATCTATAAGCCTTTAGGACCCATGGGCCACCTTGGGAACAGATATAATGGTATTGTAATTTCTTTTTCTTTTAAAAGTTACAAGCAATGTTACAAAATATCTATTTGTTACACGTTGTTAGTTATATGAGTTATTACTTTTAATTTCAAAAATTTACCTCTCATTAGAGATTTGTAAATTGCACTAGAAGCTTAACTAGTTGGCCACAATTGGTTCACCTACATTATTTTCCTTTATAAAGTATCATCATCTGACAAAGTAAACGCTTTTATCATAAGCAACTTTGGCCGTGGATAGTTCTTTCATCAATTCCGAAACGTGTACATTGTTTCTTTAGCTCCGGGTAGGGAAAGGGGAGGGGAGGGGGGAGGGGATCGCAGTCGCCCCGGGCGCCGAAGTCAAGAAAGAGGGTGCGAATGAAACTAAAAAAAATGGAAACATAATTCTATAAAAGTAGTATTATGTTTATATCGTTGTCATTATGGAACAGTAATAATATCCGTTCCAGTGTATTTGAATACATACGTAGTTACAAATGAATTACATTGCTTTAATGTTGATTTTGAATTCTCCAGTGAAGCTATTAGAACTCATTACTAGGGATGAACGATATCGGAAATTTGACATCGCCATATATCGTCAAGAGAATATCGTCACAGACAATACGATACGATATTCTTTCCGTATCGTGATATCGGCGATATATCGTCCGCACGATATAGACCTATATCACCAAATATCGTGAACTATATATCACTGCCTCGATATATATCGCCAAATTTCGTGACGACATATAGCCAACACCATACATATCGCCAAATATCGTGACGATACATGGCCAACACGATATACATATATCGAAAAATATCCTGACGATATCGTCCCCACGATATTGATTGATTTGGTGTTTTAAGTCCACTTTATTCACAGTAAGGCTATTCGGGACTGGACCTACAGTTTAAAGTGGGATCCAAACCACTTGTGCCTCCACCGGGTATCGAACCCGGGAGCCCTTGATTACAAGGCGACGAGAGTACCACTGCGGCATCGGGGAGGGCCTCGTCCCCACGATATATATCGCCAAATATCGTGACGATATATCGTCTAGTTGATATCGCCTGGACGATAGTTTTTCAGTATCGACATACATCGTCTGGACGACACAAAAAAGTTGCTACCAGTCCGTCTCAAAACACCAGATCTGGCGCAAAACGCACCAAATTGGCAACCTTGGCTCTTGACTGCACGAAGGTCACAGCGCCAGAGCTTGTAAAAGCAGTGTCTTGGTTCACCTGATATCACATCCCAGCGGCCACCTAAGCAAGCAACCAACTCTCTGGTGCTCTTCACGCACCTGAGGTCACGTCACCGCGATTGCCTTTGACAGGGAAAGGGGATCGGGCTGAATGCGCCGTAATCCATCACGCACCTGTCGACTGGAGATGTTGCTGCAAGGGTCGGATTCTTCAAAGCAAATGCCTCGGAATAAATAATACATCAACCAAACTATTGCATTGCTAGTCTGTGATTACTTTATCAACACACTTCAAACGCTTTGCTGATCGAAATTTCTTTTATCACGGAAGATTGATTGCCAGGATATTCGATCCGAGTGACACTTGAGGAATGGAATTACATTTAACATAAACTTCCTATTTAACTATTTGCGCAGCCTAAAATAACACTACAATCTGTCCACGATCTCTGGAGCAAGCGAACGAAAACAAGTCTCAACAAGGTTTGATGCCAGACGGCTCCACCAATGAACACGTGAGAGGAACGGGGTTTTGTGGAAGGAGGAAAGCGAATGCAGTTACCAGTCTTTCCAGCAGCGTCTACTGCTTCGCTCTGCCCACTCGGTTTCCCCCCTTGTCTGTCTCTATGAGCGGCCTTGCACCAGAGAAACCTCAGACAGGTTATTACGTATAGCTGTAAATCATGTACAGACAGCAGTACAAAGGAATTTACATTTTGTCCTGTAGCAATAGATTCTGTAAGTGGTATATCACGAAGTGTAGTACATACAACATTACTTGCGCTGTTAGAGACAGATTAAAGCTTAAAGCTTAACGCTCACTGAGACGCGAAAGAACGCGGCAACAGAAGGCAATGGCGTTTCAGTGGGCGATAACCTTTAAGATAAGCTGAAGGCTTCTGGCACGGAAATTCTGCGCGTTTTCCGGTATGGACGTTACATCATTTGATTTCAATAGAAGCAGACAACAGAAGTTCTGTTGCTCTCTGCTGCCGCGTTTCCCCGCATCTTACTGGTCTATGTGCTTCACAGCAGAATTTTCGATAAAGGAAAAGAAGCTTCTTCATAAAAGTCCAACCAATCTGCTAGATCACTTTTTGAGGTTTTTAGCACAACATATGGTCTTCACATGGTTCACAACCTCTGTTTCAATGGTTAATATAATTGATGAAATTTATGATAGATAATACATAGGATAATTGGTTTTGATTGATTGAATTAGTTGGTGTTTTAAGTCCACTTTATGCACTACGTCCACTAATCGGGACTGGACCTACAGTTTAAAGTGGGATCCGAAACACTATATGCCTCCACTGGGTACAGATCTCGAGATTCCTTGATTAAGCCATAGGTGTGCGCAAGGGGAGGGTGGGGGGCAAGGGGGCATTTCTCCATGCTAATACTCTCACTTAGAAATTAGTGTAGAGAAATCTTATTACCGTTATTACACAATATTATTCCATTCTCTTAACATATAAGTATTTTCAAGCCGACGAAAATTCTCAGAAACTTCGGCGGGTTTATATCCTATTGAACTATCTCAATTCGTTCTTGCCGGCCCTCGTGGAGGAGTGGTTAGCACATCGCGCTACGTCCCGGGTTCGAATCCTGGCCTTGGCATGGATATTTGTGAGTGTCCATTCACCAATTTCATCACATCATCACTTATCCCCATCTTCACAAATTAGCCAAAAGCGGCACAAAAAGCGAAGTAAAATAAAGCAAATCAATCAATCAATTCGTTCTCCAGCAAAATTTCTTGTTATTAAGACTCTCACATTTTATGTGACACCTATGTGGTCGCAGAATAAAGTGGTCCCACATTGGAAATGAATAAATTATGTGTAGTTGTTTTGAATCTGCTGGATGATATGTAAATTAGTCTGAACCATAGAGAAGTAAAATAAAGGAGGATGGGAGCAGAGAACGTTTGTGCCACGGAAGCTGGAATTATTCTAATAGAATGATTTTCGATGGGCCTACGCACACAATATATGCACCCCTGTTTAGTACCCACCAATACAATAAAACAGTCAGATGCAATGATGTATTTCTGACTTTCATCAAGGCTTTTGCCCCCCCCCCCCCTTTTCATCAGAGGGTCTGCGCACGCCTATTGAATAGAATTTGCTGATAGTTTCGTTATCGTACCAATATTACTTTTAGCGTTCTTATTTCTACGAAAACGATTTCATTTTTCCTACTTTTTTTGTTAGATGATGGTAATAAGCTTCATCTGATTGTAGAATTGCAAACCAAGGAAAGGAGACTATATATTTGTTGATTTTTATTATAATGCACATGAACGAGATACTTATAAACCTACTTCAATTAAAACAAGGGCAAAGTAAGGCACCAAAAAGTTTGAACATTTTAAAGCTTAGTGAGCGCCAACCGTGGTTTCCTATTCGCTCATTTGAATTCTGTGCTGTTGGGATGTCGTGAGAAGAAGATTCAGGCTGAAGCCTCGTAGCATCCTCACAATTCTTCAACGTCACACAAAGCGAATACATAAACATTTTATACCAGTTTTTCATTTTATCGGAGTGGGGATTAAAAATAAAAAAAAATTAAAAAAAATATTTGCAAAGGTCAAGGTAGTGTCACGTAATCACCAGGCAGCGTTCTTACATCACGCACAGTCCATCAAAACTGTTCACGTGTACAGTCAGTCGATAGTCATTTGTTTGGAAGCGGAGTTGTCGCTACGTTATACTACCCCAAGCGTTGCGACGCACATTAATTCGACTATTAATTACTAACAATAAAAATATTTCAAAAGGGAGATGAACCAAAGGTGGCGATAGTAATCCTTCTAGGGCAATTCACATACCTCTAATAGTAGATCAATTTCTCAATTTTATAAAAATAACTCCCATATTGAATTAACAAATATAAATTGATATTTTGTAAGACTGTTTGTAACTTTGAAAAAAAAAAAACCGTTACACATGGGCCAGGCCACTTTGGGGACATGGGTCGCAAAGGTGACCCACGGCTTATAGTTGCTTAGAAAATGTTGCTTCTGCTCAAGGAAACTGATTTTTTCATGTAAATATATTTTCCTACAATTTATTAGGCAAAGTTGTTGGTCTCAAACTTTTAATTGTTGACATGTATTACAGTAACGCCAAATAGCCGACCTCCATGACTAGCACACCCTCTACGATGCCAGGGGTCCAGAGTTCGAATCCCGACTTGGACATCAGTTTCTTTGTGCGTGTCTCTTCACCATTAGCAAAAGTAGCAAAAAAGCGAAGTAAAAAAAACGAAATCTGTCATGGGCCACTTAGGAATTCGCTTCTGGACCACGATTTTAAACAAAAATAGGTATCGTTGCTTTGTTACAAAGGCATTGTTACGATGTAACGATATGATCAAAAAGAAAACTAAATGAGCTTTCAAAATTTGTATAATATATGAACATTCGTTAATGTCAAGGATGCACACACCCACACATGCACTCGCGCACAACAACGACTAATCTGCTGGCTCCTCAATACAATAACTTACATAAAATGGCTGCTGCTGTTGGCATCCCGGGAACGGTTGGTTTTCTGCATAATGCACCAAAAGAGGACTGGGTACATTGATGTAGAGCTATTTGATTTATTGATTGAGTTGGCGTTTTTAAGTCCACTTTGTGCAGAGGAAGGCTAATCGAGACTGGGCTTCAGTTTAAAGTGGGATCCGAACCACTATGTATCTCTACCGGGTATCGAACCCGGGGCCCCTTGATTACAAGGCGACTGCGCAATCGGGGAAGCACGATTTAGAGCCATTTGTTAGCTGCGTTAAATACTAATATGTTTTTCGTAAACCTTTGGTTCACCTGCCTTATCAATTTATAAGTTATTATTATTATTATTATGAAAATATATTTTATTTTCTCTTCTGTCACGCCTTTAAAATAAAATGTATTTCGGTTTTGACTCAGTAGTAATTTCAAAACAGATTTGATTCTTTTGAGAAAAATGTGGATATCATGCTGTGTGACGATTTAATTCGTACTATCACAAAGCTCAGCAGGTCATTGTGTCAACAGGTATTCTGATTCCAGTCGAACCTTATATGTATTTACATTTATATTTTGTGTATTTCTATAATACTAAAGTCATGTTACTTTATACCTCTGTACGTTAATCACACGATAGCGATGTATAACGATTACACGATATTGGTGAAGGACCGAGCACAAATAAGCATGATCAATTTTAATATGAATCCAGAATATCTTATCAAGAGGTTGCGGGTTTGATAGCCAGTGAAGGCACATAGTAGTTCGGATCCCATTTTAAACTGTAGGTTCGAGGTTTCCTCGATGGCGCCGCCTTGTAATCAAGGGGTGAAGTGAAGCTATTGTGAAGTTCTTTTGAATAGTTTTAACTTTGCTGTGTGACAATGAGGACAGTATACAGAGACAGTATTGAGTTTCAGTGATATGGCAAATCCAGGTACAAGTGGCAGCAAGCTATGAAATGCGGTAAGCTGTTGCAAGGAAGATTTCATCGAAACGGAGATGGTAAGATTATTCGCTGTACTTTACCTTAAAAAAAGGAAATTAAAAAGGACTGTAGTTTATTTTTGCACTCCACTAAAAATATTATTTTAAATGAAAGCACAATGTATACTATTCATGTATAAAATGGGCTACATTAAATTTCTTGCATTTTTACTTTACTTCTTACGAACTTTAATGTATTCCTTATTATATGTGAATGTGCTTTCATTTAAAATAATATTTTTAATGGAGTGCAAAAATAAACTACAGTCCTTTTTCATTTCCTTTTTTTTGGCAATAATTTTCCCTCTTTGTACTTTTTAGAGTAATTTTCTTCCCTTTAAAATCCCGGTCTCTAATTATTATAATCAGTTTATATTGTATTTATTAGTGTGAATGAATACACAAACTTCAACTGAAAAGGGGATTATATTTCAGAGACAAGCTACAGACTTAGCTCAAACAAGAAACATGGGTGTTCGGCGATCACCTCAGAAAAAATCTCTCCCACGGATTTCTGAGCGACATTCCATCGTGTCGCACGTCCGGCATAAAAAAAATTAATAAATTCTAACATGAGCATCATCTTTTCAGAGGCCATTGCACCGTTCACCGGCCATAAAATCCGACTAAAATTGCTTTCCAAAGATGCTAAATATACTCATGGAGATTGAAATTTGCAATTTTTGCGTGACCTCCTCATTTCCCACATGGTGTAGGATATTACATTTCCCCGACGTGGGTAGCCATGCACCGTCGGCAACAAATCCATTCAATTCTGCTTGTAAATGCCAAAAGCCGTCGTCCTTGAAGATGTTCTTACGACCTTCGATTTTCCTTAATGGCTCCTCCTCGCCCTCTGTGGTCCAGTGGTCTGCTTTTGTGGAAACAACGAGTCATGGTGATTCAAAAGGAGACGAATTAACAACCTGAGCCAGAGAGATTAGATGGATGGAGCGGGGCGTTTCTTTCGCGTGGGAAGGAGACTTTGCCGCGTAAGACTGCAAAGTGAGGTTCGGTTGAATCGGCCTGGCCATTCCATCTTGCTTCTGCCCTTTTCCCACTTACCTAGGGGACGATTTGCCACTAGGCTATCCTAGGCTATAGCCTAGAGCCGCAAGTACAGGAGCGCCCCACAAAAATGAGAAGTTGAAGGGCTATGAGTTACAAAGATAACCAACTATTAAAATTGGTTAATATTGTGATAATAGCAAAATAAGACATGTCCTTTTACTTGCTTATTTCATGAAAGAAGGTTTAATTGATTGATTGATTTCATGTATTTTACTTCCCTTTTCTGCCACTTTCGGCTAATGATGAAGATTCAATTCAATGGTCTTGCGAAAGTTCCGCCTTGCGAAATATCCGCTCAGTGAAATATCCGCTCACACTTCCAAGAACCATTAACGACCCTCCTCCATTCTAAAATAAACAAATATTCATATATTATATTTATTTAATATTTGATTCCCATTACACTTTTTCCAGGCTGTGGACTGGCTAAATAATCGAAATAAATATCTTTCAACTATTTAGGCGTATTTAAAATATGTTTATATAATCTTCGTCATTATTTTCTTGCAAGAAGGCTTTGTCATATTATCGGTTTATCGAGTTTAATGCAGATTTTGTAAGAATGATCTCGCTCTAAGACACGATCTAATGTTGCCTGTTTCTTCGTAACTCTTTACTGTGTTATCGATTCTTCGAGGCGCGCTTCATCCGAGACTCAACATGAATGTTCAGTGACACTTAACACTTCACTGTCCCTACTTTTCATTGACCCGTGGCACTTCTTCGATTGCTTCCGGAGACATTGCCAAGTGGTAAAGCCGTTTTGCTGCACTCCTGTACTGCCGGTGTAACGGGGAATTTGGACTCCGTAGAAAATTGACTGTACAGTCACTTTTCTACGAAGTCCGAATTCCCCGTTACACCGGTACGCGTAGCGTTCATAGTTCGCGCGAGGCTTGCCCTTAGAAGTTGTAAGAATCTCTATTCGCGATTAAAATTATCCGATATGCCATCTGGTGAGATTTTCAGGAAGCACTCCACGTAGGACGCCTCGCTGCAGTTTGCCGTGTTGAAGCTGTTCAAAGCATGGGAACATGTGAAAAAGTAGCGTATACTGTCCAGTTTTTTTGTTCTAAATCGTTTTGTGGTTCAGGACAAGTGAAAAGCTTACATGTGCCCCCCCCCCCCCCCGTGGAATCAACAAAATGAAATGTTTAAATAAATCAGAAAAAAACAACTGATTGGCAAGATTGGCATAACTGAAATGCGGCAAGGAAATTACGAATAATGTACGAGTCTGTTCACTCTATTTTCCGAAATAATCTTTCGGAAAGATGATTGTATTGCCATGAAAGTAAGTTTTAAATTGTTCTTTATGAATATAAATTTTTTTTCGAAAACAATGTGTTATGTATGTAATTTGGAACAGGTGCAAGTCGATTAAGTGCAAAGATGAAAATAGTTTGAGAATTAATTAATGTCCGTAATCATAAAGGTAAGTCAGAAAAACATAATTGACATGCTAGTGTTGCTGTTTCATTCAGTATATTAATTTTCAGTGAGGACTGAAAATAGCCTCAATGAAATTGTTGTTATTATTATTATTATTATCATTATCCGATGTTATTAAACAGCCTGCCTCTTTGGGGAAAAGAACTGCAACAGCATGTTTTCAAAGCTTTGCTATATAGGTGAATTTATTTATTTTCAAATCATTTCTGAGAGCCCCAGTTAGACAGTTACAAACCGAGGTGCAGTGCAGATGAAACAGCACCGCTTTGAAAAACCAGTGCGTACACATTAGTTTCGTGTGCATTTTTCGTGTTATTTTTATTGTCATAATTAAATGCTTCGCTCTCAGCACAGCTTCACCTTCGTTATAGTTCCTGGAATTCGCATCGCATTCGCAATATTTAAATATAACGCGTAATTTAAACGTTCCTTCCATACCAGCAATGACAACACGCTGCTATTACGTACTACTACTGAATGTAAACAAAGATCTATCCTACGTAGAGCGGCCATATTGAAAGCGACACTAGCGCTCAGGTGGTAATTTTAATCGCGAATAGTGCACCACACAAAAGTCACACCTGAAATGAAATTAACTAAATAGTTGGTGGTGGCGAAGGAGTTCATTGCTCTCATACCACACCTACATTTTTTTTCTACCACACCGACAGAGAAAGATGTAGCAGAGTACATTTTTGTACATGACAATTACAAGGTACTACACACCACTGTCCGCACATAATAACCTGCCTGTAATTTGATTAAACTGCTTGTTTTACTTTGGTTCATGACAAGAAAAAAGGAAACAACTACTGAAGGAAGATTTCATACCGAACGTGCAAGCGACACGTGTCGCCTGTCACTTCAGGATTTCACTATTCGAATACAGGCTTGTGAGCGTATGATGCTGCTGAAGTGCGAAAATGTGTTGATTGGTTCATTCTCAAGTGACACATGTCGCTTGTCGCTTCGGTGTGAAATATTCCTTAAACTTACTATTAAAATTCACTACACCTCTCAGGCTCTTCAGAACTAGATATTGAAAGGTTTATATACGCCGTGGGTTCTCGACTATATTTGCACAACGCTTTGTCAGAAAACACTTTCTCCAATTACCCACATTACGAAAAACAAACTATCAAGGTTCAATAAACATTAAGTACCTCGGGTACTGGTTAAGGCGAAAATAGAAACAAATAAGCAATTTTCAGGAATGACAAACATTTTCTCGGTAGAGAAACACCAGATGAAAAAAGGCTCCATGTTAAAAAGTCTCTCTTTCCCTAGATTTCTCATGTAGTCGTAGGCTAGCACGAGCATAAAAAAGTATTCGGAAAAATTGAAGCCTGTGACGGTTATAGCAGTGGTTTTTCCCAACGCTCCACATCCGTAACGGTCGTCACACGTGATAGATGCTTTCGCAAATGCCCAATCTATGATCACTTTGGCATATATTCACCACCACACACTCCTAACAGGTACTTGGATGGAGACTCCCCCGAAGAATTGAAAGTTTTAGATTTTATCCCTGTCTTCCTTGTTCCCACGCAGGGACAGCTACAATGACAAAAAAGGAGAATATGTTGAACTGCGCTTGTGTGAAAATTGACAGACAGACTTTTCCCTAGACCCAGTATATCACAGTTCCCCTCCAGGAAAGGTGATCGAAAACGTAAAATTAAAATCTGATCTGAATATGCAGTTTAATTTATATTGTCACAAGACCGTATACAACTTCGTTCCGGCAAGGAAACGCAAAGGCATTGTACTGCTACTGTCTCCACCTGAGCTCCACAAGGAAGCTAAGAGCCAGTTCTTTGATCGAACTTTCTATCACAAGTTATGAACCGAACCACCTCTGCACTTAGAGTTAATTATATGTTTCTTATCGGCACTGAAGAAATTTCCTGTGTGACTCAGATTAACCGTTACAGTTATTTACGAGGAAGATTGTTGTCCTCTTTTATTCAAAGCACTTGGAGCGGCGATCCCAAATCAATATGTTTATCTGGAGAAGAATGGATTTAAATCTCGGCCTAAGAGAGAGTGATCGTCTTCTCAACGACAACTTCCCACTGTGCGTGGCAACAAAACATTTACGCCCACTCGATTTCTTTAATGACGCATCGACAGTATATCCAACTTCCTTCGCACATGATTTCTCACTGCATCAGGTTTACGCATGGGAGTTGTGTCGGTGGGTAGGGGGAGTCTCAATCCGACGCCAAATAGTTCATTAACATAATTTACATTGTCTTATTTTACGCTTTCCTTCCTCATTAGGCTAATCGTGACGATGATGATAAAATGATGATTAGATAAAAATTACGATATTTAAAAGGAAACATCCATGATCATGTCAGAATTTCTAGAGTAAGAAAATGTGAAAATTTAACAGCGAATTCTGGGAACTTTTTCATGTGAATTGCACAAGTGTATATGCTCTAGTAATGACCAATAAAAGGGATTGATCAAAGGTAAATTTGATATATCTAAATTGTTACAATGGACAAGGGTGGTGGCGATTATGAATTAATGGAAATTTTGCTTACTTGTTTCAAATATAAATATTTCTTCAAGGTATAGATATGATTTTATTGGGGAAAAAATATACATCTTACCTCAGCAACTTTTCAATTCAAGAAATATAATCAGGTTTGAAGGATTCGTAAAACATTTGACAAAGTAGTTATTTTTCATGGAATGTGCTATATTTTAAGACTCCTTACAAGTGCTATCATTATTTAGGCAAAACCGAAATCCTTCAGTTCTTATAGCAAAGCAAGAAATTGGCATGGCTACTCTTGAGATTTTGAAAATGATTGATTCACCGTGTAGAACGGAACGATAGTTCAGGAGTTAGAGGAAAACCATTCGTTCGAAAGCAATTTTTTCAATCTTTGGTGGGCAATATGAATAGCCGGTTTGAAGACGTAGGTTCCATTTCGCATGTAGTCAAATTAAATGCACACACGTTACATTTAGATGATTAAGAACGTGTGTTTTATGGAGATATGTCAGGTGAACTTTAATGTAAACGAAAGCATGTGTGTGTCACTTGTAAAATATTTTCACATCTACAGAGAAAATCTGAAACATATTTCCACCTCTCTCAAGGATTATGTGAATTCGATTGAAATTGTACTAAAATCTACAGCTGAATGTGAACGCGGGCTCAGTGCCATGCATCTAACATTTACTGATCAGAGTGAAATCAAATATTTGCTTGGGTCACCGTAAATCAATTTCGGTGATATCCTGTTGTTGGCGTTTTATTTTCGTGAGATGTGTGAGCTCCAATTACCATTTTAAACCTTCGCTTGAAAAGTTATTCAAACACAAAAATTGTTATTCGGCGGTCATTCTTCCGACTTCAATACTGCCTTAACTTTTTTTATTTTCTAAACGTTTTGGAGGAGGGGCTCTAGTCCCCCTCTGCGTACTCCTGTTTCTAGCAGGAGATGCAATATAAAGGTGGCCAATACTTTTTCATTAATGTTCTTTTAAAATTTTCTCAATTTTTTATGAATGTTAAATTTGACATCATGTATATTCTGGGTTGTTTACAATTATATTTAATATATATACATACATACATGGTTCAGGGAATAGTATTGGAGATGGATAGGCTACTGCTCGTGAGAGAATAAACCAATAACCGATATTAGCCTATTTACTGTTAATAACTTGGTTAGCAACATTGATTCGCTTGGGTTATCGCTGGAAGGTAGAGCAAGTAATGCTCTTGAAAGAAGAAAAGTGGTAACACTGAAATGGTGGGAGGGGCCAAAGGCCAGCGTTTCATGCTGTTACGGTTTACAGCGTAATTAATGTCCCCGCGTGCTCACATCATGAATGAGGCTCTGGAAACGCTCCAGGCAGACGCACTGGACAACGCTGGAACCAGCATTCCAAGGATATCGCCATTCGTCTCTCTCGCTTGGCCCTGCGTGTCACTCCGCATACACATCTTAATTACTAACACCGCAGAGGAACAAGACCGGAATATATATTAGAGTAATGACAGCACAAATTGACAGGCGAACTCCAGCGCTATAGCCCGAGGAGGGAGGCCCTAACTCCGTTGCGTAGGTCACACGCCCTGGTACGACGGTCAATTGATATCCTGTCGATGGAAACTAATTTAAAGGCATTGTTTTTCCATGATATCCCGTTTGCCACCTTCTACCTTGTTCTTTCGCCATTTTTATTACTTGATTCTGGCATTAAACAGCACTAAACGCACTCGCAAGGAAATGACAAGAACAAGAAATCCTGTGAGTTCCTAACTTGCTGCCAATTACTTCAGGCAATGAAAATTTATGGTTACTACTTCTTTCGTCTACTAACAGGATATTTTAATCCTATGGAACATAATAAAAATTTATTTGGAAATAAACTTTCCAAATGAAACATGACCTTAACTTTTTATTTATTTTGCCTTCATGTGCAACAACGAAACCTACATTCAGATTACTCAGGCAATCGCATATCTTTTAAGAACGAAAATCATGTATATATATATAAACTTGTTTATGTACATCTTTTGCAATTTGCAGACGGTATGGGACTAAAACTAGAGACGCTTCGAAACGGAAGAAAGACTGAGAGAATCATTCTTACCAACAAAAGAACAATTGTGTCTACTGGGAATAGACTGCGAATGTCAGTGAATAACTTCCCAGCACCGGAAGATGAAATAGGAGTTCCTCCAGCTCGCACGGCCGTGTCTTCCCGATTCACCGAATGGTCCAGAGGCGAATTATATGAAATTTCTCACCTGAGTAAAATTTTCGGCGAAAGGGGAATTCCCGTTTGGCCGAATTCCCATTCGCTGAATATTTTGAAGGGAGGGAATTTTTGTCCCGCTGGGAGTTTAAGGCCAAAGTGCACCTCTATAATTTTTGGAAACAAACGAAAATATATATTTAAGAACGTGTATAGCAAAACATACGTAGAGAAAGGAATATATATATATATATATATATATATATATATATATATATATATATATATATACATAATATTTGTTGATCTCGACAAAGCATTTGATAGAGTGAATTGAATGAAACTTATAGAAATACTGACAGTGCTGGAGTCCCAAAATTATCAGAGGGTATACGCTAAGTCTCGTGAAACCTTAAGTGGAGACCACGTTTCCATTAAATACTTACACATGGATGAAATCAATTAACTTCTACAAATCAAAGCCACTGACGGTAGAATACTGACAGTGCACCAAAAAGGCAATGCGAGTTTCCCGCCCTGTGCGAGCACATTAGGTTTTGATCCAAATTCTACGTTTCCAAGACGTGGTACGTTTATTTTACGCATCCAGTAAACAGTGTATTACAATTCACAAACTTCAATTCCTGACTACGAGATCAAGGCCGCCTGCAAGATATTTCTTCTCGAAAGAGGGGAGCAGTACTTAAAATGGGGGAAGTGGAGTGATGCTTTCTTCCAGTTAAGATAATTCTCATAAAGCATCCCCAGCAATAGGATAATTTGCATAGGTACTGAATCTTCTTTCACGGCATCTCTCGTCCATGTTTTCACGCTAGAATTTCATCTCAGGAGTGGAGGATTGGGCAACTGACCCCCTGGCCCCCCTTTGCGGCCCCCTTGTACGTACGAGATTAACGTTAGCTCTCGAAAGTTAACTCTCCAGAAGTTATCTAGTTGAGAGAATATTACATTCCTTCAACAATTTAAAGAAAAGTACGTGCAATATTTTTATTGTTACATTGATAAAAAGGGAAATCACTAAAGCTGGACGAAATCGGAAATCCGATATCGTGATATATCGTCACAGACGATACGATTCGATATTTTTTCAATATCACGATTTTATCGTCTGGACGATATTTTTTCAATATCGCGATTTTATCATTTGGGCGATATATCGCTCAACACTAGAGATGACTGCCCTTGCATTGCCCACACACACACTACCATGTGACTGTCTCTGTCGCACTAGGAAAGACACTCACATACTTTCCTTGAAACGAGTCTAGCGACTTCTTAACTGTAACCCTCTCCTTTGGTTAGCTTGTCTGTAGAATGCACCATAACATCCTCGTTGAAGTCAATCCACTGAAAACGAAGAAGCAGTCGGCGACCGAATGTATCAGACAACATGGGTATTGAACTGGAACAGTTTCAGGAAACTTTAATCGGGTTGACAGAAGGTGTATATTCAATAAATTAGGGTAGGCAGGCCAAAAGTTGAAAATTATGTCTTCTTCCTCTCGTCTTGAAAGCGATTCCTTTTCACCAGTCTATGTGTGTTCGTGTGTGCATTTTCCAGTCATCTCTCTTTCAGTCCACATTTTTCCAGCTTTTCTTTTAACTACAGTTCCCTTCCCTATTCCCTAATGCATTATTTTTCTTTCACGCAAAAAAACTGCAATAAATGAAGCGTGGCAATCTCTTTTGAATCGAACTTTTACCTGCCAGGCTAGAAATAAAAGAACGTATTTCTCTTTCTACAGAAGAAGTATTATACCCAGTTTACATTGCATATTTTGTGGCGTTTTTTGCATTAAAGTGCAAAATTCAGTATTATTCTGAAAAAATGGCACAGTTTGCGTTATTTCGCGATTACAAAACACCGAAAATTTGCCTCTTTAACCTACTCAAATATATTTTAAACACTTTAATGTGCTTTCCTTAACTTTTCGGAGTTATTGTTAAAACGAAAACTTCAATTCCCTACCTGTAAGTCAAATATCGCCAAAAATACAAAATATGAACAATGTTCTCTGGTTTTATCTGACATGAAACAGCTACTATTTTTTTAAGCAGCGTCTCCCAAGTTACTAAAATAAATGTTTCTCATCAACTTCAGTCCTGATAATAAATAACCTTCTATCATTGCTTTTCGTAAGGCTCGCTTTAGACGGAAGCATTTTTGTAAACATTTTTGCTAGCATAAATGCTATGTAAATGCTTCCAAAAATCTTATAGCAGCTAGTACTTTACACGGAAGCATTTCATGTAACATTTCGGTTAGGGAAACGTTCCAAGTGGTTATACAGAATTCTTAGGTACAAGTGAAAACATTGATAGATACAATAAAATACATTCTGTACGTAAAACACTAACGAGTTTTAATAACTTTCAACATTTGTACAACATGGCGTCTGAGGAATCTGAACTAACTCGTAATCAACAACAGACTACTGTTGTTCTTCTTTTTCTTAGCTACATGATTACACATAATTTAATGCTCAATCACAACAGTTAGCCTTTGCGATTACAATGTATAATATTTACAGCACCAAAGGCACTTCGAGTTACACCATTTATGGTGAGTGCACGGTGTTCACAATTGAAACAACTAAAATAGTCTTCTGTATTTATTCTGTAAACGTTATAAAGTATGTATTTAAGCAGGGCCATTAATTTGTACCTAATATCGTTTTATAGGAAACGTTATTCCTCTCGGTTGAATAGTTATCGGCTTTTAAAAACGTGAAGTGATACATTGTTTACATCTCACGCGGCCGCCATTACATCTGCACCCGTGACATGGAACTCGCTACTGATTGGTTATGCTACGAAAGATGCTACGGATTTAGGATGGATCCTATCCTTGAGAAATGCCATGAAAAATGTCAAGACATTTGAAATGCCATAATATTTCGCACTTTACACGGTAGCATCTTGGTCATGGCATAAATGTTAAGAAAATGCTAAGGAAAATGCTTTCGTCTAAAGTGTGCCTAAATATGGTGAGCTTGGTTTTATTCATGGCGCAGTGGTAGCGTTGTCGCCTTGTAATCAACACCCGGCGGAGGCATATAGTGGTTCGGATCTCACTGTAAACTGTAGGTCCAGTCCCAATTAGCCTTACTGTGCATAAAGTGAACTTAAAACACCAACTCAATCAATCAATCAAATCATTTTGATCAATTTGTAGACGGCGTGTAAAGTGTAGAATCGAACATATTCCTTGTGCCTCAGCAGCCAGGAAGAATGAACGCAGGACATGCATTAAAGAACTGCGATGAACACTCTGATCCCTGCAGCCAACAGGTGTTTGAGGCCATGAAAGAGAGACCCAGCCTTTCGGCGTGCGTACTTAATTAGGCGGTTCTTGGGTGTCTGTTATTGGGGAAAACAAACATGGCCCTCCCGGCACGACCGATGGGACGAGATTTATGTGTATTGGGAGGTGATAACGCAACTTGTAATAAATTGCTCTCCGTCGCTCTTCACAATGAACGGCTGATGGTCGTGGAATGTCAAGCAGTCTCTCCCAGCGAGGTTTATACATTCCGAGCACTGTGAGGGCCTCATCGGTTCTTTATGTTCCCGAGGGGAGACGTTTGTCTTCGATTCATCCTCCAGCACGTGGACAGCGCGGAGCGACGACCCAGCACCTAGGTACCCCCCTTTATTGTTTCGTTATTTACGCCCGATTACCATCTGATAGTGCTGCATCACTGAAAATGCATTGATATCGTGTATAGCATCAGCTTCTTCTTTGCAAGACTCAGCTGACAAAACAATGCATGTGAAAGACTACAGATATTATTAACCTAAGTCACAATGCAAACTACATATTCATTATCTCGTATATGTTTATATATGTGTGGTTAGCACTATGACGCCAGGAGCCCGGTTCGAATTCCAGCATGGCCATGGTTGATCCTAATGAGAGAGTTCCCTCTTCAATTTCATCATATAAATACTCATCCACATCGTCGCGATTATCCAAAAGGTGGAACAAAAGCGAAGCCAAATAACAAAATATATATGTACGTACGAATATATTCATGTAGGTGCTTCGATCCGATCTCCTATGGTGGAGTGTTTGACACAAGGGGTTCCAGGTTCGAATCCCGGTCTTGTCATGAATGTTCTTTGTGAGCGTCCCTTCATCAGTTTCATCATATCATCACTTATCCTCGTCTTCGCGATTTACCAAATGTAGCGGAAAGCAACGTAAAATAAATGAATCAATAAATGTTTCGGTCAATTTATTATGGTCATACAAGTGATACATGCAAAGTTAATCGATGGAGCTATTACATCATTGCGGTACATTCACTTATAATCTACATATTCCTTCTGCCAATTATGATTCATGACAAAGAATGGAATTAAACTTAGCTAACCGTAGGCACTGACACTAAAGAGAGTTTTGTGGTGAAACCGTTTGACTGTCAGGTTACACCTTGGACATTATACGTTATTTCCACCGGTGAAGGCAATAAAGTGGTGTCCTGAACGTCAAAATCCATCCTCGGAAAACCAGTTCCACTCCTTGTACCGCAAGAGTACAGTTCATGTACCTTTCTGTGTCCTTTAATCTTCGTGGAGGAAGTTTTGTACAAGACAGATGTACAAAACAACAAATGACTATTCGGATGTTGTAAATCTTCAGAGATACCTCAGTAATTCAACGTCATGCAGATTGATAAATACGCAACTTTTATACCTCTTCTAGAATGCAGAGAAATAAGATTCTTTAATTTCTATTTTATAAAGATATACCTTGTAATTTCAATTTCTGGTAAGTCAAGTATTAAAATCCTATGTTACTATATTTTATGAGGCTCTTTTAACCCAACTTTAAAAAATATGAACACAAGGCTTCATTATTCTAGGTATGCATGTAGCTTAATCTTACTTCCCAACGTCACAAATGAAGTCACAAACGCTACCTCATATTAACCTGAGTCTAAACGATGAGATTTTTACTGTGAATTAGGTTCATGCTGGGCTAATTTGTGCCAAATTTCAGATTTTTTCATGAGGACCCATCTGAGAAATTTAACCCCGAAAACTGTCAAAATTATGCAAACGTTCATGTTTGAACCTATGCTGAAAAAAAACGGGCAAATTTCTAAGCATTGATATTTTATTTGCAGACACTCTGCAGGTAGATGTACACATAAAAAAAACTTAAACCTTAGACTAAACCCCTTTATTTAAAAAATCTGGCTTAAAAATCCAATTTTCCAACTATTGCTACCCAAATTTACACCACAAATTTCATACTTAGGTTGCAATTTTGAGCAAACCATTCTTTAATATCATATGAAGTGTACTTAATTTGCTACAAAATGCATTTTGTTTCAGGTTCTTAGCTTTAATAATGTCTGAGATATTATGGTTTCTGTAAACTGCTACATGAGCAAGAAAGCCATGCGCCTGTGACCGCTCCAGGAGAACCAAGGACAGGAAAATTTTTTGAACATGGTTTTGATATCTATTAACATGTACAAACCTATGTACAATTTTGTTCTTCTAAAATGGTCTTGCAACCACCATTGAATGGTTTGGTATGGAATGACCCAGGAGGTTACTCTTTCAGAATAACTCGTTTTCAAATAAATTATTTGAGTCCAAGTGTCTTGAAAATATATAGCTCCCCATTTATCAAATTAATATCCATGGATAAACCTGCCTGAAAATATACTTCTAGTATAGGTACATTTCGTCACCGTCTACGTTTGAAACAAATTTATAGTTATTGTGTTGTTTCAAGTATTTTGTCTTACCTACACGCGTGTCATTAAAAGTTAGAGGTAACTTCGTAAAATAAAATTATATATTTAAATTGAATCTTCGTTCACCATACCCACCTCTTCATTCATCGAATCTTATTTCCCGTATCGCAACTTGCTATTTGATTTATTTAGTAGAATCAGAATTTCCTTACGTGATACTTTGAATACTGCTCCGCAATTTATCCATTTCGGCTCGCTGTAACTATATTAGATCAGGATACTGTTTTTTTTCCAACGCCATATTATTTTATAAGAAAGTATTCACAAAGCATCGTTCCTCCTAATACCCTATGTGCTTGAAAAAATGGTTATATGTGTTAGCTGTGAGCAGGGTGCGAAATCACTGCAGATTGGTGGGGGGAGCAGACAGATAGACACACACATCTACACTTTACATATGTGTGTGTGTATATATTTATATATATATATATATATATATATATTTATTTACATATTTACAGGGTTACAGCAAAAGTCATGGCCACTATTTTTTTTCACGATAATGAGGGTCAGGCAAGAAAGTGTAAAATATACCTACAATTGAAAGGTCACGATATATGCTAACGTTTAATGTATGAATTTTGAACAACATAGAGATCTATCTGTACTAGGCAGAGAAAAAGACATACTTCACGCAGTCAGCATATTCGCGGATCCCACTCAGTTCAGCATAGGAGGAACAATTCTTGCTTCTGATTGGTCGAATTGGCGGAAGTGACCTAACACTTGTCTTCTGCTGGTATTTTGAAAGGAAGACACGTATTCTGCAGCCACACGATGTATTTGTTGAAAATGTAGCCTAATGAGAATTGTAAAATGAACACTATTTTCTAAAAATTTAATGAAAGTGCGTATTTTTATTCTGATGGTACGTTAGGTAACTGTAGCTAGTAGAAAATAAAATCCATTCATTTAAATCGTAAAATGTATCTTTAAATATTCCAACTTAGTGAAGCTTTGTAAGCAAAATAATTCTTGTACGTCCTTTGATTTGCGTTTCATTTTTCTATCTGCGAGAAAGCAACATAAATATACTTGGAATATTTTATCAATGAGTAGTACTGTAAAGTACTGGAATAATGCCTGCTTCTGGCAAATTTGAATATGTTGCAATTCCCATGCCAAGACACCTGCAATATAAATGAAATCAATTGATTACAAGTTTCAATGTAAATCGTGAGATGGTACATTTTTAAAAATCGGCGACTTCAAAATATTTATAGAAACCTTGTATAAAAATGTTCATAAAATTTAATGAAGTTTATTTAGTGAATTCTTATTCAGAATTTGTACACAATGGATAAAAACTATCAAATGAAAATGTGAGCATAGCTCATAAGTTGTATGTTTCATTTGTATGAGAAATCTTACACATGCATCTGACTACTTATATCTCTCCTTGAAAGTGATAGCTATATGTAAAACAACAAATTCAAAATGAATAAAAAATGAGCATGTCAAAGATGCTAGTAAATTAAAAATCTTGTCTTGGTAATATATGAGAAAGATCAGCCTGTTAGACATATGACCTGAACGCTAATAAATAAATAAATAAATACGAAAATTCAGCGTGAATGTTTTCAAGATTTCACATTTTGTTTTTTCACTACTTTGTATTAATTAAAAACTTCCAGCAGCCCTAAGAGCTCTCGAGTGTCTTTTTCAAACGTTGATTTTATGCTCAGACAGGCTAATCGGCACTGAAATTGCTGTTCCTTTTTGGATCTTTAAGTCCACTTTATGCACAGTAAGGCTAATCAGATCGGGACTGGACCTACAGTTTAAAGTGGAATCCGAACCACTATGTGCCTCCACCGGGTATCGAAATCAGGACCCCTTTAGGTGGCGATGCTACCACTGCACCATCAGGGAGGCCCTGTACCTAGCAGGAATCTTACCTGAGACCATTTGTTTACTACATGTATCTATTGATTGATTGATTTGGTGTTTTAATTCCACTTTATGCACAGTAAGGCTAATCGGGACTGGACCTACAGTTTAAAGTGGGATCCGAACCACTTGTGCCTCCACCGGGTATCGAACCTGGGACCCCTTGATTACAAGGCGACGACGCTACAACTGCGCCATCGGGGTGGCCACACATATCTATTATTTGTCCTAAGTATGACATAGCATAATATGTTTGCAAACACAAACATTATTTATTTCATGTTATCAGTTGTTTTAAGATGTAAACAAAAATAATTATGGTTTCCAACATAGCCTGCCCAAATATCAAGTAATGAAATCTCTATCCACTGAGATATTATTGTTCAATATCCAAATCAGAATATCAATAATAATTAATCATGATAGGGCTTGTACACTTCATAGAAGACAAAATTTAAAAAAGAAAATGTGTTTTAAAACAAACATATGTGGAAGAGTTTTTGTATTAATACTTTGTAATTACTTGTAGAGGGTTTTTAAGCAAACTAATTTGTTCATATATGGACAAGCACATTGAACAGTGCTCTTAGAATGAATAATTTTTGTTACACCTTTGCTTCATGTGCAATGACGATCATGTCAGGCATCTTCCTCCAAATATGTAATGATGATACGTTAACATCTCAGCATCATGTTCTACTGAGTAGTAGTGGAAAAAAAAGTCTTATGGAAGTAATCGCAACCTTTTGAACTGATTCACTTTTATGTAGCTATAGTTCGTTACAGGGTTCCCTCATTACACAATCTTTCAACACTGCATCTCTTCTTGTGTTTAAACTTAGAGACTCCCTATCAGCACCATTTGCAGAATGACATCAAATATCTATACAAAATTGTCAATGGCAAAATTCCTTGCAACACACACCTTCAGGAATTCCACTTTCGAGTGCCTATGCACATACGACGTATCACAAATATATTTTACACAGAAAAACCTACACTAGGTATACCTTTCAGTCTTCCATCACATGACATGCTTGTAAATAATCAAGTAGTGTTACTTATTTTTTGATAATTTGTCAATCATTTTTGTGATATTCTTAATTTTGCTCTTTAAATTGTTGACAATTTCAGTGTAAAATAGCTATCCATGCTGTATCGAAAATTTTCTCAGTAAATAAATAAATATGTATTAAATAGCATTTCCCACATAATTGTAAACAAATTTAACATTTGAACTAGATTAAAACAGGGCCTCCACAATGGCACAGTGGTAGCGTCGTTGCCTTGTAATCAAAGGATCCCTGGTTTGATACCTGATGGAGGTACATAGTGGTTCGGATCCCACTTTAAACTGTAGGTCCAGTACAAATTAGCTGTACTGTGCATAAATGGACTTAAAACACAAAATCATAGATTAAAACAGAACAGTCATATTTCAACAACTTGAATATTATCTCTGCCTCTTTAGGTTGAATATTGTTATGTGAGGACTCAGTCTGCTTTTCCTTTAAAAGTAGACCATGTCCCGGTATAAAAGTACAGTTCAATTTTTCTTTATATATTTATGCATATGTAAAATTGCAAGTTCAAGAAGTGGTAGAGGTTACAGACAGAACTTGATATATATATATATATATATAAGCTCACTTTATGTATTAAATCAGGGTGGCTACTCTCCGTGAATTCCGGGAATTATGCATGAATTCTGCTTGAATTTTTCACCGCAGACGTGAAAAATTGTAATTTGTATTAATCCAAATCCCATTCAATTTATACTCATTTATAAATGCCCTGAGGCAAGTTTCACCATTTATCTTTATCGAGGAAAGGGGAAAAATATGCATGGCAAATAGAACAGAATTCTCTCAATCCATTTACTTTGTTAGTGTCCTTTGCAGAATGACCTATGTGACAGACGAAAGATTATTGCAAGATATCTTTAAGTTTATTTGGTAATTCGAGTTTGAAATTCTCATACAACTAACAATTTCTGGTAGGTTACTATATCTTGTAACATTTGTGACTTGTGTTTGTAGATGTATTTCAAGTCTGAGTATGTGAAATAGTAAATGTAAATTATTTTAAATGTATATAAACCATTTAATTGAATTAGACTTTTTGGATAAGTTTGAATCACACGGACTCTTTGTATTGTTAATATATTTGTGTGGATGGTGAGAGGCGGTAATACGTAACGTTGAAATAGAGAAAACATCTTCTTGTATACCCCTGAATTTTTTGAAAGTTCGTCTTGAAAACTGGCAATTAGAATTGAATTTTATCATGTTCCTAGAGTAGCCACCCTGTAAATGTATCCATGTTATAGCTTGTTAATTATTTATTTTTATTACTTGTTCAACATACCAGTGACCATTACCTTGCATACCAAGATTTGAGAATGGTTTCTCCAGAGTGTCTGACATGCCACTGTTGATTTCTATTTTGCAACTGCAACTACATATTTTCAGAATGTCCACAACTACTGGAGGTTTATTACCTTCGCATTTCATAAATTTTTGTTTGCGAATAAAAAAACTGATCTGGAGTCTTATACAGAATCTATTTGGTGAACAAATAATACCATGGAAAGAAGCATGCTAAAGGTAACGAATGTTAATATTCAAATATCCTGCTTCATCGATTTGAACTTAGAAATGATTCTTATCTTGGATAAAAATAATTGATTTTAATGTGATACTTTAAGTGGTTCTGCTGTCTTCACTATATTTTATTTTTTACACTTGTTCATTAACTGAAAAACTCCCACCTAAAGTTTAAAAGAGATAACAAAAATAACAAACTCTACAGACCAATAAACTTCATTATACATTCTTCATATATTTACATATGACTTAATTTAGCCTCTTCATGAAGCAAAGTTAAGTTGACTCATGATCTCACCACCAAACGTTCCAGTCAAGTGGTCAGGAGTGGCATGTTGAATTGTTTCTACATGTAACCACTGACTTTAGTGTTGGTATGTGTCTATGTTTCAGAGACTGGTTCTGTCTCACTCTTACATGGGACAAGATGGAAGCAAATACAGTACACTACCCAGAAAACGGGAGCAGAACCAGTTTCTGAAACATTGGTACATATGGAAACTAAAGAGAGACTTCACACTAAAATGATGTTTCACTTGGAATGAATAGCAACAATTCACACTGATCCACTGCACAAGCCACCATTGAATTGTCTCATCCTCAATTGACACATGTTCCTTCAGTGTAAAAAATATCCCTAAAAAAACAAGCAATGCAAAGTCCCAACCAACTTTCTCTTGGTTGTTTTTATGGTGTTAATATGTGATGTACAACCTTTTTGAAATAAATTCCCCATACCCGTCCGTAGCTTCCATCACAAGAAACAATGCCTTGCCATCCTGCATGCCCTTTTCCACAGGTCAGTAACCTAAAAGCCCATAGTGCCCATCTCAAAGCACATCATCTCCCAGTCGTGAATATTCTCGCCTGCAAGGTTGACACACACACACACACAGAAAGTTAGTATCTATATTTATTTTGTACATCTCCTGCAAACCAGAAGAAACATGCATGCCTTGTCCAGGATTGAAAGTCAGCATCCCTGGTTTCACAGTGCAGAATAGAAGAAACAGCATGCCAAATACAATTTGCTGGTATTACAAACCTATGTATTGTTTAATTGCTTACTCTTTTAATGCACTGATTTCTAGTGCTGCTTGTAGACATACCTTCATGACCAGTGCTTTAAGTGGTTTCAGTCAATAGCCAGAATGTCAACCACAAATGAATCAACATGAGTACTACTACTAATGATGACAATAATAATGGTGATTTGTATTGTTATTATTATTGCATACAAAGTAAATATAAACACAAACTATCACATCTGTTATTTCAGAAAATTTAAGTTGTCATTTGGATTATAAAAGACAGCACTTGCTATTTATAATATTTTTTCCAAAATTTCCACACTGCTTACTGAGGAGAGACAAATTTAGTACAAGAACTTTCTCTTCATCTATTGTTTGCAAAATATAATGTAACAATAGACAGACTTTTGTAGTGTAGTAAATAAATAAAATGGATGACCGGCAGGAACTGAGTTCTGGCACAAAAGTGATTTACCAGAACAGAGTTCCAGCTCACTTTAAGCCCTGTTCATGACACGGCATTGTAAAGGACTTTCTAGATTTGTATGCATCCATCATTGGTTTCAAATTTGAAGCATTATGCTTAAGTAAGAAAAACATGTTTCTGTAACTCAATACAAAAGAGGAGCATTTGCACTATTTTCATTTACAACCTAACAAGACTGTTGCATGGGTGTATTTAATCCAGGATCACTTGTGTCTATAATTATTACAAGTGCTCAAAGTGGCGGGTAACATGGAAAAATTTCCATATCCCTCAGTTTGGATAATTTGCACAGGCATCTTTCCACCTATTGCATTGTTTCCATGTTGGTTCATACAAGCACCCTCCTATCCCCAAGCATTCCACCAGCCCAGCTATTTCCACTTCAAGCACTGATGATAGGGAGACTCAGGAGGACCACTAGTGGCAAGATATTTTCTATCTTATTTTCCATCAATCTTTGTTTCTATGATTACAATTATTATGAATGGGAATGAACGGCAATTTATAGTAGATTCGATTGCTGAATATATTAGGTGATCACATTTCAAAAGAGTCACTGAAATTCCCAGGTTTGAGTCCCAACCTGTTCATAGATGTTCTTCGTGGGTGTGTCTTCATCAATTTCATCCAATAATCACTTATCCTCATCATGATTAGCCAAAATGACACAACAAGAGAAATTAAATAACAATACAACAATAATTTGAAGGTAACAAAGGGTGTTCCGTATAGGATGCCGAATTTAAATCGAGTGCTATTGTTTTGTTTTGAGGTTGGCTGACCAGTTCTTACCAATGTTGGTATCTGTTGTTATGCAGATTAATGTAGCCTCAATTGTTTTGACTCGTTTGTTGTGGTTACGATATGGAACTTCATGAAAAATTCCCGCAACAAGTGATCTCTTTGCACGGTGACCAGGAATGGCCGGCAATTTCATGTGATCTTACATCCTGTGATTTCACAAACCCTCATAAGAAGAAATCACAGGTGTACGCCAACAAACCACAAACCCTTTTGGAACTGAAGGTGGAAATCATACGGGTGATTGGAGGCATCAGGACAGACATCTGGATGTAGATGTACATTTTATGCATAAAGTTCAGGTTGCACTTATTTTTGGTTGTTTTTTATTTTTGTTAGTAGTGTGAATTGGAATAGGGGTATGGGTAAAAATGTAAAATGCTCCCCTGTGCATAGCACCATGCCATGAAGGCGTATAGGGGGTAACGCCTCACACTTTTTTGATCTGGTCGTGAGTGGGGGTGATGTGATCAGCATCATGCCCCTGACCGCCTTTACCCCCAGGGTTTCCCCCAGGTACCCATGTTATTCGACGCTGGGTGGGCGCCGGGGCCGCTTCCATCGTTAGAAAAGTTCCCGGATTTGAACCGGCCGGAGATCGAACCCGGGACCTTTAGCATGGTAGTCAGACGCGTTACCGACTGAGCCACCGTGGCCACAGTCTACAGTAATAGGGGTATGGGGAATTAATTATTTTATTGGGTTATATTTATCAACGTGCGAACGTAAGACATTTCAAGGTGACAAAAATTAGCATTTTAAGTTAGATATACACTTACACTAAAATTCTAACACACATAGACACAATCACCAAAGCAGCTGAAATGTTAACATTTTATCTACCCTTGACAAATGACCATCCTAATTAACACACCCAAAGAACATGAGACAGAACCCTTTAACTGGTTTATTGGACTTCGCATACATGACCCCCTGTAGTTTATCTTTATTTCTTGATTTGGTTTCACTTTGTTTATTTTACGTCACTTTTATCTGCAACTTTGACTAATCACAAAGGTGGAGATAAAGCGATAAAGGGATCATCACAAACACATATGGATGACACACAAACAAACTCCTGGAAACACACACCTGTTATCACATATTCTGAAGTGTAATTGTTTGGTTTGCAATAGCAAATTTCTTCACTCGACAAATGCATACCAAATGAAATTAAAAAGATGATAATGAATATATAATAAAAAATAAAATACTACATCTCCTCATTTTAAGAGATAACAAATTTTGTCAAGGAGACCAGGAGAGACTCCCATCTGTTCCGGGAGCAAGCCTATTCATCTCATGACACATTATCATTGTTTTCACACTCAATGTGTTAAACACCAAACCATTACACCAGGATATCATACACTAACCCTGGTTATATGGAGTGCTCACCACTGCTGTTTAAATCAGAAGTTTATTGAAAATCAAAGTTCTTGTCTTTGTTAATTTAAAAATATTGACTGGATTTAATGAGATCTGTCAAATGTAGTTCTTTTATATATATATTTGGAAATAGATTAGTTTTTCCAATGGTAACACTTATAATAATCTTTTAACTAGCTAAAAATAAATTGTATGACTGCTTTTTTATTTGCGCAATTTATGACATTGTTTGTAAACAAAATACCATTCTTGTTCTAATGTTAGTTTGGTATGATATATTTAACCATAATATTCAAAATTAAGAGCATGCCTAATTTAGAAATTGAAACCAGACTTGAATACCTGAATATCACACTGTTAAAACAGATAACGAATAGAACTGGTATGTGTGTAATAAATATATCCTTTGCGGCAGTTTATCTGGCAATGGCTATGGTAACATGAATGGAATGCTGTTTAAACCTTCATCCTATTTTATACTTTGTACTTTATATTTCCTACCACCTAGGTAGCTATGCATGGTGAGCAGTCAAATCACAGCCTCGCTACCAAACTTCCCTTGCTCGAGATCTAGCCTGCAGATGGAAGTTACTTTGTATTCCTTAATCTATTTCATGTGATCACCATTTCATCTTCATCACCACTATTAGCCAAAAGCGAAAGAAAATCATTATCAAATGAGAAAAATAAAACTACAATGCATTTATGTTCCCTATCTGTATTGTGACTGTGACCAATAAATGTTAAATACTGAAATACGCAATGAACACACATTAAGAAACAATCATGTCTTATATTTGTTGAGAATTGTAAGGAAGAATTCCTGGCTTCACAGCCCACAGTGGAAGAAACAACTCTCCTAATGGGATTTGGTAGTGCACCATTAAACTTAAAACTCGTATTTTGCACCATTTCATGGTGTTTCATATTGTAGACATGCACACAACATGAATAGGCATTGTCTATGCATAATAATATAACAACATTTTTTAGTGGTTTTTCATTTTTCCTGCAATGTTTCGTCTGGTTTCCCAGAACATTTTCAAGCTTACATAAAAATTAAACAAACACACACACATGGCTAGCCATTCTACACACTTCTACATAGTGTGCTACACTGTGTATCAGAAGAACTTTCCATGTACAATGTTTTCACATCAAAACACAACAGTGATGTTTATTTTTATTTTTTTTACTTAGAATGAAATTTTTTAGTGGTTTTTATTTTTCCTGCAATGTTTCGTCTGGTTTCCCAGAACATTTTCAAGCTTACATCAAAATTAGATAAACACACACACATGGCTAGCCATTGCACTTCTACATAGTGTGCTCCACTGTGTATCAGAAGAACTTTCCATGTACAATTTTTTCACATCAAAACACAACATTGATGTTTATTTTTTTTTACTTAGAATTAAATAACAAAGCTCCCCACACGCATGCATGAAATGAAGCTAAAACCACGGTACTAATCTGATATTCCCCGGACAGATTTCTTCATTTTTACACAAGAAACTACTTATGATAATAAGTTCCTGTAGCATTGTCTAACATCTGGAAGGTGTTTTGTGTGATGTAACGGATTTCTTCAAATTTAAAAGTTTTGGGGCTCATTTGGGAGCAGGTGACTCCGGCCAATGGTTGTGGCCGAGTGGTTAGCACATCGCGCTGCGACGCCAAGGGTCCCGGGTTCGAATCCCGGTCGGGCTTGGTTGTTTGTGAATGTCCATTCATCAATTTCATCACTCATCCCCATCTTCGCAAATTAGCCAAGAGGCACAAAACGCGAAGTATAATAAACTAAATCAAGCAATCAGACTCCGGCCAATGTCTAACATGCCTTTAACAGGGACTCTAGATAAAGCTGGGGAGCCGGAGCGGAGGCGGGGCTGCGGTAGGTCAACTACCCCAGGGGCGGAGCCCAGAATCGGTGGGAAATTTGAACTCAAAAAATTCAAACAAAAATCTTTTTTTTAGTTTAAATTTCCCACCGATTCCGGGACGAAAAATTTTAATACACTTTAAAGAATGTTCTGCGAAGCAGATAGGTAAGTACAAATGTCAAAAATTGACAAAACGAAGAAGTTATAGGTGTCCGGGGAATATCAGATTTTACCAAAACCGCCTATCAGTTAAACAGGCATATACTGAACAAATTAGCAAATTTCTTTTTCCAAACTTGAAGCTTACTTCTGCACACATTTCCAATATTCTAAATGAAGTGACCAGGTTTCTAAACTCCACATGTGCATAATCTACCTAACCTGACCTGTTATATGCATACGTGCACTCTCTAGTTGTTAGCATGCATCAAGCTTACGTCAGTTTGCATTTATTTTTGTTTGGGTCACAAGTACTTCTACTTCTGCACACCATGGGTTTGGAAAAATTACCAAAAGGTGTTCCGACATTCACTGCTACTGCTAATATGTCACTTGACGTAGGTACGAACGTGTACTTAACACATTCCCAAATGCTTTTGTTGTTAGGTTAGACAGGTCAGGTTTAGAGTTATTAACGTTAAAAATACTTCTGTAAATACTTCCAATACCTGATAATCATAATGTGATTTGTGGTATTCAGCACTTTCCACTGTCCCATATGTTATTCTCAGAAACTGGTGAAAATAGCTCCACATGCCATCCTCACAACCTGGTGACAGTAGCCTCATATACTATTCTCACCACCTGGTGAAAATAGTCGCGACCTATCTAAATGCATTTTCCACCCTTCTATACAAATTGTTAAAATGATTACACAGTCAAAACTTGGACGCATTTTAGTGTAAAAATAGCAAGAAAGAAATATTTAAAGGATAAAATTAAAGTTATCAAGAATACTGCTTCGTACTTAACGTGTTTTTATTTTCTGCACATTACACCGTTACAATATTTCTCTGCTGTATGAAACTAAAATTTAGCAGGTGATAAAGAATTTCATGGTTCACTTCAAATGTCTACGTTTTCGCTTGTATTGATTTTTTTTAAACTGATATATATGCTGCAATTTTTCCAAACAATCGACAAACACCTTTCGTCATTATTGTAAACTATTATGTTAAAAATACATACAGATATCCTTCTTGCTTTGATTTGCTCTTAACTCAACTAGCACTATAGTTTGTTATATCTCCTGTTTACAGTACGAAAGTGGCTTTTTTGTACACACTACACACAATTTCCACCGTTGTTACATTAATATATATATTTTTAATGCACACACGCATGTTTGTTGTTTATCAATTCGCATTATCCATTCAATTGTTTTTGTGTTGGTGTGACGTCACATCCGCAAAATCAGCCAATCGGAGAGGAGAATCAAATCGCCTATGCTGAACTGAGTGGGATTGGCATATATGCACGCAGTCACAGGTCGTCCTGCATGTCGGCAGTTGCTGCTGCCCACCTCGCAATAGTTCGGTATGGTAGAGCATAATTTCTTAAATCTTCCACAAGTTCAGTGTGACATTCTCCCGCAATCCTTTCACGGAGAACTGCCATTTTCATATAAGAACGCTGTTCACGCCGGGTCACACTCATCCTTCACGACTGTTAAACACGCACTGACTTCCCACTTCTCTCAGTTCAATGTCTTGGCAGCCACTGCCATCTAGTGGCGTCGCAATACATTGCATGTGACGGGGTCTCGACTGTATATTTTAAAATTTCTTGCCTGACCCACATTATCGTGAAAAAAATGATTTCCATGGCTTTTGCTGTAACCCTCGTATATATATATATTTCTATTAAATACATGTCAATTATTAAATAATTAAATTATATTGTAAAATATACAATATATTATATCGACTGTCCTTCATTCCAAATTCGTTTGCAAATTGAAGATTATAATATACTACTAATGCTATGAACCATGATTTACGTGACTTGGAGGAATGGCAAAAATGAAGAGACATTAATAAGATAAGAGTTTCTTACATTAAAATTCACATCTAAAAGCTAATAGTGTTTTATTTATACAAGCATATTTATATATTTTGTGGTGGTTAACACCCCGCGTTACGATGCCAGGGGCCCCGGGTTCGAATTCCGGCCTGGGTGTTCTTTCTGAGTGTCCTTTCATTAATTTCAGCATATCATCACTCAACCTGGTCTTCACGATTAGCCAAAACTGGCAGGAAAGCGAAGTAAAATAAACCAAATCAATCAATCAATTTGGAATACTCTGATATATCATTAAAATGTTTGAACCAAGTAGTACTTTTTTTCTGACAGTAGGCAAAGCCTACTGCCGGCACTTTTTCTCATAGATCGGATAACAATTAATAACAGGTTATGTTAACGAGCGAAATATAAATAATCAAGTACAAACGTACAATGATCAAGATGAATTTAACTTTGTATATTATCGCTAAACTTATCGGAAGCATCAGCACCTTTCTACCCAAAAACAAGGAAACACTACTTGCAAGTATGATTAAACACACAAGCTCGATCCATTTGTACTAACAGTCACAGAGAAATGTGATATATCAACTTACTTGATAGGATATGTTCACTCAACTCTCTGTAATGTTTGTCTGTTCATTAATGTTGGCACGACTTATTCTCGCCAACCAGACGCGGCGCGACGTCTTCTGATCAACAATTATCGAGCCTCGTGCAGTGAATCGCACCTTTTGTTCTTTCTCGGAAAATTGGAGGATAAACGTGAGTTTCTGTTAAACAATCGAATAGAGTCCAGCGCAGATAATTCTGCCGTGCGATGCGCGAAACAACTAAAGAAGCAGTGTTGCTAATGGAGCAGATAGAAAAATCGCTGCAGTGCGCCGATGCACAGCTGTTACGTACAACAATAAAATTAGAGAATTCAGGTCTATCTAACGTTGAGTTTTAAACGTCATGCATTATACCAGGACTAGGATTAATATGTACTAACAAGTGGCTTTGTATGTAGCTATATACATATGGACTAAAAATTCGCAAAATATGAACTAACACATAAGTAAAATTACCAAAAATGCTGCAAAGAAGACTTCTTCATACGATTCCTTATTTGAGTGATTTCAAACAAAATAAAAAAATATATATATTATTTTTCATTGCATTAATGCACTGGTGGCGTTCTAACTTTTCACTCCCAAAACCCGTATACACTGGTATGGAACTGCAACGGCAGATAAAAAAATGCCAACGTGTTAAACCGCTACAATTGCACCATAACACTTCTCCTGAAGCAGTATTATTATTTCCTCTCTGAGATCGGCGACAGTCGGTTGCCTTTGTTGTACATTTACAAAGGATGCCGGCTTCCACAACAATAACAAGTACATATACTGCCACTAGACGATAAGCTGCGCGGCTTTTTCTTTTGTTATGAACCAGGGCCGGCGCTAGTCATTTTGCCTCCCTGGGAGGTGGCGGCAGATGCCGCTCTATTTCGACCCCCCCCCCCCGGGTCATTACGCAGAAACGGAAAATTGAAAATCAATATATTCCTAACTAAAACATCAAAATATAAAATAAATAATGAGACTTCTTATGCTATTTCAATACTATTCAGCGCAAAAGAATATCTCGCTCGATCACAGTTTTCAATAGGCTTATTTTTTTCTTCTCTTCAAATTTTGCCGCTCTGGGCGATGGGACGGTTCGCCCTCCCCTTCCGCCGGCCCTGCTATGAACTTGGTCACCCATCAAAGCATGGCAATTTTAACACAGAAAACAATATGTATCGCATTAAGCAGCAAAAATGACAGCCTCCTCTATGCAATTTCTACAAGAACACGTGCCGGAGCCAGAGTTGAAATGATGTTGGAGCCACATAATTTATTATTTTGAATAATTCCAAAATTATGAAATATGAACAATTTGTTGCTGCTGTTCGCTGCTCTCTTGCCAAAATGCTTTATTGGGATGCTAACACCATGACTGGCTTCCTCCTTCATGAACTCGTGCACGTTGCTTAGAATTTCCCGAGCTTGGCTATGCAAGGTTTTTGATTTCAACTTCGACAGAACTGGAGGCATTATGGAATTTAACGTTCATTAGCAAACACACACTTTTACATACACACACGCAATACACGCACACAACGTCAAACCGGTCAAATACTTAGTATAAAATAAAAATATGGTGCTTCCAATCCAACAAAACTCACCGCCACTTTACCTGCCTTTTCCCCTTCCGTGACAGAAATAGTGCTTCATTATTACAGTTGGCAACACTAGTTACTAGCTAGCCAATGAACATGCACTGCATAAAAGAAGCAAGCACTACGCCGTGCTATATTGTCACATTAGCGTCCCTACCGAACGGTGGGAACCGCGAGCTGGAGCGCTATTCAATTGTTTTCAATGATGTTTGCGCGAGTGTGTCCAGGAATGGAATGACAATGTGGCAACAATAGCGAAGGTTTTCGAGCAGGGTAGAACACATGATGCTAAGAGAGAGGGAGACGAAACGAAAATTCGTTTCTACGCAACGGCAAATTTACGTGTGTGGCACTCTACTGCACAATGTACCATCGTAACGAGGGTCAAATTTCCCGCCCGCCCGCTTGAATTCCGTATGTTTACAAGAACCGGCCTCAATCATGGCTGCTCGATCCCACAATGCAATTGTTTGTGACGTACGTTAAACACACCTATATGATTCGTTTCTGTAGTCCGTGAGCGCCACACACACACATATATATGCTGTATAATGCCTCTCTGGTGGCTTAGTGGTAACGTCGTCGCCTTGTAATGAAAAGGTCCCGGGTTCGATACAGGCCCGTAGCCAAGCAGGGACCAGGGGGGCTGAGCCCCCCTGGAACTTCCGTCAGCCCCCCCTGGCACTGAGGTCAGCCCTTTGACATTAGGTAAAACTATTTTGTGTAATTTGTTTGCAGTGAAAAGTGAAAATGTAGACAGCAGAAATTATTTTGCTCACAACTTTGGTGAAGGATAAATTCAGGGAACATGAACAGCAGCTATTACATCCGTTCATCTTATTTATAAGAATAAGTCTTAAGTAGCGGTAAGTATTTAGGAGATTCTCTTCTCTAGACTTCGGAAAGTTTCTTCACAGGGGAACTTCTTTATCTGTACCTTCGTTGCCCCTGTTGCGACCTCCCATTTATACAGAAATCTGTGACTTTGATGTCATTATGCAAATTCCCTCCGCATCTGCGTCAAACGTTAACCAGCTCCCAAGTTTTGGGAACGAAGGGGAGTTTCATTGTTTCGGTCGGGGAGTGGAATGTACGGAAGGTACTATGATTGAATATTGTCCATCTTTTCTTGGGTAATATAAATATCTGTATCATCAAACGTAGTATGTAGTGTGTACGGAATGATTTCAGTGGCAGCTAATTAACACTTCAAGTGATATTTTAAAATATATAGAAAAATGTACCGTAGTATTTGTGTGATATTTCTAAACTTTATGTAACTTAATGACTCCCCCTACACACATAATTTGTCTTCATTTAATACAAACTTTTGAAAAATGGACTTGATTTACAAAGCTCCCTGCTAACCCGTGAGCCCCCCTGGAGATCAATTCTGGCTACGGGCCTGGTTCGATATTCGTAGAAGGCCTATAGTGATTTGCATCCCATTTTGAATTGTAGGTCCAGTTCTTGTTTGCCTTACTGTGCATAAAGTGGACTTAAAACACCAACTCAATCAATGAATCAAACCATGTTTGGAACGTGGCTCTGGTTGTAATTAGGGATGGACGATTTCGGAAATTTGATATCGCGATATATCGTGAAGAAAATATCATCACATATGATACGATAGGATACATTCTCCGTAACGTGATATCGGCGATACATCGTCTTCACGATATATATCGCCAAATATCGTGACGATATATCGCCGACACGATATATATCGCAAAAATATCGATGATATATCATATTTTTTCAATATCGCGATATATCGTCTGGACGATATATCACCCAACTCTGGTTGTAACCTACTAGATGGAAAAAAATCTTCGTGAACAATGAAATAGAGAAAGATTACTTGAGCTCCAAAAGTTAAAAATAAATCTAGAATCCCAGAGAAGAGCTAGGACAAATACCTTATGTAATGAATATAAATGCGGCTGCATATGTAGACATAATTAAGTTGTGATCCAGAGCAACCTTGTTTGGTTTATAGCCGTTATTTGGTGGATGGTTTTGATTTCTAAGTTCTTGATTGCCATCCAATTATTTCATCGAGGGCTAAATTACAAGGGATGTTTTCTCGACGCGACGTCCTCACTCCTTCAGGAAAAATGAACCAAGTCGTTCTTCTCGAAACCTCTTCACCTTTTTTTTGACCGAGCAACGGAAGTTCTTTTTCCACCGTTATGGTTCTTTAATGGAGAAATTGCAGCGTGTCTGGATTTAATGAGGGGGAAAAGAATTGAGGGCGCAAAGAGGAGCAGAGCCTCTTCCTCCCTCGGTGAAGATTCTTGGCCAACAAAAAGAGAAAAAAAGCTTGTGTAGTGGTACCAACCACTGGGACGTTTAGAATAAGTTCCACAATTCAAGAGTAGATGAAATGGAGGTTTTCAAAAGCACCGTATCACATTTACAAGAAGAATGAATCAGGAAATGTGTGCTATAGGGCTGCAAAATTTTGATATATCGATATCGAGTCGATATTGTTAAAATATCGAAGCGTCGATATCGTTAAATTATCGTACAGCGACCGTAGCTCAGTAGTTAGGACGTCTGAATACCATGCGAGAGACCCGGCGGCTCCGGCTCCCACCCAGCGTCGTATAAAGTGAGTACCTGGAAGAAACTCTGGGGGGTAAAGGCGACCAGGGGTGAGGTGCTGATCACATGAGCCCTACCTTCGGCCGTGATCAAGAAAGTGTGGATCCCTAACTCCACACCCCCTATACGCCTTCAAGGCGTGGTGCGAAGCACAGAGGAGCACTTTACTTTATATCGATATTCAATAATTGATATTCGATATGTCGAATTCCATGTGTTGATATCTGTCGAAATTCGATACGTCGATGTTCGAAATGTCGATATAGATATTATCGACGTCGATATATCGGTATCGCCGTTCTTGAATTTGTCGGTATTAAAATACATGTAGATCTTTACATGCATTCTCTTGCGCTGTTTGCTCAACAGCAAACAGTACAAAACAAACAAAACAGTACAGGAGTCACTCGCCTCTGCTCGGTTTCACCATCACTTCACGATTCTGTAGGTCTGAACTTCTCCAAACTCAAATTCACCAGGGAGTAGAAGCAAGATGGAAATTATAGTCCTTCTCTTTGTCGAGCTTTTATAAGATAAAAGAACGTTCGATACATATCAGCGTGGGAACTATCTTCATAAATCTGTAAGAATGCCAGTTATTGGTGGTGTACCACTATGCATTTCAATTTGAAAGAGATTATTTTATCGTAGTTTCTCAGCACTTGAACGTGGCAAATTCTTATTGCATGAACATCATCATAAATAAGAATATAACAGTTGAAACTCACAACATCTATTGTACTTGAATTTACTGACTCGATGATGGCACCTATAATGTATCTCCTTTTTGTTTGTCGTTTCTTTTGTCAAATAAGATCACTATAGGCTACATGGCATCAGAGAATGCCGTAGGAGCCGAAAAGTCGCATCTACAGAACTGAGGTTGTGAGGTTGTGCATATCTTCAGAAAGAAATACGATACTAACAATCAAATTAAACAAAGTTGAATCAGAAAGACATAAAGGAAGTCATCTGAAAGAGTCTATTGATGGGAATGCTGTGAATTAAACAATAAAGAGGAAAGGGTAGTGGTTTATTTAAAGGGACGGATTCCAACCACATGGAACTTCCATATTGAAAAATCGATATCGCGCAATTGTGCACCCGAAGATCTAAATTTCACGGTATGTGGAAATAAGACGCTAGCTTTTGTAATTTATAGTGACAGAGAAGCGATAAATACTTCTGTCGATGTCTGATTTTGCAACTATTTACTCCCATTTTGTGGCGCATTGACGCTCCACGACCACAAAGGTCCCAGGATCGAATTTCGGCCTTGGCATGGTTGTTCTTTGTGATTGTCCCTTCATCAATTTCATCATATCATCACTTATCCTGCAGACCTCTGTGGCGAAGTGGTTAGCACATCACGCTACGACCCCAGGAACTTCATCAGTTTTCCATATCATCACTCATCCTCATCGCCACAATTAGCTAAAGTGGCAGAGAAATGACGTAAATTAACCCAATCCAATCAATCAACTCCTGTACCCTCTGTCACTCCGTATAGAACGATTTATCGCTGTTTTCAATGTAAACTGAAAATAAGACACTTTCTTCAAGAACACATAACATTAACATGAATTATGAAAGATGATTTATTGATATATTGGCATTTGGTCAGTAAAATTCTACTGACGTACTATTTGATGCTACTCACTTATGGCTAGTCCAAGAGCGAATATGGTTTTAATGCTGTCGTCATTAGAATAGATATGAAGTTCGATTTCGATTGTTTTTAAAATGAGTTAAAAAATTCGATTCATGTGAACGACTGTTCATGCACTTGACCCTTACATAGGCTTACCATATATTTTGGGGTCCAACCCAGGACATATTCGCGATCAACTCGTTACTTATGAATTTCAGTATTTTTTACAAAAAAAATTGAAATTACTTAAAAGCCTTAACATTTTATTGGAACATTAAACTATAAATTGTACAAGAAAAAAATATTAACATTATTTTCTAAAATGAATCAATTAATTTTCAAATGTTTACTGAATAATACATTTTCAGTTGTACTTTTCACTAGACATGACTTTTTTTTTTCTTTTTCAGAAATTGCTTGTTTGTTTTAATAATCATAAAATTCACAACATGAAAGTTCTGAATTAATTTTAACATTCAGCAGATGTTTAGCAGTGGATACTAGAAGTCTCTTTCTGCAGACCAAATAATCCACATAATTGAAAATACTCTCTCAACTGGAGCAGATGTTCCAGGCAAAGACATAGCATACTCTACCATTTTAGAAATGTTGGTACGTACATGAAATATCAGTATTTTGAAACACCTTAAAAATTGGTCGTGAATATTCAATACCGGTATACGTCATGTTCAGATTCTGTAAACCCCGGACAATTTGCAATCCCCCCGGACAGCACTAAAAAACCAGGACTGTCCGGGCTAATCCCGGACGTATGGTAAGCCTACCCTTACATGAGATTTAAAGTCCGAAAACATTCAAATTACTTCCATAATCTGACATCAGGATGGTCAGTGTCGTCATTGGAAGAAACAGGCATCGTGTATTGGCCAGCCAAGACGTCGCAAATTTGGGGGTACTAATTTTCCTTTATACCACACTTTATACAAGAATGTTAAAAAACTATTACCATGTGAAACTGGTAGATAATAGAAATGGTGTCTAATCCAAGATGGAGTATGTTGATATGTTCTCTGAATGCAATGTACCAATATCAATGTTCTTTTTTCTAAATTGAAAGCTGAAATGTGGCCTATATTTAAGGTTATTTTAGATTTTTCGATAAGAGCAAGAGTTTAATTAGAAAATCCAGGATTTGTAAAAAAAAATAATAGTAATTGTATGTTTATCGTGAAGTCAACAAAAGCATAGGCGTATGCGAATAACCTGCTTAAAATAAAAATTGTAAATCAAACGTTTATATTTAATTTTACATGTTCCACTCGTTTGTTTTGGCCTTGAGATTCATACGAATGAATTTTGTAGAGTGTATAGCGAATGCTTGTAGCCTGGTGCGTCCATAGTTCTATTTAATTATGACTATAATAACTTATAGTGGCTATTGAACAATATATTTTTGTAACGTACATGTAATTACTACTTCTAATAATGATAACAACTAACAATCAATTTTGTTTAATTGTTACAAGTGTCCATGGAAGAACATTAGAACACACTCGTTCTGCTGATTAGTTATTGCAGTTGAAATGTCTGCTTTCTAAAACGTAAAAGCTTTTAATACAGAAGATGGACCAAGGAAACATTTTGTGTGCGGGAAGTTAGCATTTCGAATGACGTGCATCCACCGAAAGACAGACACTCAGACAGTTTTGTACGACCCTTCCGTAAGTAGAAATTTTGAACCAATAACAAAAATGTATGGATTGTTAAACTGTAAAATTTAATCGCAAATGCCGAGCTAATTTTACAAATATTAAGGTACACATAGAGGTGCTGACTGTGCCAGTGACCATTATTTAGTAATTGCTAAATTAAGAGAAAGACTCTCAGTGATAAATCATAAGCAACAAAATCTAAAAGTTCTAAAATTTGATACAGGAAAGTTTACTGATGAAAGAATTAAAGATTACCAAATTAAACTGTCAAATAGATTTGATGTTTTGCAGGATTTAAATGATGATGAAAATATAAATGAAACAGACGTAAATAAGAATTGGGAGCACATAGGTAATGCAATAGAATCAGCAGCTAAAGAAAGTATAGGATACCATAAACCGAGAAAAAGTAAGCCATGGTTTGATAATGAATGTCATAATCTAATAGAAATAAGAAATCAGGTGGTTAAATAATTCTGATGATACAAATCTAAACAATTATAATAGAATAAAGCGAGAAGTTAACCGCACGTTTAGAAGTAAAAAAAGAGATTACTTGAAAAGCAAAATTAACGAAATTGAAACAAACAGCAAAAACAAAAATATCAGAGATTTATATAAAGGTGTAAATGAGTTTAGAAAGGGGTGGCAACCTAAAGTAAACTTGATAAAAGATAAAGACGGTGATTTTCTAGCTGAGCCAAGCGATATTCTAAATAGATGGAAGAACTACTTTAATGACCTTTTAAATGTCCATGTAGGAGATAAATCAGAAGTGAATGAAGTACACACAGCAGAACCTTTAGTTCCAGAACCTAACTTGACTGAAGTTAAAGATGCTATTAAAAGGCTTAAGAATAACAAAGCACCTGGCATTGATTTAATACCAGCTGAGTTAATTAAATATGGTGGAAATTCATTAATATGTCAAATTCATAAATTAATTTGTTTAATATGGAATAAAGAAGAAATCCCTCAACAGTGGAAAGAATCCATAATTGTTCCTGTGTTTAAAAAAAGGTGATAAAATGAACTGCAATAATTACCGTGGAATTTCTCTACTCTCAACAACATATAAAATATTATCTAACATTCTTTTAACAAGACTAACCCCATATGCTAATGAAATTATAGGTGATTATCAATGTGGATTTAAACGCAACAGATCAACTACAGATCAAATTTTTCACATCAGGCAGACACTTGAAAAAAAGTGGGAATATAATCAAAATGTCCATCAGCTATTCATTGATTTCAAAAAAGCATATGATTCGGTCAAAAGAGATAAATTATATAATATATTAGTAGAGTTTGGAATACCTAAGAAGCTTGTTAGTATGATAAAAGTATGCACCAGTGAAACAGAAAGTAAAATTCGAGTGGGTATTAATATGTCTGACAAATTTACAATTCATGATGGGTTAAAACAAGGAGATGCATTATCTCCATTGCTCTTTAATTTTGCCTTAGAATATGCTGTTAGGAAGGTAAACGAAACTAAAGAAGGACTAAAATTAAATGGTGTGACTCAGTTGTTAGCATATGCAGATGATGTAGACTTACTGGGGGATGATGTGAATACAATTAAGAATAATGCTAAAATATTTTTCAAAACTGCTAAAGAGATAGGTTTGGAAGTTAACAAAGAGAAAACTAAATATATGCTTACAGGCCGAAACCAAGTGTTAGGTAATAATCAAAATCTAATTATTGATAACAACTCGTTTGAACCAGTTTCCAAATTCAAATACTTAGGAGTAATATTAACAAACGAAAATTATATTAAAGAGGAAATAAAAAGTAGGCTTAATTCAGGAAATGCATGTTACTTCTCTCTTCATAAACTTTTGTCTTCTCGTTTAATATCTAAGAAACTAAAAGTTAAAATATACAAAACAGTAATTTTGCCTGTAGTATTATATGGGTGTGAAACTTGGTCCCTTACATTGAAAGAGGAACATAAATTGAGAGTATTTGAAAATAGGATCCTTAGGAAAATATTTGGACCTAAAAGGGATGAGGAGACAGGTGAGTGGAGAAGGTTACATAATTTAGAACTACATAATTTGTATTCATGTCCAGACATTATTAGAATAATTAAATCAAGAAGACTTAGGTAGGCAGGCCATGTGGCACGAATGGGAGAGGAAAGAGGAGTTTACAGGATTCTTGTTGGGAAACCTGATGGTAAGAGACCAGTAGGAAGGCCAAGACGAAGATGGAGGGACAACGTCGAGATGGACCTAAGGGAAATCGGTAGGGATGGAAAAGAGTATATAGATCTTGCTCAAGATAGGGAAAGATGGAAGGCCTGTGTTGCTGGAGCCATGAACCTTCGGGTTTATGAAGGCTAGAGAGTTAGTTAGTTAGTTAGTTAAGGCCTTAAGAATAAGCACAAATTTCACCCTTTTATACCATGTTATGTGAAAGTTCTTGTTCATCAAGTCATGCTGACAAACGCTTGAAAAGGACGATCACAGACCGCATGGGCGTAACTTGGGGCCTAATTTTGAGAGGGCAGAATCAAACTTGGGGCTTAACTTTTGGGGGAAGACACTCCAAGAGTTTTCCATCTCATAAAGAAAGCGTCCATTATTATTTTTTAAGTAACTGTAACGTTTGCGAAATTACAAATATTATATCTTTATTACTTTGCTTCTTACTCTCCTATCTTGTAGATTTTAATAAACTTGAAAATTTAGGGGGGCAAGTTCCCCTCTTGCAGAACCATTTCATCATAAATTTGTTAACTTCTCTATACCAGTTTCACACCACATAAACCTAAAGTTAAGATGAATATAGTGAAGCAGAAAAAATGGCAGGTGTATTAAAAGTTACATGATTTATACTACAATATATATAATTGATTCCAAGGGATGAATCTAAAAGTTATTTCATATCAAAACTAATTGTGCACCTAAAGACTGTTGCTGATGATTGAAAGAGTCTACCAAGAACAAATCCATTGTAACCAGGGTTGTGCAATGACGCGTAAAGAAAGGTTTTCTACAAAACATAAAATACGTAAAACACTAGAATCAAACATAAAAATTAAAAGAGAACATGGCTTTTCGCGATGATTACTGTTATATACGGCAGTTGGAAGTGATAGGGGAAAAAGAGGCTTTAAAACTTTCCTTCTGAATTAGTATCTGCTCTTATATTGGAATTTTACAAACTGCCATATTCACATTCTCATCACATGCAAGCGTATAATACGTATGAAAAAGGAATTTCAAGCTGTTACTTAAACTTTGAAATCCAATCCAAATAAATTGTCGTTAATTGTTTGTTATGTTACGCCTTAAATTGAAGTACTGATGCAAGAGGTATATATCAACAGGTTTCTCAATTTTTAAAAATATGTGAAAGAACAGTTCTATCTTTAAAAATTTGTTAATGAGGATAAGGACGTGAGGTGGCTGCATAAACAATCTTCAGAATATATTAATTTTGTGCTGAAATATGTAAGAAAACTAAAGTTTAAAATGTAATTTAATTAAAGTAGTTTTTATATTACTAATTTACAAAATAAAATTATGTTTTTTACATCTGCGTAACAAACTGGTTTTGATTGAGTTGGTTGATTGAGTTGGTGTTTCAAGTCCACTTTATGCACAGTAAGGCTAATCGGGACTGGACCTACAGAAAAATAAACTGTTTTTTATGCTAATTAAATTACTAGTAAATTACGCATAATTTACGTAAAAAACGTAACTAGTAAATTACAGAAGAACATTTTCCACTTAAAAATTATAGCGCAAAGGCTTCTCTGGCATATTACACTTGTTTGTTTTGGCCTTCAAATTCATTTAAACCAAATGAATTATGTAGTGTGTTTAGAAAATATGCGACTTCAAAGGTCCTATTTTGACTTTAAAACATGTCCTTCTAGCAATCATAATGAAGACTGGCTAGAGACATTCATACGATTTCAATTCAAAATCGCGTACGCCACAGAATAAGCTTCCAAAAATAGATACAACGTTATGTGTGGGTAAAACACCTCAAGCAAGCAGCATTCATGTGGATATTCCAACTGTAGCATCCGATGACAATATAGATCTTACAGACGAAACATTAACTGTAGCTGGCACTGCCCACCATGACTATGGTATTCCTGACGAAAAATGTTAGTCAATTATATAATTCTGTGTACATGGAACTGATGTTGAATACTTATTTGCTTTCTCCGGACCACTGTAGTATCAAAGCTTTGTGGCTATTATGTAAACGAATTATTTTGGGGACAATAATACACGATGGGAAGACCTATCCCCACTTTATGTTTTATCTATGAGGTTTAAATTGTCGTCGGCTACTGCAGTAGGAATATCCACATGAAAGCTTATTGGTAAAGGTATTTTACCCTCCCTGACACTGTAATTATCTGTTGATCTGATGGAAAAACCTTAAGTATAGGCCACATTCTAAGCATTCTTTTTAAAAGAAGAACAACATACTATGTATTACTTTCACAGACATGGTCTTTCCTTTTAAAAGTCAATATCTGCTGTGTATCGAGTATCTGTTTGTCAATAGAAATTCACCCGTCACAGACAGTCTGTTCGGGAAGTCCTTCAAAATAAAACTTCCTACAAATATCTTACAAATGACAGATAAATACATGATTTACTGCGTAAATTGACTTGTCCATCTATCGATAGAAATCTAACTAGTAACAGTTACAATATATTGAAATCCCCCTATTTTACATGTTTGTACATTATCTCTTCTTCAAGTATTAAAATAAATATCTTTGTTTTTTGTAGATAAGGGAAAAGTCATGAAAGGCCTTCCTACTAACTGTAGTAAGTGCTTCCCCGAAAATTCCTTAATTTCTTCACTAAATATTCAATTGCACGCTCTCCTTTCAACCGTAACTAATCTCAGACGTTACAAATTTCCCCCACACTCTCTAATCACCCAGTCGCGGTCAGTGGCTCCGTAGCCCCTGGACTGGGGAAGCTGTGAGTCTTAATTATTTGCAAAATTATGCGGTATTGAAGAGAAACAATTGGCAGAGGCAACGGAAAATGATACCAGTATTAAAAACTCCACTGCTTTAATCTTCTCTATGATGTCATAGGATATATATATACAACGACATAATAAAGGTGCAGGTAGAATTCACGTCTGCTTACGCCTGTTGGCAGTACCACACTGCACCTCAATGAATGCAAGCTGGTTGAGGTCAAGAGTTCACCTCCTGATATCATGGGTGACCATGCATCCCGGGGAGTTCACAAGGAATTCTTGACTAATGTAGTTTTTCATAGCTTAGAATATCATAGTATTGTCTCGAAAGGAGACAATTTCTTTGCAAATAATAATAAATAATAATTTAAAAAAACCTTTGTGCTGGAATAAATGGCTAACACGCACTGGACTTTTACTAACTTATCAATTGAAGGACTCGGGTATAAGTTACATTTTGATATTTTTTTAATTATAAAGTAAAATGTGTCATCCTTCAATTTTCGAGTGAAATTGCCGTGTCATACAATTTGCATCGTATTCTGAAATTGGTAAACACAACACGAAAACAATTTATCTACGATATTAGCTTCTAATAACCTTTTCTCATAATGAACTCAGATATGACCAAAATGTCACTTACCATGTTTTACAGCATAATTAGCCCTTCAATTCACATTAAAAAATGAAAAAAAAAACCATACAACTCTTTGCATGTATTTAGGGGAATCAGCATACGTGAACTTCGGACTTCTTAAAAAATATATGCTATGATTGATTGATTCGTTTATTTTACTTCGCTTTTCTGTCACTTTTGGTTAATCGCGAAGACGAGAACGAATGATTCGATGCCCTCATGTAGATGAGAAGAGAACTTCCACACATTTGCAGGCCCGTCGTTAGAAAACTCACGCCCCTTTCCGAACTATAACCGCAAAGCCCTTATATTTTCGAAAGTGAAATTTATAGGCAGCTTGTATTTCTCGTAATTCTACATGATTATTATTAAAAATAATTAATTATATTAATAGCGCGTAGGTATTACTCTTTGCTATGCCATATCTGAAAACCAGAAGAAAGATAAAAAATACACTGGCGCGTGACATACACTTCTTAAAAATGCATTTATAGTTGTCGTTAATTAGATATTCAACTGTACTACAACAAAAGTTTCTTATCGGAACATGTTTTCGCAGAAATAATGCATGTTTCATTATTGTCATATCTTGCAGTTGCTGCTTCAAACTACAGTTTCGGCCCCGCGTATTGAATTGTTTTTGGAATTCCTCCATAATCCTTAGATTCTTATTCATATTGTTTCTTATCTAAAAAATGTTATTCACATTGCTTGAACAATGAATGGATACACTTTTCAGCTGTATTAATTTACTTTCAAACATGCCTTGAAAGTATGGTGTGGTAACTACAATATTTTGATCCAAAAACGGACATTCCACCACCTGAAAAATCGGATCGGCCTCATACAATTGTTACTATTAACGTATGATTTTTTATGACAATATGGGTCACAAAAATGATGCATCATAAATAATAAATGAAATATGATCTCCAGTTCTCTAGAGGTATTTATTATAATCTCGGTGTGACTTATCTAGTGTTTATCGCCCATTCCCATCAACCTTTGATGTTAGTCCTATGCTGAAGTTTGAGGAGTGCCAGAAGTATTTATCGGAAGAACCAATCCTCTTGATAACAATTTTGTTCATTACCAACCTTTCATAAAACTCTCCACACATCGGAACACAACGCGAGATTTGTCTTTTGAGTTTGTGTCAAGATGCAGGAATTTAAATTATAGTTTGCCGTCCCGTATTCAAACAACATATACGCTTATTGGTCATGTTTATTCCTTGCTCTACAAATAACGGAACGCACACAGAGCAATACAACTCGGGATGGGAGCTAAACTTAAACAGCAAACTGAACTTCTGACTACTCGAATGTCCTCGACGACAACGTAACATTTTGATTGTCATGAAGTGCTTGAAACGCAGTCCAACTGTTTTGCCACGGCGTTGCTATGGCGTTAATTTAACATTTCTATCAACATTTGTTTAGCGTTAAATGTCTCTCAAATTTTGATTTGGTTGTTAAAGTAACTCCTACATTTTTATGAAAACGGAACAAATAGTGTTTTATAAAATAATACGGACGGGACGAATGGGACACGTCTCTGAAACGGGACGTATGGTCACCTTACTTGAAATGTATTAATCAATTCGCATTACATGAGGTAAAAACATTATATGCATCCTAATTCTGACATTCCCAAGCGCCTTATGAGCTTACCTGCATGTAGTTCTCCTTATAACGGAATGATTGATATGAAGAGCCAAATGTATATACATAAAACGATGATGATTACTCCTAAAACAATAAATTGAAGACTAAAATTGGTAAACGCTCTAAGTGCCACAAGAATTCAAACACCGTTTTGCACGTTAAAATGTGAAATGTGCCATGCTCGATAATGTGGTAAACGTGAAAAGTGGCTGGTAACCCTCCAAGTAGTTCAAAGGTCGTGTAAGAAGGCACTAGTGTGAACGTTCGTACGGGCTAATGTGCCCAACACTTTCGCTTTTTGCACTTACAACGTTTACCACTTTTAGTCCTCAATTATTAAGGTAAAGCATAAACTCTTAAATAATTTGAAAATATTTTTTTCTCTTGCTACTTCTTATTCCATCAACAGCTTGTGCATTGAAGGATGGATCGGATTTTGACATTCAGGGATGTTTTCTTCTTGTAGGTGCTCTGCTTTGACACTGAAGGAATAATATGTGAGTGCATGTGAAATTATTTTCAATTAGTGTAGTAGTTGGAAGTAATACAGAAAGAAGAACATGCAAAATAATAAAGCAGGTTGTAATACACAGAGTTCAGACTTACCTACAATCATGTTTTGCAGTCTTCTCGTAGCAGCTAGATACGAACTATGAGGTATCAAGTTTTGTGATGTTTTCACAGTCCCGTATGCTACTTGGGTTATATTCATCTATCATCATCACTCGCATGTGACTGATCCACAAGGATTTGAATTTTTTTGATTAGACTCTAGTTAAAAATAGATTCCTAAAGTGAATACCATTTCTTCTCTATAATACCACTGAACCGTGGCGGTTAGTGTAGCAATACTACGTATGCTTCTACATTAAAACTGTTTTACTTCTATTGCTTCCTATTATTTACATATGATACATAACTCCACAAAAACAAAAATCAAATACTTGTGCATTTGATATTCCTTGATTCGGGCTTGTCCAAAATTTTATGCAGATCGTTGCCCTAAAGTTTTCTTGTATTGTACACTATTTTTTACCATACTTTCAAGGAGTATAGAATCATTCTCTCAGAGTTGGGCCCTTTTTGGCTAGATTTTCGCTAACCCATCACACTAGCCATACATTGCGTCATTGAGGGGTTCTTACTCTTGTACCCCATTGAAGAACATTCACTCCTGGGCCGTTTGAAGGTCCCAAAATCGCTGAAGGGGAAAACATTACATTGAGGAGGAGATCATTGACAATGGGAGACTAGGTTGGAGAGGAGAGCGTGAGGTTCGACCAAATTCTGGGGAAATGACCCCCTCATTTTACAACCATGATGACTGAGTTGGCCTTAACAGCTGAAGACCACCCTACTCAGTATGTTAAATTCAGTCGCGTCTAGAAGCAGAAGTCCGCCCTAGTTACTACGGTGACTTCAGATGTTCTTTTACAGCTGAAGATCACTCTACTCCTTATGGTTACTCAACTGCCTTTAACAGCTGAGAACCACCTTTCTTAATATGGTGACAATGGGAGACTAGGTTGGAGAGGAGAGCGTGAGGTTCGACCAAATTCTGGGGAAATGACCCCCTCATTTTACAACCATGATGACTGAGCTGGTCTTAACAGTTGAAGACCACCCTACTCAGTATGTTAAATTCAGTCGCGTCTAGAAGCAGAAGTCCGCCCTACGTACTACGGTGACTACAGATGTTCTTTTACAGCCACAGGCTATGGCGACTTCAGCCGTAATTAACAGCTGAAGATCACTACTCCTTATGGTTACTCAACTGCCCTTAACAGCTGAAGACCACCTTACTCATTTTGCTGACTGAGCTGACCATAACAGCTAAAGACCACCCTACTGACTGTGGCGACTAATGTGGCCTTAACAGCTGAAGATCACCCTACTCAATTTGGTGACTGAGCTAGCTTTAACAGCTGAAGACCAGTGTATTCGCTATGTCAAATTCAGCCGCCGCCTAGAAGCATAGGCCGCCCTACTTAGTACAGTAACTTCAGACGCTCTTACCTGCCAGAGATTATGCTACTCACTATGGCGACCCCTTTCATGGGCCAATTTTTCTAAACGTAGGACGAAATTGGTTTTTGCGGATTATTTGGTGTATGTGCATAGTATTTAAGACTCTGTTTTTACTTTATGTCTTTTCCATGGTTTCCCATAATTTTATGGTGTGGGAAGTATTCTTCCCACTGGACTAATTCACGTCACAGGTACTCAGGAAAGTTTTCGTTTTCATTTGCAACATTATGTGATATTTTGTGTTCCATATGAAAAATAAGATAACATTTCAAATAAAATTACATTCCTGCAAAATATTCAAAATAAATAACAGCGTGAATGGAGAATAACAATGTGGTAACCGTGACAATGATACCCTTTGAATGGTTTATTGACATTGGTTTTATACAGGTGTTGCTGCTTTTTCTTTAGAATGAGAACACACTTCACTTTTGTAGTTTTGTTACATTTCTTTGAATATACACTTTTATCTGACAACATTTAATTATTAGAATATACTCTAAGTTTTCAAGAAGGAAACAAGCCATGACTTTTACTTTCCATGGAACTGTCTGAAACATGGTTCCATGCATAGTGGACCATCACATTCACTACATATATTCTTCTTACAACCCTCCTGAAGCTGCATCTATGGCATCTTCTGTAGCTAGTTTATTTTGTAGGCACTAGAAGTTGGTGAAAAGTGATAAAAGCCATAACACACATATTACTCACAGCTTTCAAGATTGCGAGAGCCTGTCCAAGAACTCCACTCGAATAAGTTACTGAACAGAAGTTTCAATTACATTGCACATAATAAAATACCACAAATTATGACTTCCTATGCATTGAAGGTCGTTAGTGACATTTTCCGTTTGTTGAGAAGAACAACAATACAATTTTAGTTGTTGCAGAACAAAGGAAAGTGAACAAAGCTTGTGATTGTTGCTTCGCAGGAAAGAATGAAAAAAACAATATGACACAATATTTGCTCAACAGATGGCAGCAGAGCCACGATGGGCATTAATCAAATTAATCAAATGTTAAGATATATACTACATTGTCTAATTTAAAAATCAAAACATGTTGGTAGTGGGAATATTGCATCTCAGTGGACCAAACACCATCCAATTGATGAAAGTATTATTGGAAGGTGTGCTTCCCATTGCCCACGAAAGGGAGAGCAAGAGACTATTCTACTTACTACGGCGACTTCAGCCGCATTTAAAACCTAAAGATCAACCTACTCCCTATGGAGCCTTAGCTGCACTTAACAGCTGAAGACCACCCTACTCCCTAATGTGACTCAGATGGCCTTAACAGCTGAAGACTAACCTTCTTACTATGGTGACTGAGCTCGCCTTAACAGCTGAAAGCCACTCTATTCACTATGTTAAATGCAATCGCCGCCAAGAAGAAGAAAAAACTTCCCTACCTATTACAGTGACTTCAGACTCCCTTAACAGCTAGAGGCTACGCTACTCACTATGCAGACTCCGCTGTTCTTAACAGCTGAAAACCAACCTACTCACTATGATGACTCACCTTAACCGTCGAAGACCACCGTACTTACTACAGTGACTTCAGACACCCTTAGCAGCTGGAGACTACTCAATATCGCGAGTTCAGCCGTATTTAACAGCAGAAGATCACCCTACTCCCTATGGTGTCTCAGCTGCCCTTAACAGCTAAGACTACCCTTCTTACTATGGTGTCTGAACTGGCCTTAACAGCAGAAGACCGCCCTAGTTACTACGGTGACTTCAGATGTTCCTTTACAGCCACAGGCTATGGCGACTTCAGCCGTAATTAACAGCTGAAGATCACTACTCGTTATGGTTACTCAACTGCCCTTAACAGCTGAAGACCACCTTGCTCATTTTGCTGACTGAGATGACCATAACAGCTAAAGACCACCCTAGTGACTGTGGCGATTAATCTGGCATTAACAGCTAAAGATCACCCTACTCAATTTGGTGACTGAGCTGGCTTTAACAGCTGAAGACCAGTGTATTCGCTATGTCAAATTCAGCCGCCTAGAAGCATAGGCCGCCCTACTTAGTACAGTGACTTCAGACGCTCTTAACTGCCAGAGATTATGCTACTCACTATGGCGAATTCAGCCGTGCTTAACAGCAAAGATCACCCTACTTTTGGCTACTCAGTTGGCCTTAATAGCTGAAGACAAGCATACTCACTATGTTAAATTCAACCGCCTAGAAGCAGAAGACACCTTTACTTACTATGGTGACTTCAGATTATCTTAACTGCCACAGACTACGCTACTCGCTATGGCTTCTTCAGTCACATTTAACAGCTATAATCACCTTTCCCCCTATGGTGACTAAGCTGCCTTTATCAGCTGAAGACCACCCTACTTACAATGGTGCCTTAAATGGCCTTAACAGATGAAAAGTGTTCTACTCACTTTGTTAAATTCAGCCACATCTAGAAGCAGAGGAGCGCCCTACTTACTATGGTGACTTTAGCCTCATTTAACAGCTAAAATCACCCTACTCCCTATGGTGACTCAGCTGCCTTTAACAGCTGAAGACCACCCTACCCAATATGGAGACTCGCTTGTCCTTAACAGCTGAAGACCATCCTACTCACTATGGTGATTGATCTGGCCTTGAAAGGTGAAGACCATCCTACTCACTATGTTAAATTCAGCCACATCTAGAAGGGGAGGAGCTCCCTACTTGCTATGGTGACTTCAGCCTCATTTAACAGCTAAAATCACCATATTCCATAAGGTGACTCAGCTGCCTTTAACAGCTGAAGCCCACCCTACTTACTATGGTGCCTTATCTGGCCTTAACATATGAAGACCACCCTACTCACTATGTTAAATTCAGCCACGTATAGAAGCAGAGGACCGCCCTACTTACTAAGGTGACTTCAGCCACATTTAACAGCTAAAATCACCCTACTCCCTATGGTGACTCAGCTGCCTTTAAGAGCTGAAAACCACCCTACCCAAAATGAAGACCCGGTTGTCCTTAACAGCTGAAGACCATCCTACTGACTATGGTGTCTTAGCTGCTCTTAACAGCTGGAGACGTCCTTACTCAGCAAGGTAAATTCAACCGCCGATTAGAACCAGAAGACCGACCTACTTAATTGTGATTTCAGACGCCTCTAACAGCCAGAGACTACGCTACTCGCTATGGCGACTTCAGTCGCATTTAACAGCAGAAGATCATCCTATTCCTTATGGTGACTCAGATGCCCTTAACAGCTGAAAACAACTTATTCACTATGGTGACTCAACTGTCCTTAACATCTGAAAACCACTATACTTACTATGGTGACTCGACTGGCCTTAACAGCTGAATACCACCCTACTCACTCTAAATTCAGCCGCCGCGTAGGAGCAGAAGACCGCCCTACCTAATACAGTGAATTCAGACGCCGTTAACACCCAGAGACAACGCTACTCACTATGGCGATTTCAGCCGTATTTAACAGCAGAAGATCACCCTACTTCGTAAGGTGACTCAACTGTCCTTAACAGCTGAATACCACCCTACTCACTATGTAAATTTATCCGCCTTCTAGAAACAGAAGACCGCCCTACCTAATAAAGGGACGTGATACGCCCTTAACAGCCAGAGACTACGCTGCTCAGTATGGCGACTTCTGCTGTATTTAACAGCAAAAGATCACCCTACTTCCTATTGTGACTCAGTTGCCTTTAAAAGCTGAAGACCACTCTACCTTCTATGGTGACTCAACTGTCCTTAACAGCTGAATACCACCCTACTCACTATGTAAATTCAGCCGCCGCCTAGAAGCAGAAGACCGCCCTATCAAATACAGTGACTTGAGACGTCCTTAACAGCCAGAGACTACGCTACTCACTATGGCGACTTCAGTCGCATTTAACAGCAGAAGATCATCCTATTCCTTATGGTGACTCAGATGCCCTTAACAGCTGAAAACAACTTATTCACTATAGTGACTCAACTGTCCTTAACATCTGAAAACCACCCTACTTACTATGGTGATTCGACTGGCCTTAACAGCTGAATACCACCCTACTCACTCTAAATTCAGCCGCCGCGTAGAAGCAGAAGACCGCCCTACCTAATACAGTGAATTCAGACGCCGTTAACTGCCAGAGACTACGCTACTCACTATGGCGACTTCAGCCGTATTTAACAGTAAAAGATCACCCTACTTCGTAAGGTGACCCAACTGTCCTTAACAGCTGAATACCACCCTACTCACTATGTAAATTTATCCGCCTCCTAGAAACAGAAGACCGCCCTACCTAATACACTGACTTGATACGCCCTTAACAGCCAGAGACTACGCTGCTCAGTATGGCGACTTCTGCTGTATTTAACAGCAAAAGATCACCCTACTAAATATGGTGACTCAGTTGCCCCAAAAGCTGAAGACCACTCTAGCTTCTATGGTGACTCAACTGTTCTTAACAGCTGAATACCACCCTACTCACTGTGTAAATTCAGCCGCCGCCTAGAAGCAGAAGACCGCCCTATCAAATACAGTGACTTGAGACGTCCTTAACAGCCAGAGACTACGCTACTCACTATGGCGACTTCTGCCGTATTTAACAGCAAAAGATCACCCTACTTCCTATGTTGACTCAGTTGCCTTTAACAGCTGAAGACCACTCTACCTACTATGGTGACTCAACCGTCCTTAACAGCTGAATACCACCCTACTCACTATGTAAATTTATCCGCCTCCTAGAAACAGAAGGCCGTCCTACCTAATACAGTGACTTGAGACGCCCTTAACTGCCAGAGACTACACTACTCACTATGGCGACTTCAGCCGTATTTAACAACAAAATATCACCCTACTTCCTATGGTGGCCCAGTTGCCTTTAACAGCTGAAGACCATTGTACTTACTATGTAGACTCGACTGCTCTTAACAACTGAAGGCCAGGGCCTCCCCGATGGCGCAGTGGTAGCGTCGTCGGCTTGCACACCTCCCAAGACGATTGGTGAACAGATAGAGCTAGGTAGCGAATTGTAGGTCAGCCGCAAGTTGGGCCTACTATCAGTATAATTACTACTTATTCCCCGTAATAATAATGAATATCAAGTATGGTTACCCGTTGCAGACGGATCTAAATGTTATCCACACGGTTTCGAAGTTTTCAAAGCAAATGGGTTTTCTAATTTCTTAGTTTCCTTAATGATTTCTTCTTTCCTGCATAATAACATTCACTCAGCACTACCTTCATTACTTCTATTTGCGTCATTATTCTCTCTTCTAAATGTTTGTAATGGAACTTGTTCCGTATAGCTATACATTTTAAATACTCCTTTTTGGTAAACAAAAAAAACAAACATTAACTGCAGTATTTGCCGGCGTAGAAGACGCACTTTTTTCCCTTTAAAAATAGGTCGGAAAAACAGGGTGTGTCTTATACGCCGATACTCAGTTTTTGTTTACCTCTATTTCTGGAAATTTTATCTGTTCTGACTTAGACGATTTATTTCTTGTTTCCTTCCTTCCTTTGACGAAGATTAAAATGTATTCCTCCTAGTTAGAGTAGGCAATTTGCTTGATGAAAGTGGACTTACATATTACTTTATATTTGAAATAGTGTAAATACGCTAATTGAAGTGACAAACATGCTCTATAAAGAAAAAGATGCTAGGATGACTAGGTCGTTACTCGTCAGTGTCAAATCAAAAACTAACATATGTAAAATTGTGTACTGCAGGGACGTAGCTAGGTTGATCAGTTTGCGGGGGCCCAAACGTAAGATTTTTTCTATCAAACTATTATAAATTAACAAACTATTTATACACCATATAGGCCTATACTGTATACATACATTATATATGTATGTATGTGTGTGTGTGTGTATATATGTAGTCTTGAAAAGAAAAGGATCAAGGGCCTCCTCGGTGGCGAATGGTAGCATCGTCGCCTTGTAATCAAGGGGTTCCGGGTTCGATACCCGGTGGATGCTCATAGTGGTTCGGATCCCACTTTACACTGTAGAACCAGTCCCGATTAGTATTACTGTGTATAAAGTGGACTTAAAACACCAACTCAATCAATCAATAAATTGGAAAGGAACATCATTTTCTTCTGTAGCCCCCAACAGTCTACGGATATACTCTCGCGAAATACACAGCCATTATTCAGGAAAGTAAATCTAGAATGAACTCATTAGTTTAATGGCTTATACACCAAGAACAATGTTATTAGTCTTTAGATTTGTAAATTTGCTGGAAAAAAATTGAGAAGTAGATAAAAACCATTTTCCGTGTTTTTAGATATAAAGTGCTGGAACCAGGTTTACAAGTATTGGCAACAGTGCAAATATGAAATGTGTGCGTAATGAGTTCAAGCTAAGCATCTCATGTATACAGTTCATACCGGAATCGATTCCGGTATCTCTAAGTTCAAGGGCGGGCCCGAGTCTTCTATGTGTGTGGAAAACTGAATATATGATGGCACTGGATAAAACAAAGTTCCCACACGCTCAAATAATTACTCTCTCGTCTTTGGTTCGGCATGTTCAACAACCTGCCAGGGTTCGATTCCCGATGGAGGAAATAGTTTTTCGGGTTTAACTTTAAACTGTAGGTCCAGTCCCGATTAGCCTTACTGTGCATAAAGTGGACTTAAAACACCAATTCAATTAATCAATCAATCGAAAGGTTCAAGGTTCGATTGCTGCTGGTCAGGCCGGTAGCCAGAATTTGATTTCGGAAGGGGCTTATCCCTTATCGGCAGCCGCCATCTAATGACAAAAAGGTTGGGGGGAGGAGGAAATGCGCTGAAGATGAATTTCTTGGTATATTGCAACTTACCATATAGAACATGTTTAATCCTGTTAATGAAGTAATTTTAATTACTACTACACATTATTAAAATCAGATATTTGTAGGATTTTGGGAAAGGACTGCAGCCCCCGAGCCCCTTCCCTGGGTATGTGCCTGCTTGTATTAGTTCCAAAATTTCTGTGCTGTTACAACATCGTGAGGACATTTTGGGAAGTACTTAGCCTTACTGTGCATACAGTGGACGTAAAACCCGAACTCGATAATTGGATGGTTTTAGAAGAACTAATAAACATGGCTTTTTATGCATCGTACAACTTTGCTTCTTTTCACCCTACTTTTACAGTTTTTCTTTCTAAGAATTCCAATGAGTATAACACGCTACGAAACCAGAGGTCCAAGGTTCGGACATTGGACAGGTATGGTTGTATCATGTCTGTCCCATCGCTATTCTTTCGGCTCGTCATTCATCCTCATTGTCGCATTTAACCCGAGAGGTAGAAAATCGGTGTAATAGAGAAATATGTAAATGATTGATTTGGTTTATTTTACTTCGCTTTTCTGACACTTTTTGGCTAATCGTGAAGATGAACATGACAATGACTGATGTGAAATTGATGAGAGGACCATCATAAAGAACACACACACCCAGTCCGGGATTCAAACCCAGGACCCCTTGCATCGTAATGCACCTTGTTAATCATTGCACAACAAATAGAAACAGAAAATGCTTGTTAAGTTATTTCCTTTTCCATAACTCATGATTATATTATAAGTATTATTCGCTGTATGACTAGGGATCAATTATACTGTATTTGTATGTCTAGCCAACCTAGCCACCTAAGCAGCAGCAGCTTCCTCATTTGCAGGTGGATTCTAAATGAAGAAAAATCACAGAAAGTCAGAAATATATACAAATTTTGTAACATAATACTTATAGAGCATGAAGACGGCTGTAAAAACAATTGCTACATACCTAGTTTCCTTCCATAATTAATTGAAACGTGGTTTATTCTTCATTATACATGAGATCAACCACCCTGGGAGTCGAACCCAGGATCTTGTGTGGTAGTCGGACTCTCTTTTAGAATGCCAATTTGTTGAATATTTGGTCGATCAGTCGAACCTTAGCCTTTGTTTCCAGAGGAAGACAATCTGGCAGCTTCACATTCGACATTTTACTCGCGATGTAGGAAAACGAGATCACAATCACTTCGTGATGCTATCTTCTCGCGTTTACAGACGTTTACCACCGCTCGGACAACAAATCCTACTTCAAACTGACAGATATCAACTGTCCACGAAATCAACAGATGAACCGGCCGCTTCGATGTTTCTCCGAATTTTCAGAAAGTGGCCTTTCCCTCCTTGCAGGGCAGGTCATTAGCAGGAGGGTTGAGTGCATGTGAGAAGAACCGCTATGTCATTCATTCCCGCTCCGAAAAAGGGACAAGCAATAGAATTCTGTTCTTGCAATTTGAATCGCATAGGGATATCTTTTCTGAACCATAAAATAATTAACGCAGAAAGTTTAGCCTTCCTGTTTGTGTCATCCTTTCGACGCCCATGGAGCCAGCGCAGGGCCAGATGAGAGAAAGTTGCGGGTTTTGGGGGGATCCTGGATCTGGTGTGCAGCAGGGAGGAAAAGTGCATTTTCAGTAGGTCTCAAGACTTCCCTGATCCGGGCGGACCACAAAACCATTATTTCCTCCCAATACATCTGTTTGTGTTCAACAAGCAAGAAACAGGGAAATAAGAAAGAAATGCCTTCCTTGTGTTCGTGCTACTGAAAATTGAAGAAGTGTTTCAAACTGCAAGCAAAATTTACTGAAGAATTATTTTTCAATATTTGTCATCAAAGTAAAATTTCCAGCAAACACAGAACAGTTTCCCGGGGCCACGTTGACGTTTGCCGGGGCCAGTGCCCCCGCGTGCCTCCCCTAACGACGTCCCTGATGTACTGTCTATTGGTTGGCTAAGATTTTATTCCACCAACTTTCGTTTATATTCCTTATTTATGTATTAACTAACTCCCTAGCATTCTTAAACCCGAAGGTTTATGGCTGCAGCATCAGAGGCCTTCAATCTGTCCCTATCCTGGGCAAGATCAATCCGCTCTGTCCATCCCTTCCAATTTCTTTTTGGTCCATCTGCTCAACATTATCCTTCTATCTTCGTCTTGGCCTTCCTACAGGTCTCTTAATAACAGGTTTCCCAACAATAATCTTGTAAACTCTTCTCTCCTCTTCCATTCGTGCCACATGGCCTGCCCACCTAAGTCTTTATTTATGTACATACATCAGATTATATTCTTTTATCAATCTGCATACACTATTAAAATGAAACGACAGTGTTATTGTGGGTTAGCATATAGTGAAGTAAAGTTATAGTTTCTACGTTTCTCGTCTATATTTCTAATATACGTTGATAGTACATCTTTATCACGAACCTTTAAAGTAACTTCCAAGGGTAAAAAAAAAGTATGTTGAAATAAGGTAATCGGATCTGTAAAGTTGGAATCGAACCATCAAACTATGTATTAACCAGGAATCGAATCTAGGACTTCTTGATTGGGTGACTTATCTTGCTACTACGCTACCTGAAGTGTCGGAGTGGTTATCATATCGCGCTACGACGCCAGGGGTCCCGGGTGGAGCTTATAGTTTGTATTTTACGTCTTTCAAAACTCTCTCTCTCTCTCTCTCTCTCTCTCTCTCTCTCTCTCTCTTTCTCTTTCTCTTTCTCTTTCTCTTTCTCTTTCTCTCTCTCCGTGTTGTTCTCCCTTTCTTATTTCATCTTTCTCTTTCTCTCTCTCTCTCTTTCTCTCTTTCTCTCTCTCTCTCCGTGTTGTTCTCCCTTTCTTATTTCATCTTTCTCTTTCTCTCTCTCTCTCTCTCTCTCTCTCTCTCTCTATGTGTGTTTGTGTGTTTGTGTTCTCTCTTTCTCATTTCCTTTTTCTCTCTCTGTCTCCAGGGTTCGATACCCGGTGGAAGCACATAGTGGTTCGGATCCCACTTTAAACTGTAGGTCCAGTCTCGATTAACCTTACTTTGCATAAAGTGGACTTAGAACACCAACTCAATCAATCTTTACCACTATTCCTTTACCTTCACCATTATCCAAAAGTGGTAAAACATAAGATCACATGACATCACAAAATATATCTTATCTAAAAGTTCATATGCGTCCTTTTGCAATTTCTTTCCCAGTTTGGCATGAGAATACTCCATTTTGCACCAAATATTACTTAGGTGATAACAAATCCGTCTTGACACATTTTTCAATTACAAATCATCCCATTTGTAGTAATATATCGCATGACGTGTAGAACTGTTCAATTTCCAAAAAATTAATACGTCCTGGAACATTTTCGGATAATAATTCATGCTCAATGTTGTAAAAAAAAAATGTTCTCTGATCAAATCCAACACACGCCCATTTTTTACCTCCCTTCACTCCCAACTGTTTTCCCTTATCACCATTAAATCCTTCAGATTGTTCCAACGGTTTTTGTTATCAAGGTACAAGAAAAAGCATATAAGAGAAATATAAGATGTCCGTAGGCGAATGTCATCGAGTATCGAACCAGGAACTCCCTTTAATATTTTCAAACTTGTCGTCAAAAGTCAGTTTACTGTTCAGTTTTCTGCTAGTCAAAGGTTTTGTGTTGTGTTGTGTTTAATTTCTTTATAGCAGATCTGTGAGAATCTATTGGGAAAAAAGCAACAGTGCAGTGAAGGGTATAATCTAAGAGATTTCCAAAATTCTAATACACCCTGGAACATTCTTGGATACTATTTAATTCTCAACCTTGTAAAACGTTTGTTCAATGTTCAATTCCAACCCTCACCCACTCCATTACTCTCTTCCATTCTCAACATTTTCCTCCTGCCACACTTAAAAAAAAAAAAAACACAAATTGTTCCAACGGTTTTTCTTATCAAAATATGAAATAGCTATGTGAGGTGAATTTGAGATGTTCGTAGGCGAATGCTTCATCGAGTCTCGAACCATGGACACTTTGACCTTTTCAAATTTTTCTTCGAGAGTCAGTTTACTGTTCAGTAATCTGCTCGACAAATTATTGGTGTTGTGTTTTATTGCTTTGTCGCAGCTCTGTGTGAATCTAAAGAGAGAGAAAAACAACAGTGAAGGATATACTCTGAGAGACAAAAGGGAATGGGGTGTTTTATTCTCTCATGTTTCTTTCGGTTTGTTTTTATCACTCTTTGCATTTTATTTATTTTTCCCTCCTTTCGAGTCACGATAATAAAAAAGGAAGAAGATTAAAGGAGGGAATTTGTATATCTTTTTTATTTTCTGCTTTGTACCTCTATCACTTTGACTCTTTCTATGTTTCTTTCTTTCCTTTTTCACAGCCGCACATGGAAAAAACAAAAGAGAAAAGTAGTTATTCTTTCTATTTCTTCTTTCTATTTTCTTTACCTTCATCTCTCTTTTCTCCCTGCATGCTATTATTCCGCTTGGCACCGGTTTTGTCTTAATATGCAAAATCAGAAAATGTTAGTGCCGTTGTACGAATCGGTTCATTTGCAGAAAACGCGATAAAATAACACTTCTGTTGGACGTATTTATCACAAAAACTCGAACTTGTAAACTCAAACACAGCTCTGTTAAAATATCAAGGCATCAGATGCAAGTTTGAAATTGGTGTATCGTCATCGGGTATCGATTCTGGGACCCCTTGATCGTAATGTCACTGCTTGATTATCTTAATTTCTTTACTGTCGCATTCCTGCCACTTTTCTCTCATTACAACAATGTGAATTGGAGTGATGGTACCTACATCGGGTATCTAACCAGCAACCTTTGAACCTTTTAAATTTGTCATCAAGAGTCCCTGGTTCGACCGTAGACTGGTGTCTCCACCATGTTTCCATACGTGGAACCTTGAACATTTGTGTTAACCGGTATTAGAAGTATATTATTTGCATCATTGCATGTTAACAACATTACAACTACAACTTGCGAAAAACAAAAAAAAAATCTCTCAATTATTTTACCTTTTCCATATTCACGTAGATTAAATGTGTTAACCACTTCTATTATTTATGGAATATCTATTCTTAATTTACACACATTTATCAAATTTGACTGTTGTGAACTTCCAAGACTTTACGCCCAAATCTTACAATGCCGAGAACTTTCTCCCCACACATCTCCAAAGACCTTGTGGGTCCGGACAATATGTGTTCCCACCGGGTATTTAGTCAGGCATTTTTATTACAAGGTGACAGCATTACTGCTGATAAATTTGAGATGGACATAGAATAGATATTTTCATTAGGTGTCAAACTCAGAACAGTTAAATACAATACAATAAGATAGGTTACCATTACATCATTAGTTCATTAAGTTAATTAATTTAATGTCGAATTCCAACCACTCTGAGTTAATAGTTTCAGTATGTTATTACATCCATTTCATTCACATAGTGACTAATCAGGATAGGACCTACAGTTTGAAAAGTGAAATCCGAACCACCATGCCCTCTATGTTATTACATATTTCATACATTTATATACATCACCATTCATTTCATTGTAAATAATTTATATATGCACCAATTATGTACTTCAAAAATTGTAACTAAACATTCATAAACTTTAAACATATTTTATTTCTTGTAATCATTACAATAAAAAACAGTATAATTTCCAAACATTTAATTGCATGAGTTTTTACATTTTCACATTTGGCATGTTCTCGATACTTATCACATTTTTTACTTTTCATAATACCACGGCATTTTTCAACAGCCTGAAATAACGCTTCACACTATCCACTTGTGGACATTCAAGCTCATGTGACAAACATTTTCTCTAACAATAACTTATCCACCCATTTTACTTTTTTTGGGGGGGTAGAAAAAGCAGTGGAACAACAGTTTTAAACAAAACTTCACTCACATTAACGGTAGAAAAAACTACATTAAATTACAAAAGTTACATTTTAAGAATGCTGGCGCTCCAAAGAGGTCCCTGTTCGAATCCCGAATTAGGTTAAAATGTTATTTGTACTAAGTATCCCTTCATCACATCGTCACTCATCGTCGCGTTTAGCCAAAAGTGGTAGAAAAAATTAGCATAAAATAAAAAAAAAATCTTGGCGCACATCAAAATCAAAAGTCTTAGGTTCGAATCGTAAATGCGCCAGCACCATTTTCTTCAAATTTCTCTGTTTTGCTAAATACAAACATCTATCTGTTTTAAATAACGCTAGGTTCTTGGGTAGTAAAAAAAAATCCTCACTGTAATACAAACTATTCCATTGTGAATATAATTAACACATTTCATCTTCCACCGCTCCCTCAATACGCTTAGTAGTAAACTCCGAAGCAACATCACTAGTTTTCGTAGTAATAAAATAATTATTTGCGCTACACTGTAACTGAAACTATTAAAAATAAAACAGAAAAATATTGTTCTTGTTTAAAAATTATCACTTATCTATACAAAACATTCATTACCTTAACACCTATCTCGCCATCTGGTCGCACCATATGTCCGCTCATTCTCTGCAATGCATAGCACCAGTTCTTCCAACAGTGAAGACATCTCACAAAGAGTGCAAAGAGTATTGTAGAATACCTGCTCATCTCCTAGCGGATCTCCATTGAATTCAGGGTGGCTCCGTTGATAGAACTGAAATACATGTAACGTATTCTCTGGTTCCTGGAAATACTGCCTCACACTTCTTATCTTGCTCCATATGCACCGATGACATTCAGATTCTACACCTTTGCCGCCGCATTTCAAGAAATGGTCCATCTCACAGGAATGTCCATCCTGATTATCCAAACATTCGTAACATCCATTGCAAATCACAGCGTAATCTGGAGTGTAACGCTTCAATGAGTTCCAGAGACAGTACACGTCGACATAATCGTGCGAACATGTACAGAACGTTAAAATTTCCGTAACAATATCATTGTCTACTTCGATGGTGTTCGTCCCTGCCATCATGAATACTCGACTGTGAAAACGTGGGTAACATCCTCGGTCGTTTCACATACACAACACGTCCACTTCCCTGGGGTTCACAATTATCATGTTTGCGTCGATGGTCATTTCGCTGAAAAATAAAATCTGTATAAGTCTCAAGGTAGTTATTTTTTAATTTTATAAATTTATTACATATAATACAATTGCTATGAATCATTTCCTCTTCCATATTTCCGTAAAATACATAGTTGACACAATATTATATTCCAATGCACATAACTTTATGTCAGAAGACCAGATTCCCAAATATCATACCGTTTGGTTGTTGGCTGATTGATTTGGTATTTTAGGTCCATTTTATGCACAGTAAGGCTAATTGGGACTGGACCTACAATTTAAAATGGGATAAAAAGTTGAAACCACATCGCCACACACGCTTAGAAAAAACTCACAAAAATTTCCTCAAAGGGGCGCCCTCTTCGAAGTTATCGTGAAGATACATACATTTACATGGTTGACACAATATTATATTCCGATGCACATAACTTTATGCCAAAAAAAACATATTCCCAAATATCCTACCGTTTGGTGAATTGGTTAGCACAGCACCAGAGATCCTAGGTTCCATTCCTGTTTTTTTTCTTTTGCATTGGTGTTTTTTCTTTGTGTTCTTTCATCAATTGCATCATATCATCACTTATCCTCACCGTCGCGGTTACGCATCGGTAGAAAAAGTTACATTAAATTACAAAAGTTATATTTTAAGAATGCTGGCGCGCCAAAGGGGTCCCTTGTTCGAATCCCGAATTAGGCAAAGATGTTATTTGTAAGTATCCTTTCATCACATGATCACTCATCGTCGCGTTTAGCCAACAGTGGTAGAAAAAATAACATAAAATAGAAATAGAAAATCTTGGTGCACATCAAAATCAAAAGTCTTAGGTTCGAATCGTAAATGCGCCAGCACCATTTTCTTCAAATTTCTCTGTTTTTCTAAATACAAATATCTATCTCTTTCAAATAACGCTAGCTTCTTGGGTAGTAAAAAAAAATACTTTTTCAAATAACGCTAGGTTCTTGGGTAGTTAAGAAAATCCTCACTGTAATACAAACTGTTCTATTGTGAATGTAACTAACACATTTCATCTTCCACCGCCCCTCAATAGTTAACTCCGAAGCAACATCACTCGTTTTCATAGTAGTGAAATAATTATATGCACTACACTGTAACTGAATCTATTAAAAATAAAAATAAAAATATTGTTATTGTTTAAAAATTACTTACCGCTTCGTATTATCAAATAAACTGCAAACAAAATAGAAAAGATGATCCGCACAAACAACCTGAAAAGAAAAAAAATGATATTAGTGTTTTTCGTACATTGTTCAATTAATTAAAACTCTAATAAATTTAAACAGATTATCGCATGCAACAAATTTTATTTGAAAATTATTTACATGCATTGCTACCATTCTTCCAGTCGTTGAAGTTAGCTACAAAGCATAGAATTCAAGATCGTTAAATGTCGGACCCCGTGGCCGAGTGGTTAGCATCGCGCTCCGACGCTAGAAGTCCCGCTTGGGCATAAATGTTTGTGAGTGTCCATTCATCAATTTTCATCCCCATCATCGCAATTTAGCCAAAAAGCACAAAATAAAATAAAGCAAATCAATCAATCAATGAAAATCAAAATCGTTAAAAATTGTTTGCATCCTATAATGACAAAAAATCTAAGTTCGAATCCTATTTTATGTTTGACTCTTGATACTCGATGATACAGTAATAGTTGTGATGTGTCTTGGCGTAGAAACATTGCACACTAGTTATAATCTGCATTAAAATAATATATAGATCCAGTCAAAAGTAACCTATGCGAGCATAAAATAATCTTAATAAAACAGTTTTCATCTTGTCAACATTCAGTCTCATCGTCGCGATGTATTCAAGGAAATCTTGGTCTAGAAAGATATTGCACACTGACTCGTTTTTTCAAGTTAGCAATAACCAATACATAGAAATAATATCAATATATTCACTGCAATGTTCACTGAATCGTTATTTTAAAAAAATAGTGTTCTTTTAAAATTTACTTACCGATTTCTTATTTTCAAATATGCTTCACACAAAGTAGAAGGGCGATTCTGCAGTGTTAATCTGAAAATATTAATAATAATAATAATAATAATATTAGTGTTTTCGGTAAATTTTTCAATTCATCTTTGCTCTAAACTAAAATCAAAACAAATTTTATTTTGAAAGACATTCACATGTCTTGCTACCATTCTCCGAGACAGTAGCTACAAAGCAAAAAGTTAAGAATAGTAGCGGTTGGTAAACATCATACAGTGCCAAAAAAAATTCTAAGTTCGCATCTTTGTGCCGTTTCCCACTCGTGAACCCTCACTGCGACTGATGTATTAAAATATCGGTCTAGAAACACAAAGCATTGGTTCGGATCTTAATTTAAAATATAAACCCAGTCCTGATTAACCTATCTGAGCATAAAATAAGAGGAAACAATGGAATAAAATAAACTCGAGAAGCCATTTTTAATTTTGTCATCATCATCATCATCGCAATTAATCTAATAAAAAGTTAACAAAATGCACAAAATTCGCATTAAACTTTTATCTCAAATACACAATGCAATATTAATCAGTAAAATTATAACAACTTACTGCAGTCTTACCTGTTATTGATTTACAGATACAAGTCGGCAAATACAGCTTGCGTCTTCTTGAGCTTCTTTCAGAAATGTGACAGCTGGTGACAATCATCTAATTTTATACTGTTGTCGATACAGTAACTACTTCAACGTCATCGGTGCACAAAATTTTCCGCAAACACATTGTGCATGTTTGTCTCCAATTTTAATCCGACGACACCAAATCGGAGGAAGTCAATCTTCCGAAATAGTGCGTCTTCCGTTAACACTTCAGGGTATTAACAGACAATCGACATCAAAATAGAAAATACACTTCCTGCCGATGAACGGTCATAGATCCAAAAAATGTGCCATTACACTACATTTCAAACACTTTCCCGTTGGAAAACAGTAAATGTGCTGGAGAAAAGATGTCACAGTTCCATTCTTGTAGTATTTTCGAAACAACATCGAAAATGTCCTCCTTACTTTCAAATATCCAGCACAACACAACAGTTCCAGAGATGATCAGCAATGCCATTCTTCCTATATTCTCAATGAGCTCAGATTTCGTTCTCGCCTTCAAGCTGACGACAGGGTTCGACTCCCAAACAAAGCATGGCTGTTTTGTGTCAGTATTCTTCCATCAATTAGGCTACTATTTTATTCATTTCTCTCTCTTTCTCTCCCTCTTTCTCATTTTCTCTTTCTCGCTCTTATTTCATCTTTCTCTCTCTCTCCCTCTTATTTCCTCTTTCTCCCTCTTTCTTATTCCCCCCTCTCTCTCTCTCTCTGTTTTGTGTGAATATTCTTCCATCAATTACAACTTATTCAACACGCTCTCTTCACCCTTTTTCTCATTTCCTCTTTCTCTCTCTCTCTCTCTCTCTCTCTCTCTCCCACCCTCTTTCTCCAATCTTTATCCCTTTCTTCTTATGTTCTTATTCTTTGAGTGTAACAGGCAATCAGAATAAATACCAAAGAACACCTTTCTATCCCCCTTTTTTTAACTCTCTCCCTTTCTCAGGTTCGCCACCTATAATCTTTCGCCTCTTTATTCCCTCTTTCTTTCTTTATCCACTTTCTATCGTCTCTTGAGGGTTAAATCTCAAAACAAACGCCTAAAAACACTCTTCTACCTTTTTTTCAACCCTTTCTCTCTCCATCTCTTTCTCTCTCTCTCTCCCTCTCTGTATCTCGGTTTCTCCCTCCCTCTCTCTCCCTCTCTCTCCATCTCTCTGTGTCTCCCTTTCTCTCTCTCTCTCTTCCATCTTTATCACTTCTTCTCTGTGCTTTGAGTGTTAAAGGACAATTCTTTGAGTGTTAACGCTTTGAGTGTTAAATGACAATTCTTTGAGTGCTAACGCACAATTTACGTGCTATTTCTCTCTCTCTCTCTCTCTCTTTCTATCTCTGTCTATCTCCGTCTAATCCTCTCTCTCTCCCTCTTCCTCTTTCTCTATCTCTCTCTCTCTATCTCTCTCTCCCTCTTCCTCTTTCTCTCTCTCTCTCTCTCTCTCTCTCGGTGTGTGTGTATGTGTGTTCTCTCTTTCTCATATCCTCTTTCTCTCTCTCTCTCTTTCTCTCTCTCTCTCTCTTCCCATCTCTATCTCCGTCTATTTCCTCCTGTTCATCATCTATGATCTCTGACTCTCTTTATCCTCTCTATCTCTCTATATCCACTTCTCTTTTTCTCCTGTTCATCATCTATGATCTCTCACTGTCTTTATCCTCTCTATCTCTCTATATTCCCCTCTTTTATCGCTCTCTCTCTCTTTATCATATTTCTTTGAGTGCTTGGTGTCAAATTTCTTTGAGTGCTTGGTGTCAAATTACTACTTTCCCCTAATAATACTTGTGCTGAAATTCTCCAGCCATAATTTTAAAACTGATATTTTATTTTGTTTTATACCTTATTACCGTATTTGAAATATTTATACATAAACATATAACGTTAAGAAAATAATCATTTCAAATACACGTGAATGAGAATTACTAGATTCAAAATAAAAAGAGACAATTGTTGAAATGGTAGTTCAATACAATTTTTTTTAAAACTACGACAATTTATAATTTTTTCCTGTGCAAATTTTTGAAAGTTTGAACTTCAAACCCTTCATGAATTTTGAGTTTGAAATGTTGTGTAATATGCACTTTATGCAGAGGAAGGCTAATTGTGACTGGACCTACAGTTTAAAGTGGGATCCGAACCACTATCTGCCTCTACCGGCTATCGAACCTGGAGCCCCTTGATTACAAGGCGACGACGTTACTATTACGCCATCGGGGAAGCGCCCCTTCGTGAATTGTTGTATCCACAGAAGCAAATAACATGAATGTGAACTGCAATAGTCAAGCCAAACTTGAAGGTTTATGCAACAAAAACACAAGTGCCAGTGTAATTTCAATCTGTGGACGTTTATGCGAGCTTCAGTTTCCAAGTCGAAATTTTCACAACATAGTAATAATTTATGTGTAATCGAATTTTTATCGCCATTGTGTATTATTGTACACACATTTATCATGCAGCTACAACAGTACCGATCAATAATAATCTGATACCAATGCATTTGCGAATTACTGAAATTTGGATGAGTGCGTAACAAACATACTGCATACATAAACCTACTTACCTTTAGTTTTTGTTGATTGAAGCGTGGCCTTTTTACTTTCATTTTGCCTGGCGTTTTAGTAAGATACGCTCTACGGAAACGGTTAACATACACACAGATCGTTGGCTTTGAAGAATAATAGAGCAATGCAATTATTGAGTCTCGACTGTGCTAATATTCGAAGCGAAATATGAAGAAAATATGGAGGTAAATCTGTAGAATAACATGCAGGGTTTGTCCGGAAAGAAACGAGCCCCATTTGTCTGTGAAGCGACTGTACAGCGCCGAGCGGTGTACCGGTGAAAACGAGTGGGAGGGACCTGAAGCTTTCCAGCGGTACCGGGGTTAGTCGCCTCAGTGCTCTCGGCGAGTCATGACGTGCTGCGGTGTGAACCTCTGTGCAGTGACCTTGTCGTACTTACGATGGAGAAAACGTTAGAGCAACGTTACGCGTTGAAATTTTGTGTCAGGCTGAAGAAGACGCCAAAGGAATCGTAAGACATGCTGAAAGAAGCCTTTGGGGATGACTGCATGTCCTATTCGCAGGCAAAGAAGTGGAACAAAGCGTTCCGAGAAGGTCGGGAAGACGTCAACGACGAGGCCCGTTCCGGACGCCCCTCAACATCGCTAACGGAGGAAAATGTCACCCGTGTGCGCGAATTGCTCAACACAGATCGTCGAATGAGTGTTCGTATGATGGCTGAACAGTTAAACCTGCCGAAAACCGTTGTCCACAAGATTGTATCGGAAAAATTGGGCATGCGGAAAATTTGTGCTAAACTTGTGCCGAAAGTATTGACCGAGGCGCAAAAAGTGAATCGCGGGGAAACGTGTCAGGAACTGAAGCAACTTTGTGAGGATGATCCCAGTTTCCTGGACAACGTTATCACTGGTGATGAATCATGGATTTTTGAATACGATCCGGAATCCAAGAGGCAGAGCTCCGAGTGGCACACAACATCGTCGCCGCGTCAGAAGATAACTCGCATGTGCAAATCCCGAGTCAAATCCATGGTCATTGTTTTCTTTGATGCAAAAGGAATCGTGCACCACGAGTTCGTCCCCGCTGGCCAGACTGTTAATTCTCAGTATTACAAGGGAGTGCTTCAAAGACTGAACACCAGGGTCACCCGAGTCCGAAAGGAGTTCCAAGGGTCATGGAAACTGCATCATGACAATGCGCCCTCTCACACTGCCTTTGTTGTGACGTCCTACCTGACACGGATCGGCGTACCAACGGTTTCCCACCCACCCACCCTACAGTCCCGACCTAGCCACGGCTGGCATCTTTCTGTTCCCTCGATTGAAACGGGTGTTTAAAGGACATCATCTGGGCACTGTGGAGAACGTCCAAGCAACCACGACGGATCTTCTCAAGGACACCCCCCCCCCCCCCCGAGTAGTTTCAAGAGGCCTATAGAGCATGGACATCGCGCTGGCAAAAGTGTATTGATGCACAAGGAATGTACTTTGAGTAATATTAAGTTTTTGTATGTGTACGATCAATAAATTGTGTTAAAAAAAAAATGAGGCTCGTTACTTTCCGGACAAACCCTGTATTATGATTAGCATAAAAACTCGAAAAATGTGGATACAATTTCAAGAATTGGAAATATATTTATATTTCGGGAAAAATTAAGAAAATTGAAACAGAGAAAGTTTGCTTAAGTAACATTCACTTCTACTATTATAAGATAATTTGGAAGGCTGTAATTGCACGTGAACTGAAGTTATTTATGGGATGTCGGATTAGGGCCCCACACAACCTCGATCGCACACATTTTGGAGGTGATGTGATCAGCACCATGCTCCGGTCTTCTTTACCTCCCACCCCTGGTTGCTCCCAGGTGCCATTGATTTGAGGCTGGGTGAGCCCCAAAGCTGCTTTTTGCAGGGACATGGTCGATAGAAATCCGAAATTAGACCACCCACCTCGGGAATGTACTTCTATGCCATTTCAAATGGTGTACTACTGACTGGTTGCGTCTTCGCTTGTCATCAAGGAGTCCCGGGTTTGATACTAATGGGTTCTCTTGGGTTCCGCAACTAGACCGGAACCTTTCTATCTGGCACAATTGAGATTCAGTGTAAGTTGCGTACTGTTTCATTGAAAAAAGGTTCCTGGACCGTATTTATATTGTTTCGGAAAAAAGGTTCCTGGACCGAATCTGTTCTTTACGGTCCAGAACCCATTTACGCATGCTGATTATCTCTCCTGGACAGGAATTTAATTTATTTAAAATTCCTGAACCTTTAGCAACACTGTTAAAGGGTAAAGTTCAGTGACGGATCTAGAAACAACAGGAATGGGGAGGCAGAGGGGTCAGTCACATATCCAGATACAATTCAAGAAGGCCTATTTGGGCTAAAAGAGAGTTTTTATGTAGAATTTCTCTGCTGGGAGGAGGAGCGGAAAGGGATAGGCGTTATCCCCTTGCCTCCCCCTTTGGCGCAACCACTGCTTCTGCTGTGAAAAATCCAACAAGTTCTCAGCGCCGGCGATGTAATTAATTCATAACGAAATGGAATATTAAGACAGACTGGTTTGCCGCGCCAGAAGGAAGATAAACCTGAGCGATGATGTCACTTAGGACTTAAGGAACGGGATGTTATGACTATGATATTCTTGTTCCGCCTTCTGTCCCCTCGAGAGCCCTCGTGGCGTCCACTTGGCGTACGAGCGCTGTAGTGGGAGGAGGGTCCCCCGTATGCTCTCTCACGTAACGCGACGCACAAGAGCCCTCTCTGAGCGCCATGTTCCGCCAAAGGTCACGTTCCTCGCTAATTAGTATCTTTCAGGAGACCGCTGTTCGAGAGACACGCCTTGAACTTTGCAGAATGGGCTGCAAAATACCAAGCCTCCTTGTGGACGTCATTGTCCATTCCTGGACCTCGCGTGCCACGCAAGCAGGAGGTGGCATGTCACGTACAACCGCCATGATTCAGCTGTCGCAGGCAGATGATACGTTGAAATTGATAAGAAGACACTCACAAACACTTGGCGCAGGGAAGGTGGTCCTACTCCATGTAAATAAAAAAATGAATCAATCTGGAAATTATTAACTAACCAGCTCTCTAGCCTTCTTAAACCCGAGTTCTTTTCAGTGCCGACTTTGCGATTCTGTTTGCCAAAGTGGATGGGGAAGGAGTTGATACATTCTTCAAGCCTTCCCCCGAGGTAGGAAAACACTTTCATTTTTCCGAAAGAAGAAATCGTTTTTTTTTATATCATGTGCAGGAATTACAACAGCACTTTTTCCACTTCACTTATTGAATTCCGTTTTTTCTTTTCTTTTTCTTTTCGTTATTTTCTCCACCTGTTCAACAGCTCCGCCGCCCACCCAACGTCGTATAAAGTGGGGTACCTGAAGGAAATTCTGGGGGTAAAGGCGGCAAGGAACGTGGTGCTGATGACATCACTCCCACCTTCGGCCACGATCAACAGATTGTGGGGCCCTAAGTGCACACCCCCTATACGCCTTCATGGCTTGTCGCAAAGCGCAGGGGAGCACTTTACTTTTTTTTTACCTGATCATTGGCGGAATTGGATCATCTGCAACGCTGTGGACCAAGTGGACAGATCGAAAAACAACAGATATGTTTTTCACGAGAGAAGCACAGGTAACCTCACTCGCACGTCACGTCATCCAGTGTCCTTGGCATTGTAGCTTACACGTCGTTCTTCACAGTTCCCCACAGGTAGAAATCTAACGGTGTTAAATCGAGAGATCTGGGTGGATATTCGACACTTATGTTGCTCCAAAGAAATCTTGCTCGCCTCTGTCATACTGTGTACACTAATGCCTCCGCCTGGCGGACTGTGACGAAACTAGAACTCACAGAATGCCTGCACGCGCTCACACACACTCAACATAACAGCTTCAAATACAAGAAGTGTAATCAAATTATATTTCATAGTTTCTCTGTCATATGTGTTCAGTATAAACACTATTTTGAGACTCTTGGTATTCGCTATTTTTGACCTATCTATTTCACCTTTGCATGTGTGTGCGCTGTTTTGTTCATCTTTACTCTTGTATAGTATGTAGTTTTTGCTAACTTGTTATAAATGCAGTTTTGCTAACTTATATGGGTTTTTCTGGTTTGGTGTTTGATAGTCCTCTTCTTAGTGTCAATGATGTCCTAAGTTGGAACTTTGAACCAATTCTGTTTATTTTTCTGATAACCCGAGGAAGTTTGGTGTGCGCACTTTGTATTTTTATCATTATTTGTCAGTCAAAAATTATCCGCACTTTCTCCATAACTTTGTTTACGTTGGCCGCACTGCCTTCAGCGCTCACGTGCTATAAGGGGGTATACTCTTGTGGTTACGTGCCCGAGGTTTCATCTTAATCGCTCCATTTTTCTTCATTTTGTTACACTCTGGCCACTCTGCTAGTAGTGTGCACCATGCAAGAACATACTATTCTCCTAGATCAGTGACTAATTTGCAGAGAACATGCCACCTCATCGATGGTGACCCGTCGGTTCGTCAGAATCATCTCTCGAGCTTGTTGAATCTTCCCGTCAGTGCTGGAGAAGTTGATGTGCGTTCTGCTCCTGCTTCGTGCTTCCCGCTTGTCCGGCCATTTTTTAACCTCTCGATCCACTCATACACACTTCTACGCGGTAGAGCGCTGTCTCCGTATTGTACTGAAAGCCTGTCATGAATTTCAGCCACTGACATACTTTCAGACCAGAGAAATCGGATGACTGATGTCTGTTCGTCCTTGGTGCATACTGCCAGTGGAGCGGCCACGTTTATCCTGTAACAAAAGAAAGAAAAATGGAGCGATTAAGATCAACTCTCGGCCACATAACCACAACGATACCACCTTTTAGCACGTGGGTGCTGGAGACAGTGCGGCCAACCTAAAGAAAGAGACTGCGGATAATTTTTGACTTTGCCTCGTATGATGTGTACCTGTTCTTGTCTGACTGTTGTCGGATATGTGCAGAATCTTCTGACCCTTGAGCTTAGGCAGTGGAGTATGGCGGTCTTTGTACTCTTGGGGTGTTCTGGTTTGTATGATTTCACATTGTGTAAAGCTTTGCCTATGATTTTTCTTATTATTTATTATCTCAATAAGGTTACAATTATGCCACAAAACATTTTATTTGGAACATTATTAATACCAGTGGTGGCGATTAGGGGTCGAGGGGGCAGTTGCCACCCGCTTTTTGCCACTTTTGCCCCCGCACTATGCTAAAGCTTATCTGCGAGGGAAAGTATACTGTCTTTGCCCCCCCCCCCCCCAGTTTTGGCACCTTGCCTCCCTTGTTTTGGAACCCAATCGCCGCCACTGATTAACACTAATAATGAATTGGTGCCCTATATAGTAAAAACCTATACAAATGTTACATCGAAGAAAAATATGATGATTTTACATGTGTACGTAGAGTGTTCTATAGTAGCAAGTAAAATAAAGAAAATTAGTGTTATATAGACCCTGTTAAAAATATAAACATAAACATTGATGACGGTCTTTCCCGGTTCCACCGGAACTTCCCGTTTAGGCCAGTCCCTGTTGTTTCCAATACAGAAACAGCGGCATACGAAGTAAGATATGAGCGCTTGTTTTTTCATCAGTTGTGCGACGATAATAATTTGCTAAAGTTTTACTATGAAGGAGTGGACTTGTTGAATCTTTTGGATGATCAACTGCAGAGCAGATTATTAAAAATTTTCGTGTCTTTGTGGCCACCAGTTGTACAATACCACGGGCAGTACATGCACAACGAACTCAAAACGTACAAAAGTTTAGATATATTCAATTATTTTGTAATTGGAAAAGTGAGGGAAATAGAATGCAATAAAACTGGTGATATTGTTATGATGTACGCTGAAGTGAATATTTGCCAAACAAATCTGCAGAAGTAATGAGTAATGCAAATACTAGTATATGTGCCTTCAACTTCGCCTTGCCGCCTGAGGGATTTAGGGAAAACCTATGATAAGACACGACATGCCACTTTTGCTTGCACGAATTTAGTTCAATCAGTAATGGAGAATTCACACCGAAGCGACAAGCGTTAGGGGACACGTGTCGCTTTGGAACGAGCCAATCAGCAGCAACGTTTCACACCATAGTGGCATGGGAGGTCGCAGAAGTATGCGTTCGGCTGGTGAAATCCTCAAGCGGCACGTGTTGCGTGTCGCTTCGGTGTGAATTCTCCCTAAGGAAGCTTTCAAACTGAAGCGACAAGCGACATGGCGATTTCACACCGAAGAGACAAGCGACACAGAGGCATTCTATCTATAGTAAACCATTCACCACGCATGCGTAAACAACAGACCGAGGCGAGAAGATGCACGTGATAAAACGGCCCACCGAGCGACACGAAATTTGTTGTGTCGCTTCGATTCGGCAGGTTTTGTTTATTTCTGAAAGTTGGTTTCCAAGAGGCACGTGTAGCCTGTCACTTCAGTCTGAAAGCTTCCTTTCGAATCGAATCGACATTACAAAAGGCACGTGGACTGGGCCCTTTTCTTAATACCATGCATCGCGTCGCCCCGGTCTGTTGTTCTCGCATGCGCGGTGAATGGCTTGCTTTAAATAATTTCACGGTGTAAAATATTCGTGTCGCTTGAAAGCGAACCCTCAGTAATCAATGCAAACTTTCGAACCAAAGCGACACAAGAAGCTGCACGTGTCGCTCGGCCTGAGACCCTTTCTCTATACCGTATGGTGTCGCCTCGATCCGTTGCTTTCGCGTGCATGGTGAATGCTTGCTTGGGTCTCATGTCGCTTGTTACTTCTGTCTGAAATCTTCCTGAGAGATCTTTCAGTCCGAAGCGACACGCGTCTCTTGGAAGCAAACCATCAGTAATCAACACGACAAGCTGCAAGTGTCGCTCAGACTCCAATTGGCGTGCATCGTGTTGCCTCGGTCTATTGGTCGCCAATGCATCGTGAATGCTTGCTTATAGAGTAAAGGGTCCTATGTCGCTTGTCACATCAGTGTGAAGCCCCGGTGTCGCTTCGGTTTGAAACCTCCCAAAGAGACGTGTTTTTCAGCACAACACCACAGACAGATCCACTGTCTTGGGCTGGGTAGAGTCCAATTACTATCGGAACATCTCCAGCAGACTGGGCGAGTCTGTCTAGCGAGCCTAGTTGGTGTGCAGAGCTTGAGCGAGGGGCTTGGCGATAGGTTCTGGGTTGAGATGACGTCAGCGGCTCGCTTGGTTGATTGGCTGCTTCGATAGTTGTGACTCGTTCCGAAGTTTCAAATGCATAACAGATAAAGATGTTGCGGAAATAATCTTCCTCTACCAATCCTTTCTTGTTCCGCTTGTACCCACAGGCTTATTCTCTGTATGTACTTCTGAAACCTACGAAGTGATACTTGTCTCAATAAATTTGTTTCCGATCGAACTGTGTAATCATATGCTACACAGCTGACACCCCTTTTTCTTGTAAAACATTCTCCATTTCGTCGTTTAACATTAACGCCCATAACACTGTCAACGTAACCGGATGTTCGAGGGGTACCGGGGAGTGCGCATGCTCCGCAGTAGCCCCGCCTTTAACACAGTCTATATTTAAAAGAAACGGAAGTGTAAGGGTGTGTAGGTCTGTACATGAAGGATGGCGATGTGTGTGAGAACTGAAAATAATATCAACTATGAGTTAGAATTCATAGACCTGTGAACGTAGACCTCAGAACTGTGCTTTGCTGTTACTGAGTTTGACCATCATTGGAATTGAGTCCCAGGTTACCACTGCTAGGTAGGAGAGGGACTTCTGACCAAATCTACTTTGGAAGGTTTGGGGATTACTAGGTCTCTATGTAAGGACGATCTGGTGTTTCGGGTACTGGCCTCGGAGCGTAGTTTAAGCCTAAGCTTTAGGTTTAAGCGTAGTTTATGAAATGGAGATGATTTGTTATGTACACTGTGTAGATGTATTCTTGAAGAGGCTGTGGTATGTTGTAAGTCTTGCGCAATTGTTGGGAGCATGTGAATGGATCTAAAGCAATCGTTTTGGATTGTTTCAAGTTCCTTCAGATGATTTAAGTTACCGCCAAAATCAACACAAGAACCATACTCGAATCAAGGACGAATAAAGGAAAGTTAGAAATGTCTACTAAGATTTCTATTGAGGTATTTAAGAATTTTTCGAAGTGTGTGAATATGGTGATAGGTTTTACGAACATAGTTATTTGTTTGGAGGTTAAAATGTAGCTGGAGGTCGATAATGATTCCTAGATATTTTAAAAGATTGCTCAAAACCTTCTCGTCATTAAGGGCAATATCTATGGATTCCTTTACCGTTGTGAAGTAACATGACCTTCGTCTTTGCAACATTAAGCTTCAGGTTGTTGATGTTGTACCAATTTATTTAATACTTTGGGAAATGAGATTTTCATTGTCTCTTTCACATCCTCGTACCTTTCACCATCATGGACGAGAAGGCAGTCAGTAATCTATAAATCTGAATTTATTAGTGTGATATCATCAATAAACAGATTTAATAACTTTGGGCCAAGTATAGAACCTTGTGGAGTGCTACTCGGTGGAAAGTGATCAACCTACTTTAATAGAGATTTTTATATTCGCGAGAAAACTTTCCATTCAAGGAATTGTTTTCCTAAGGAAACCAAATCTATCCTTTAACTTGTGGTCAACAGTATCAAAGGCTTTGCTTGATTGATTGATTTGGTGTTTTAAGTTCACTTTATGCACAGTAAGGCTAATCGGGACTGGACCTACAGTGCCTCCACCGGGTATCGAACCCAGGACCCCTTGATTACAAGGCGACGACGCTACGACAGCGCTATCGGGGAGACCTGACCACAAAGGCTTTGCGTACGTGGAGGGAAATAAGTGTCTCGCGCCATCATTAACTAGACTAGATATTAATTATTCCGAGGACACATCCTTCCTCATCCACATTGTCCATCATTTTGGTTAGTAATTATAATGTATGAGATTATTTGTTTCCAGAAACGCAGTCACTCGTTCTAAAACTCTGCTCAAAGTAGGGGTTAGGGAAATAGGCCGTAGTTACACGCCAAAGTAGGATAGGAAGCTTCGGCAGGAACTTAATGTGCGATATAAAATTCTAGATTGTCACAGTTCTTAAATGCTCATGGCCCCAGGACGCACTTCATAGTACTAGTTCCTAATTGCATTTGTGCATTTGAAGTTGTCACTGCTGGCTGGGAGACAGATGGCCGTGGCACGTGATCCACATTCCAAGGAGGTAGACATCCTGATAATCACGTCACGGGCGATTTTTGAACTCGTCTCGGGAATATTCATGAATGAAAATGCACCCTGACGTCATTCAATGGAGGAACTTCTAGTTGAGAAGTACTACAAGGATGATATCATGGTTCGCAGAGTCTCGACCTTCGCAGTGTAGGCGGGAACAGTCTTGCCGAAGTTCCATCTGTGTTTACATCATTTGAGCCGCGGCTCTAATGAGAGAACCATGCGTCTCTCTCTCTCTCTCTCTCTCTCTCTCTCTCTCTCTCTCTCTCTCTCTCTCTCTCTCTCTCTATCCAGCCTCATGGCATTTCGGTGCTTTCATTAGACCCGCTTTCTTCCATCACATTAATTAAATCCTGTAACCTTCGTCACCAGTTACTTTGTCCTCTTATGCATATCACTTGTAAAAAAAAAATATTTGTAATATACAGGGTGATTAAAAAGATACGCAAACTTATGGAAAAGGTAGCTGATTGTTATTTGTAATATATTTTTGCTTCTCAGGTTGTGAGTTACAGTGAAACTGTATTAATCAAGGCTGTAAACTGCAGAAACAGCTGATAAGGCAAAATTGTTGCACAATATTCCGGAATAGTACGCAAATATTCAAAAGTGTGTTGATGCAATTTCATAGCAAACGTTAAGAATAGTGTCTAAAAACATAATTCACCGTATTAACCTGTGTGAATCTCACAATGGCGACCACATCCACCACTTATTGTAAATATTGTACAATAAATTGTTTCTCCACAAGATTGCGTCTCTTTTTGATCACTCTGTAGGACCCTACCTGTACTTCTAGTTCTGGTTGCTAAGGCCACATTACCTTCTACTTGCTTGTTTGTTTCAGTTGGTGTTTTAAGTCCACTTTATGCACAGTAAGGCTAATCAGGGCCTGGACTGGAATCCGAGCCACTATGTGTCTCCACCGGGAATCGAAACCCTTGATTACAAGGCGACGACGCTACTACTGCGCCATCGAGGAGGCCCTCTTCTACTTGCATTAGAATATCAAGTTATCAATTAATTTTGAGGAAATTGCAATATCTTCAGACAACCCATGGCTTCTTGTTGACTCAAATATTAATGTACTTATCGTCGTATAGGAACCAGCGAAACGTAACTCTAAAAATGCAGTTGTCAGTTTGTTTAAAAAAACTTTTCTGAAGAGCTCTATTTGGAGTATCTTCACTTCTAATCCTTAGAAGTAAGGTGGACTCACGGATCTCTAATTTGCTGACTATTTGTAAGAGTCAGACACATTCCTAAGAATAAGTTAAGTGAGCCAAAGGTAGCCCGCGTTCCCAATGTGGCCCACGTTAGGAAAATAATACATTTAACTCAGCTAATAAATGGCACTACATTAATATACCCAGTTCCCTCAAGTGTACTACAATGCAGAGAACGAACTGTTTCGGGCTACCAGCAGCCATTATATTTACGTCATCGTGGACCACCTGGCGTCGTAGTCCTCCACGGAGGTCGGCTATTCGTCGTTACTGTATGTAATGCAAGTCAAAAATCAGAAGTTTGACACCAGCAATGTTCTCAAATAAGATGTAGAAACGTGAATAAACATGAATAAATATCTTTTCTTGAGCATAAGCATCATTTTCTAAGCCAACTGTAAGCCGTGGCAACCTTGGGAACACATGTAAAGGTTTTGTATTTTTTTTTTTAATTACAAGTAATGTTACAAAATCTCCATTTGGTACACGTTGTCAATTAGTAATACGAGTTATTTCTTTAATTTTAAGAAATTTATCTCTCAATGGAGATTATAAATTACCCTAGAATTTTAACTACGGCCATACCTTACATTATTGTCTCACTACTGTAAATTTGATAAATTGGAGTTACATATCAGTGGATCTCACTCGACGTCATGGTCTATAACTGGTCTCATAGAGAGCAAATTGAAAATGCAGACAAGCTCATTTGTCGCTAGCTTTACATAATTTAGTACGCACCAAAATTGTCAAGACAATAGGCAGGTATTACTAATTGCGTGAAATGATTATCCATTAATTTTGTGTTCAATTACTATACTACAGGGTGTTCAAAACGTTACGCAACCTTATGGGAAAACATTTCTTATTAAATTTTAACATTAAGTGCTGGAAGTGACTGCCGTTTTGTTCTTCACACAAGTGGACACGACGAACTATGTTGTTAAAAACCCTTTTCAATGTTATCTGTGAGATGTTACCAACACAGCTACGAATATTGTCTTCCAATTCCGGAATACTGTGCGGATGAGTAACGTACCATTCTGAAACCTTAGTGCTTCGGCATTGAAAACTGACCGCGAAGGCGTGACTTTTACTAGCGGTTAGGAAACAATAGAATGATGTTCATCTATTTAAAGACTAGATTCTGGAGAATACCTGGAAATTATACTCATTCCTCACAGATAAGAGATTACTGAAGAAATAACGTGTTAAAATCGAGTATTTTTTCAAGGAACACTTAAGCAATTCACCACAGATGTTCTGTGCGTAGCAACAAGATATGGGTTTAGTGTTCTAAATCCACTTTATGGACAGTAAGGCTAATCGGGGCTGGACCCACAGTTTAAATTTCGATCCGAACCATTATGTGCCCCCACCGTGTATCGAACCCGGGACCCTGTGATTACAAGGCGATGATTCAACCACTGCGCCATCGTGGAATCCCGTAACAACGAGATGAATAGTTTATATGTGTTTTTTCAGTCTTGTGTTTTTTATATTTTCGACATAAATACAACCTCAATAGATATAAAGGACGCATCTAAATGAATTCAATAAATACCCTTATCTGTGCATGTACTTAATTTCACTTAAACCATTTACTTTTCCTCTATTTCAGGCGGAGGCGACGCCTTCTGCAGCAGTCGTTGAGCATTGTGATATTTTTCTTCTGTCTAGTCTTCAGAATACATCATGTAAATGGACGTAAGTACGACTTTCACTCTTTCTGAATTGTATTTGAAACTATTATAATAAATCGAAACATTTTTCTTTGGTTGATTCACAATCTAAAAAGTATTCAATTTTTAAAAAAATAATCAGTTTAGCCCATCATTACACATAGTGTAGTTTACACTATGTGCGTAGTATAAAACTAATTATGTTATTTTGCAGAATATATCCACTTTTTGCCTTTAATTGCAGTTTTAATGTCCAAGTTCTAATGTGATAAAACTGAAGATAGTACAGAGTGTTTCAGAAGTCAAGCAAATTTTGGAAATTTGTATCATGAAAACCGTAAGAGAGATATTTAAACAGGGCTTTCTGCATTATAAAGCCTCATCCATTGAGATGTCTTTCAATGCTTAACTTTTGAGTTAACTATATACAGAAAATTATATAAATTAATAACTGGCTGGAGACGGCGTTAATTTCTTCCAGACTGCCACGTTTCGGTGAGAAAAGAAATATAAGAAATTATCGAAGGGTCAAAATTAGACGTCTAATGACTGATGCCATGTCAATCTGTCATTTGCGCCCAATACTGGCCATGAGCAACGTTTTATGGATTTATGACTGGCTATTATATGGGTTAAGTAAGAAAGTGCCATTTTAGGGGCATATCGCCTTAGCTGGCAACCCTAGCAGATCGATTTTTTTTTCGGCAGATGCAAGCAACAGGTGCATGTCTAAATATTCAAAAACACTGCATAACAAGTAAGGAATTCGATATGGAGTATTTATATTACAGCTGTTATTACAGCATGAATGAAAATATAATGACGATATATCATGTCACTCAAGTTATGATACATACATTTAGTACCACGGTGTTTCCCCTCCACGATCGAGAACAATAACGTATACAAGAAGAACATTTGTATCTCCTTTGATACTATCAAAATAGTTTCACAGAAATGTTTAAATAGTGTAAACAACAAAAAGTATTACATTTTACATACGTATATTAGAATTGTAGTCCGCTATTATATTGTTAGTACGAGAGACAGATTGATATCCATTATTTCTTTAATAACTATTATCCAAAGTACATTCATGTTACGTTTGCATATCATTGTATTAAATGTTATTTTATTATTGAAATATGTTCGCATGAAATTTATCTAAAGTATTATTAGTTGTATATTAATCACGACATTTGTTGCAGACATTGTTTAAAAAAATAATATGTGTATACTTTATTTTCATGTGTCAGTGTTATGCGATTGGAATGAATTGTGTTCACAGTTGTTTAATCTTTTTCCACACTTTTGAAGCCTTCCCAAAGCAACGTTGTCAACTAACCAACCATGTCATCTTCATTTCAACAATATTAATTCGCATGGCATATACGTAATATCAAGAGATTTATATTTGAAGTTGGCAACGTTGCGCGGATGTAAGTACTAACAATTATTAAGACTGGTAATTGCATAAATTTCACAGAATATATGACTTCATGTGACTCTCTGAATATGCTCAAAAGAAACTGCCAGTTGAGGGACAGTTTATCTCAAAACTCATAGTTTCTTCCCTAGGCTTATTAATAAGTGATAAACTAACAGAACTAATATTGTGGTATAATACTAGTAAGTATATCATTTACTTATGTGCATAATTTTAACTGCTTCAATAATAATAATACATTGACATAAGACTAGGAACTTAACAGAGCACACGTTAGTACTATCCAAAGCACAACTTCTATGTTGATTGGGCACATTCCTAATTGCACACAATAACATATCTGAATCAACTTACATTAAAATTACATTCAACATGTCACTTATTGTCAGGTATCCCAGATATCGATTAATAATTTAGCCACAGACGGCTGTGATGTTCTCAGCAATTTGAGTAAGCTCAAGATTAGATAAGATAGGGAATAAAACATGTGAGCTTTTAACAATGAGTTATATTAATAATAACGAGCACGCACTCATTTTTGAAACACGTTCTCCATTTCGTACAAACAATAAGGCACTTTTTCACTTACAGAAGGGGTGAGAATGTGCTCACACTTCGATGTAAATTTAAAAAGACAATTTTCTCAGAAACTTGTGTATTTTTTGCACACATGGACGAGAACAAGCTTGTGTGTATTTATAAGCCATGTCATAAAAATGATACATCTTTGAGAAGTGAGAAGTCACTAGGTTAGAAACCATGCAGAGAACTTTACTGAGACGAAAAAGGAACACATGAGCAGTTACTGACCTTTGTATCATGAAATATTTATCATTTAGTTGTTACTATCCTCCCCCCCACACTTTACCTCCGCACTCGAGGTTCGGTGCACTTCGTACTCGGCTCAGATTTGTCTAGGGGTATCTTTCTTTGTACGACAATGCACGTGGGTTGCTACAAGTCAACATAATTATATAATTAACTACAAGAGACAACGGAAAACCTTTTGCGAAACCTTTATGATCAGGTGGATAAATTACCTTGTCCAGCATATATGAAATTAAAAACGGAAATTTTGGATAATTTCTATAGTTTAATTAACGTAAAATTTGAAGTATATACAAGTCGTTTCCGAACGTTCATTTCTCTAATTATTTATCGGGACAAAACTCTAATTTTTGATGTTGGAATCTCTATTGTTTGTACCTGGATGCTTTACATTTCATGAATTACATCTGAAGTACGCTTGTCACAAGGTAGACTCGCGTTACTCCAAGAAACGTCTTAACAGGCGCTAGGCCGCCCGACGTGTACATTTCTCAACCTCCACGGTGACAAGGCACTAGGCTGCCCGGCGCACCGTAATTACTTCAAAATAACATCCAGTACAACTACCTTTTTACCTGTAAATCGGACACCAAGGCACTAGCTTGCCCGGCAATCCAATCTCTTACAGCATCCGTTTCGGGAGACCCGTCCTCCGGTCCTAGCTAACCGAAGCAAAAACAGCCTCTCCCTTCCAAGTCTCAGTTCCAACAGCCGACCTCCCCCACTCTCATCTGGGAGTTTATATACGTTTGGTTGGCGTCTGTTGCCAACTGCCCTTCTTTCAAAATTTTTAATCTTGAGCAGCTAAACTGCCCGCCTTTCTTTTGAACGTTCGAAACACGAAGAAAGAACAGAGAGCTTCATGGTATTTATACATGGAATAATACGAATCTAAAAATGCATAATAAATTGATTTACACTAATCGCACATATATATGTTTATACACTTAATTACCCAATTAATTAACATATTAATAAATATTTCAATAAGGAAAAGAAACACTGTTGCCCTGAAACGGGGGCAGGGTAACATAGTCCACTGAGAAACGTTACGACAATTTCCTCAACCTACCACAAGCGTCATCCGAGTATGAGATAAACCATTTGCATTCTAACCTCAGTCACTTGCGGAAGCTGCTTGTAAGTACTAGTAGTGAACTTCGGTTCATACTTTTGTTGCTAACAAACAAAAATGTTGAAAAATAGTGGTATCAAACTAGTTGATTGATTTCCCAAACACGAATTATCGATTTTGCTTTGCTACCAAATCACAAATTTATAATGAAAGTGTTTCATCTCCATCTCGTTTCCAGAATACAGTGTTTTATCTGGTAGATAGAGCACTGGCACTCTCAAATCAAAGTAGTATTGGGTGTAATTGTTCTATCTAAAATTTCAATAATTAATTACAGCATAAATACCTAACCAAACAACTACTTATTTTTAGAGAGGCTTCAATATATCAGCCTTTGAAATGATACAAATTTTCCGCGCAATGGTGACAAAGATCCAGAAATATATCACATCAAACTTTAAAGGGCTCTCCTGGAAAAATGAAAATTGGACATATAACTTTTACATTCTCAGTGGACGATTTATATTTTGGTCAAATAATATTATCTTTTCCACTTGAATTCCTATAAGAGAAGGCATACTTTGTTAATTACAATAAAATTCTACAGGAATAGTACCGAAATCATAATTCGAATTAGCAATCATTATGTTGTTACATTCTACTATTATAGTTTCGAATATATACTGACATTTCAGATGTTAAGTACTTTACATGAAACTCTTGAATATGACCTTCTGAAGAGATGACACTTTCTGTCTTACCGGGATTTTCAAGCAAGAAATTCTTTTCGTTTTGATTACTGAAGGAATTCTACTATTTGGTAAAATGTTAGTGGTTCTGCACGACGTTTACGCATTTTGTATTTGTATTTTTTATTGCACATTTCATCACATTAAGAAATCAATTTGTAGATCTTCTAATCAGAGTCTAAGTTTTGAAATAGTATAGGTACCATATTATTCCATTTCGCTTGATTGTTCGTGTAGCATTTCTTGGAAAAGCTTTATTATACTACCTAGGTTATACACGTATTTACATGAATTGCAGATATCCAAACGAAAAACATTTTGAAAACAATTTGGGATATACATTCTCGGAATTGTCTGCAAATAACTTTCAACTATCTGCTATTCAGTGACCCTAGATTGGTATGACTGTGTATTCATATCAGACGAGTTGATGTAGGGTAATTCAAAAAATATGATTAATGTACTCGTATATATTGAAAAAAAATAATATTAATTGTTAGATTATATTACGAATCATTGTACAGATATTAGTTTAAATCAGATTATATTAAAAACAGACGTTCGAAATTAAATACAGATAGCTTTTTAACCTTAAAGTGTTTTATACCAAGGGGGTCCGTTTTCGAGATATTCCACATTTTTTGATTTTGTTGAAAAACTCCCGATTTCTAGGTTCAAGATTAAAATAAGAAGAAAGTGGTGATCGAATTCAAATTGTTTTAATTTGCCAACACGTTGACAATGTCTTATGAACAGTAAAACAATCAAAGGTGCCGAACATTTTCAAAGACATAAAATGTTCTCCCCTGTGTCATTTTGAGCAAGACGTGTGAACTAAATCCATTATTACATACAAGATTTATTTCAATTAATTGTTCTTTCAATTTCCATTTCATAGTCGCGCTCTACCTGCCCCGTTGTTATTGAACTTTTTTCCAGGAATTTATTTACATTTTCTTGTAAACATCAATACGTCGTCGGGCAGCTGATAAAACAAAGAAGTTTTTCTAGTAGTTTTTACGCTTAGTGGCTTATTGTTTTTTGAGATATTCGGTGTCTTTTGGTAAGCAACGTCATTGAAAATTTAAACATCGAGTACGTTTTGACCTGCTCTTTGAAAATGTTCGGCGCCTTTGATTGTTTTACTGCTCATAAGACATTATCAACGTGTTGGCATGACATACAAATTAAAATATGTTGAATTCGATCATTACTTTTTTCTTATTTTAATCGTGAACCTAGAATTCGGGAGTTTTTCAACAAATTCAATAAATGTGTAATATCTCGAAGACGAACCCCCTTGGTATAAGGCACTTTAAGGTTAAATTTGTTGCACATTCGCTGTTCTATCATGCCTTCAAAGGAATACGTAGAATTTGAGGTAACGCTGTATAAGTGCAATAGAAGAATTAACAACGTATAACGATATTTGTACATATTATTTCCCAATTACGATAATATAGTAGTTTAGTTGCACCACTATATATTTATTATTTTAATTAATTTAATTTGCTCTAAAAAGTATGGACAAAAATACCTGTCGATCTCTGGGACACTTGTCAATAAATAGTAATTTGTAATCTTTGGAAACTGATGTAGTTTGTGTACTTCCCTTTAGAGAGTGGATACGATTATCTAGTTGAGGACTACGAAGGGCTCTACCCACCTTATTATTCGGACGACGAAGATGGTATGGGTAAACACTTTCTGTATATATTAGCACTAATTTATATTTTTTAACATACTAACAGGTTTGCTCAACGCTTTTCACAACTAATAATTCTATGGAAGAAGCCTATTTTAAATGACATAATTTTCAAGTAGAAACTGAAAATATATTTCAAATATCTGAAAATGAATTACAACTGCTTCAACCACTTAAATAAACTCATTGTTGTGTATCAAATTTCCTAATGAGAAAGTTTCTAAAAGGTATGTTAGAGCCATTGGTAGGATGTTACTAGCTTGATTTTAATATTGGTTGACTTGGTGCACAGTAAGGCTAATCAGGACTGGACCTACAGTTTAAAGTGGGATCCGAACCACTTGTACCTCCACTGGGTATCGAAACCAGGACCCTTTGATTACAAGGCAACGGATTTTAATATTTTTTCATGCAATTTTCAATTTTCACATAATACTTACGAATACTTCCACTGCAATATTGAAATATAAGTTTCTTATGTGTAGTCATACTTAAAAATGGAAATGGTTGTAAATATACTCTAAAATTTATTAACTGATACTTTAGTATCGCTTAATATATTCCGAATGAAAAGAAATAGTCAAAATTTTGAGAAACAAATAATTACCTTTTCTTTATGTACACCTGTAATTAAATTACGTGAAATAAAATTATTATATATGTTAAATTGTAATTTACCTTTGTAAAATATATGAATTAGATATGTGTAAGGTTTGTATGAACTAACTTTAACTTTACGAACAAGTTAAAATCCTACCTGAACTAATGCTTTTTACATGTTCATCAGCATGTGGTTGTCTCTTTATTTTCGCAAGAGTTTGCATTCTTTTGAACATTTATACATGGAACATTACGTTTATGACTTCTAATGCTTTCAGTTTTTTTGTGTAAAGCTAAAGAAAAAATAATGTGTGTTTAATTTTATATCACTTATCATCTTTCATGTGAAAGTAATATGCTCATTTCAGAAGACTAACAACAAAAATTAGCCAGCTTGTATGAAAAATTGTTGGATCCAAGTTTAATGCGTTGTTATGTAAAAATAGTATGAACTACGCATACTTCATTCATTTAAGCTCTTGCTTCATGTAGATTGGCATATTCAGATTGTCATATGAATCTATAAATAACTTACACAGATCTCATTACATCTAATAATGCTTAGTACTCTTGTGTTACTTTTTTCTTCAAACATGATAAATAGCTTGTTACATGGAATAAACGTAAGCTATATGCATATTTATTATATTTTTTAAATTAAAATTGCTTTACAGTTCTATTTTATGTATATTTATCTTATGTGCATTATTGGCATGTTAAAATAAAATGGCACGTAGAACAAAATCACTGCATGCACATGTGTATTAATTCTAGAGAATTGGACTTCACTGAAACATGTATTTCGTGAATGTTTTGTTCGAAAAAGACGAACGAATTGTAATACAAGGAAAAAACAGCAGAATTTAGAACAGTAACGTATCTTGAAAAATCACGATGCTGAGGTTTTTGTGATGTAACTGTTCATAATACAGACCACTTACTTCTATAAACTTTGGACATACTAACATTATGGGAAAAGTAGCTATGACGTTTAACAGTATGGAGATGATAGGCATGGAATATGAACAAAAATGTGGCCAGATAATTTCACTTTAATTGTTCTGAAAAATTTGTTGTGTACTAACTAAACGATTTTATGAATCGTCCAGTTTATAATCATATAATCCTAGTCTGAAATCGAGTAATTTTTAATACAGCATAGCTATTGGTAACTGCTTCCGTGTTTTCCCTTTCATGCAGCCACTTCCCTCTCAAGCGTTCATTGGTTCAGCCCTCTCGGGTCACTACTTGGTAGGTAAAAGGTGAAGTTCCGCGTGCATAAGCAGCGTACCATGAAGGCACATATATGGGATGTTGGGGTAGGGCACCACACCATTCTCGATCTCGGCAAATTTGGAGGTGATGGGATCAGCACCACGCTCCGGCCGTCTTAACCCCACAGAGTTGCCCCCAAGTACGCAGGCTGGGTGAGCCCCAGAGCCGCATTATGCAGGGACAAGACCGGAAAAAATCCGATCTTATATCGCCCACCCCGGGAACCGAACCCGGGTCTCCGGCGTGGCAGTCAGACGCCATATGGACTTTTTTACATTTTCTTAATTTTATATATTGCAGAAAATTACTTTGTTACAAAATTGAATTGTCATTATACATATAGATTGATGAGAGGTAACAGCTATTGTTAGTTGTTTAATTTTGAATGAATACAATAGGTTTTGGGTATGGTTTACGTAAGCTCATCTTCTGTGACTCTCAATATATCGTTCGTATTCGCTGCGGAGGTAATTAACAATATTGCCTCCTGTGCGTAGGTACGTGCTGATATTTTATCGGTACCTTGTAAGAGGGCAATAGTGGAATTCTGGGAAGCACAACAGATTTGCGGCGACTGTGGTAACTGATGATTAGAGCCCGGATTTCTATGTAATTACATATTCTATTCCTTTCTAGATACATACCTTGAACAGGAAAATGTCAACGAATTATACGAGAACTGACATGACTTTGCATTAGTTCTATGTTACATATTTGTACATATTTGTCAGGATATTATATATTTTACATATTTGCTTATTTACTTTACTTAAAACAACATATTTCGGTATTTTTTCCTATCTTGATCATTTTTCATATACTTTCGATCTCTGAAACTAGATGAAGAAAATTTGTAGCTCATGTGAAGTCATATTTTCTAATCAATGAGATGCATAGTGCTTACGGTCTCCTAAAATTGACTGCCAAGTCGAAAGACAGGATGAAAAAACAAAAAGAAAAATACGGGAACTGTTATTTATCGAAATATCCTGGAGTTTCTTTCCCCCTGCTTCTGGTTACATATTTTCGTTTCGCTTGTAGGATTAGGTAAAGCACCTAGAAACTTGGCACCGTTGGACAAGAAAGATATTTTTCTGTACGTAGCAAGTTAAAAATATGTTCCCTTGTACAAAAAGTAAAAAAATAGCTATGTATCTTCATTCATTGTTCTTTCTGTAGACTTTTTTTTTACAATTTGTTTCGAAAGTTATAAAGAGCTCTCTTACATATTCTACAATAATTTGCGATATGAAAACTAATTAGTTCGTTGACACGTCGCTGTGCTTTTTTGAGTTTATAAATTTGATTCAAATTTTAATTTGAACAACTTATGTCCTTAAAATTATGTTGAATATGTTCAAATAAAATAAATATCTAGAGGTATTTTTGAAATTGCTTGGATACTGAATTATTTTTAATATTACATATTCTTTGATAGTACATATTTAGCTACATATGCTTTTGATAATATTTATTTAGGTACATATTTTATCAATTATTGTTAAATACTTATGTATATTGTGTACTTTGATATTATATAAAAATCCGCTGTCTACTGATGATCGACAGATAATTGCAATCATTTTCTAAAGTTCCTGCCAAGCATGTTGTGCCATGTCACAGTACGTTACGATGTTCTATTGTATCGTCTCTGGAACACGTTTCACAGGAAGGTTCTGAACTGAATCCGAGCCTGTGTCATTTTGCTTTAAGGTCTATTATCTCACGAACAATTTGGTACCACTGACTTCGTTGGCCATTGGAGATATGTTTTGCTGAGGTGTTTACGAAAACTTTTATCCAGTTGTATTGGGATATGTCTGAACTATGTGCGACTCGTGCAACTTTTGTTTGCTGTATTTGTTGTCTAATTCGCGCCTGTTAGCTGGTTAAAATCAGTATATTGTAAGAGTCCATACATGTATTCCAGTAGAGCTTCTGTATACACTGTTTGAGGCGGTGGTCATTTCAGTACCGACTAGCCCATCGCGGCTCCTCTGAGTCTCTACTTGGATAGACTTCATTTCGTTCACTTTCTTCAGAGATTCCCTGGATAGAGTGGAACTCTTGCAGGAGAGATTGTTTTGCAAAGAAAGTGAGCAAAATTTCTTTTTTAGATTTAATTCTTTGCAAACTGATCTATATATTAATTTAAGAGAGCAAGAATATTTTGACATGTCGCCACTACATTTTATCTTTTCGAATTTTTGTATTGCCCCTTCGACGACCGCTTCTTATACCCTCTCCAGGCAGCTACGGTTCTGCAAAAGTTTCATGATTGCATACATGAACTCTGATGTCACATTTTGAGTTTGAAGATGGGCAGCTATAATTTTGAAAAACCGTCCTTTTTTCCTCGCTGCCGGAAAGCCTAAGGAGGATGGTGTGTTTATGAAGTTAGAGGCGATAAGTGAGACGTTAACTACGGAGCTCTTTGTGATTGAAATTAAAGCGATTTCATAATATATGCTGTACACAGACGAACCGTCGAACCACTTAGCAACATCATAGTGGCACAATAGATGGAATCAGTGCTCCAGGCACCAACATCGTTAGAAAGGATGGACACATTGAGCTCATTTAAATTAGTAAAAGTTTTCATTGCTTTTCTTCCCCATTACCAACTCAAATTCCTTATACGAAGCAATTCTAAATTCTGTAAATTAGGTATCTAAAATATTTCTTATTGAAAGGTTTGTAAAAAACGTAAAACGAGATAAGGTAGGTGAACCAAAGGTAGCCCGTGTTCCCAAGGTGGCCCACTCTACAAAAAACATATTAGTATTTAACCCAGCTAACAAGTAGCACTACTACATTAATGTACCCAGTCCACTTCAGGCGTACCATGCAGAAAAGGAACAGTCTCCGGCTGCCAGCAGCCATTTTATTTAAGTGATTGTGGAACCCCTGGCGTCAGTGGCGGCGATTGGGTTCTAAAACTAGGGGGAAAGGACATCCCTTGGCAGATAAAGTTTAGCATAGTGCGGGAGCAAAAGTGGCAAAAACTGTGTTGTGTGTAGGGGGGTACCCCCTTCGTCCCCCCTATTCGCCGCCACTGTTTGTCAGTGTCCATTCGAATTTCATCATGTCATCACTCATCCTCATCTTCGCAAATTAGCAAAAAGTGGCACAAAAAGCGAAATAAAATAAAGCAAATCAATCAATAAATAAATCATACACCACACCTTACACTGTAGGACCAATTGCGATTAGACTATCTGTGCATAAAGTGGACTTCGAATTCAAAATCTCACTCTTTCTTTAGAGCTGGTAGCAGCCGTAGCACTATAGTCAAATTAGATTTTAAACTGTATCAAATTGGACTGCTAAAGAATGGAGCTGTAGCTACGAAATATGAGGCAAAGAGCCCAATCTCCAAGGACACTGAACCCAGCAATCCCATTCTTCATCGCCTTTCGTCAGCTATCGCAAAGTGTGTAACCTGTAATGTCTCTCATTCAAATATTGTTCACAGCATTGATATATTAGAATCTTTAATTTGCAATCGAATTTGCAGATGTTTACAATACCATACACCTCTTGGATTAAGATGAGGCGGGTTGCATAACTGACTGTCCTCTTATTAACCATATTTCTTGAATGCATATTTTTCTATTCAGAGGATGCAAAGGAATAGAGTACATAGGTACCGTATTTGCCGACATATAAGACTCACTTTTTTAAATTTAAAAATAGGTCTAAAAAATGGTCTTATATAGGTCTTATACGCCGAAACTCATATTTTGTTTATCTCCATTTCTGGAAATTTTCTCTGTTCAAAATTAGACAATTTCCTTGCGGTGTGTAGCGAAGAATATTAAAATGTTTTCTTTCCTAATTATGTTAGGTAAGTTATTTTTTAAAGTAGGTCTACATATTACTTTATACTTGAAATACTGTACATTAATTATAATATTAAGTGACAAAGATTTTCCTAAAAAATATGTCCAAAAAAATGGTGCGTCTCATACGTCGGCAAATGCGGTACATAATATTTCTTTAATATCTAAACATGCCTGCTGCATCTAGACAGGAGAAGTGTAAATCCGGTACAGGGGGCGCCAAAATTCTCGTCCTCGCCTGAAATCTCTAGCTGCAGCTTTCGTAAGGAAATATTTCCTTTTGAGAGACTATTAACCAATTCAACTTATACACAATAGAAGCAAAACACGAATGCAAGACAAATATATTAAATCTTATTAATCGTTACTATTACATTACTATTCTAATAGTAATTAATTAAATTAAGATAAATAAAAGAACAATGATTCACTATTAGATCACTTCTCCACGCATGTGGCGGTTCGTGGTTCGGAATGTTGGTGGTTGCAGCGAATATATAGCATTTTATATATATATATATATATATATATATATATATATATATATATATAATTATTTTAACTTTATATATTTATAATGTAATTATATATATTTATAATTTTATATGATACCAACCGGTGATTGATATTTTTCGGGCGTTTTGGTCTTTCGCAGGATCCGCAAAATGCCACGTGACATTTTCGAGGAGCATAATTAATAATTTTCCATATATTTGGCAACAGTATTGTGCAGAATTGTGTTTTTTTTGTGTGACGTAAGAACCTACTTTAATGTTCTGATTCAACTGTTGAATATCTTGAACGAAATCTCTCATAAATCGATGCTTCTAATTGGACTGGAATAAAAAGTAACCCTATAGCGCTACAGCCCAATATTGGACCAAGGCTTACCTACCGACTGCTGGCCTCCCTCCCACGCGGGCCACTAGGGGGGCGTGGAGATCTGCAGCTAGACGAGGGGGACGGGTGGTCGGTCCGACCAACCCCCAGCCGTTGTAGTACATCGCGACCGGATTACGCTCACTCACTCGGAGCTCCCCAATAATATTAATCAGTATTTTGAACAATTTTTAAGCATTAAATAACTTAACAACAGTGCACAAAATATCGCAACTATGACACCAGCGCCAACACCACAACATCAGGGGAAAAAACTAGCACTCCATTTATATACGATAAGTTATATTTTAAACTGATTTTGGTTTTAGTTGATGTTTTAAGACCACTTTGTGCACAGTAAGGCTAATCAGGACTGAACCTACAGTTTAAAGTGGAATCCGAACCACTATGTGCCTCCACCGGGTATCAAACCCGGGACCACTTGATTACAAGGCGACTATGCTACCACTGTGCCATCGGGGAGGCCAAAAATACTGATTTTGGATTGGTGGTAAGGTTAGTAAATTAGGTTAAAATTCTCCCCAAAAGAAAATATTTATCTTTGCCTAACGTGGACACTTTGTCTGTTGCTCTAAGATACGGGACAGTAAGACCTTGCCTACTGTTCGCACGCTGTTGCTCTCTAACGGCGTAAAGAAGAATTAGCATTCCAGAGTTTCCTGCCGTTCCTTCGTAAAGTCTTCTTCCATGGCTGCGTGCGCCTGGTGGGTGAACTTGGTTAGTTGCAGTCTCTCTGCAACGACGAGTCGGCTTAGGCACGGGTATAGGAACACCGGCGTTGATCGGTCCATATTCCTTGCCTCGCTCCAATACTCCTCGCTGTAGAGATCAGGCCGTTGTTTCGGCACTGCAACGTCTACTCATATACTGTGAAATCTAGCTTTTTTGAAGCAATAAAGGGTAAAATTATTTGTTTATGTTCAATATATTTAATAGGAAAGCCATGAAAGAATACTAACAATAAAGCATGAAATTTCATGGTAAAATATCTGGTCGTTGTGCAACACTGCAACAATATCAGTAACCGCCCCTCCACGTAATATGGAACAGAAAGTTCAGGAATTAAATATAATTGTGAATAGTGAGTTCGGAACCTAAAACAGTATAGAATGCACTTAGCCTTCTCCTACATATCGTGCTTGCTCGCCCACCTTCACAAAGTGTGTACCTGGAGGAAATACCACTTCCTCTCCATGTGTCAGAATCCAAAATGCGCTCCCTGTCACACAGAGGCTTCGTTATTACGTCATTGCGTAATCGATTTTATTTACCTCTGGTGGCAATAATAAACATGATTCCATAAATCTGTCACAAATGAAAGCGATATATAACAAAATGACAGCTCCGCGCGCACTTCTGTCCTTAATATACGTATATATGCATATAGTTTCAGAAATGCGAATAGATTACACACTGAAACGGACAGATTTTCCGCTCTGCTGATCAATCCTCAAAAGGAATTGTGAAGCAGATGTCGTCTGATTAACATTGAGGCGTTTTTATTTCAGTTCATTACCTTGACACTGAGGAAAACAGACCGAGTGAAACATGATTCGTCTACTTCTACTCTCGCCATCTGCTGTAGATACCACTACAATTAAGAGCTGAAAAAAAAGACAGATCAAGACTCAAAGTGTCGCAATCAAACAAAGCACTGGTAAAAGTCCAAACTCATTCATCATACAAGTAGGTGGTTAGGAGTCCATGATTCCAGTAGCCATAACCGTCATTGCTCACAACTCCCAGCTGGCAGTGTTCACCGAGAGGGAAGAAAGGTTGGAGCATTGTTGTTTACTTGTCGCACAAGACGCATTGAAAGTTCAGGGGCCAATCCTCGGCCTGCAATGGCAATTGACACAGCTGGGGCTGTTAATAAGGGCGTTCGCTCCTCGGCTCAAGGTCCGTGGGTATCAGATGCCAGAAGTACTTGTCGGAGTAAAGCCTCGATGACGGGCGGATGGTGTTTGCTTAACAGCGCTAATGACTTTGCCAGATGCATTTATAAAGTAGGCCAAAAGACTCCGCGGAAAAGACACAAAAAAGACTTGTTACAAACTTTGGTCTTAAGCAAGACAATTTCAATTGTATGCACATAGTTGTATGCTTCCGCCTTTACACCCAATTAACTCTGTTGGAAATCAGCGGGAAATGATTTCTAGCTAGATGATCTTCATAGCTGTAATAAGTTCGAACCTGGAACCGAATATGCTTACGGTCGCGCACAGCTGTACTTTCTAATCAGTCCATGGGAACTACTGTCAGAACTAAAGCCTGTTCGGCGGAAGAACAAGCTTCAAAATTATATTTTTGTCTTTTCCGTCGAAAGCCAGGGAGGGTCACATGAACCGCTGAACCAATCGGCTTTGTCCAGTTGCCGCGGCGAGGGTGAATTCTAGTGGTATTTTACGTTGCCAAATTTTTCGTTTTGAAACAGGTGGCACCCCCAACAAGGCCAAGCACGGCGAAGCCTGATGGTTGCCGCAACGCAGCAAGCGAATTTGTCTCCGATTCCCTGACTCTCCCTGAAATGCGAGCGAAGGGTGCATGTTGACAGCAAAAGGTGTCGTGTACGACTGGACAAAAATCAGGAGTGTAGCAACACAGCTTTCCCTTCCCTTGAAACTTCCTCAATTGGAGGAGAAAAGTCTGGGTTTCCTGAAGTTTATTCTTTGCTAGGTCGGACTTTAGACACGCCTTGTGTGATGGACATAAGGATCATTCGAAAGCTATGCTATAATCGTGTCATTCTAATAACAAGTAAAGTCGATCTATACAAGATCTTAAAATATTGTACAATACTTCTGGATAGGACTTATTCGATAAAAGGAAACTAAATGATTCGAAATTTCCTATTTCTACTTCTGACGTCAATTTTACAAGTGAATGGATGGGTTACAAACGCCCATGTATGTATGCTGTCCTTTAAATTTGCTCAATTGTCGTTGAAGCGACCAGTCCTCAAGTCAAACAAGACGGTATGGGTTTATCAATTGAGTTAATCAGCCATTTTATCACCAGTAGCATAGCTAGTAATTATTATTTTCTTAAAAAAACGTGGAGAACACCGATAACCTTGTTTTTTACATCAAAATATGGAAAATACATTATTCAGTATCTCGAAAATATATCATATTCTTACTCTTATTTCCCATTCATTTTTATTACGAGATTCCTTACGTCTAATAAACGTAGTAATTTATATCGATATTTTTCTAACACATAAAGCATCTTTAAGTAAGTTGACTTACTTGATTTACTTTGCATCTGTTATTTCCTTATGTGTGGAAATTTTCTTGTATTTTCATTAAAAGCTACAAAAATATCAATAGACATGAAGCAAGATTGTAATTACGTCATTGTATTTCTTAAGTCTGTGTTGTGGTTAATTGTGATTTTCCACCATATACATTAAAAGTATCGAAAACAATGCACAAAAGGGGCCTCCTCGATGGCGCAGTGGTAGCGTTGTCGCCTTGTAATCAAGGGGTCCCGGGTTTGATACCTGGTGGAGGTACATAGTGGCTCGGGTCACACTTTAAACTGTGGACCTACAATTAGCCATACTGTACATAAAGTGGACTTTAAACACCAATATATTCAATCAAAATTTCTTGATGAAAATTCATAGTAGTTCTCGTTCCGGAAGAAAACCTACATGTTGGCTATAAGCTTTTCTCGCATAGTTAACAAACTATTCGTCCAATAAAGGCGATTGTCTCAAATTACACTGGTCTACAACAACAACATAATCAGGAAAACTCATTGGCCACGTAAACTAAATTTGACATCCTGATCCTAAATAGCTATAGGCTATGCATAATTTTCCCCAGCACGTATAGTTATTAAGATGAGGCAGATATATGAAATACACTGGAGATATGCCAATCATATCATGGTTTACAGTAGATAGCACAATGGTTTTTCCGTCAAAATATCGATGAACGATAACGTCTCGAAATCAGATCAAAATGAAAGAAAAAATGCAGGCAAGCTCAGATTTTTACTGGAGGGTTATTCCATGTCAAATCAACCACACAGTGGTCCAAGTGAATGCAAAACCTGGCCAAAATCTCAAAATTGAAATTGCGAAAGTAGGTTTGGTACTCTTATAATTCTAGAGTAAAAGGTCCATTCTATTGAAGCTACCTGATGTTACACAATAAGTGTCTCCCTCAGTTGCTATGGCTGGCAACTCTTGAAGTGTGGCTATGATGTGATCTTTGTTAGTTTGTTGCAGAAAGGACTTTTCCACGTAGTTAGTTTTGTGTCTTTATAAACATTTATCGGATGCCGATTGCGGTTTGAAACATATTTTTTTCTTAGTTTTAAGCTTTAATTATAAGGAGATACTTTTGTCATCTGTTCCTCTTTGTAGCTAATCAGTGGTGATTTATTCATTCTAGTTTTTGGACTCAACACCACTAATCAAGTATTACATTGTTAATGTGCCGGAACTGGCCGGAACTGAAGTTAGTGCTAAAAGCCACAGATTTCTTCTTTTTCGATACTTCTCGTTGAGTTACAAAACGACTCAAACAAGCTCAAGTTAAGATTAAACTATCTTATGTTAGAGAAATGTTTCTAGTTTCAGGATCCAAAAGTTCTTGCCCCTTTTCATAAAAAGTCGTAAAATGCAATTAGATACGCGAGATTTTAATTCTTCTTAAGTTGGGTTGGGATGGACATCTGGGCAATTTCAATGTAAGCAGAGGGCCAAAGAAATGGGATTTCAAGACACAGACATTTTCGTCACATCCCTTGTGCAGCTACACTATGAATGTAAGAAACTAGGACAATATTTGACAATATCCTTGACCTTCAACGACAAGATTTTGCTGGCCGATGAGGCTTCAATTTTAAAAGGAAACCACAGCTCTCACAGAAAAGTGTTATATGGGCTTACTTAGCCCAGATCTACACAATAGTGGCATGTATGTGTGTGTGGCACGACTCCCAGAAATTTGAAGGTATTAGATTTTAGCAGGTACGGAAATCTTGACACATTCCGGATTAGCCTCTCCAGGATACGTTACACTTCGTGGAACTGCATGGAAATCAAAGCATGGCAGGTAATTTGAAAGCTAAATATACAGTTGATGAAGAAAAGAAAACAGAAGATACAAGCCGAGATGAAGATGGAATTATGCATCATTATAGCTGAACCAAGACAAATGGGAAGTGGGATGTCCAACGACAAAATTACCGAAGAAATATTTTTTCCCAGAACTCCAAGAAAGTGGTGGATATGACGGAAATAGACAGAGACTTCCTCAAGAAATGATCCTATAGACACTATATTATGAACTGGGATTAGACGTGGTGAAATTTGAGATGGTAACCAAGCAGAAAATTGAGCTGCACATGTCGCTCTATCAACATGCCAGCTTCCATTCACAAGATATCATAATACTGCCCAATATTGTGTTCATTTCCAAAAATGATAGAATATATGTGGAAAAAACTGCATTCTGAGGTCATAGACCAAAAAAATAAATTTTTACCAGGTTTTCCTTGCATCTGGACCGTTGTATGATCTGAACTTTGACATCTCAGAAATTAATATTTTTGGTACGGTTGTAGTACCAGTAAAGTTGACAAAAACTGCCAAATGTCAGATTGTTTGGGCTCTTAATTTTTGAGTTATTTATTGACTTTGAAAAAAGTAAAAATCTCAAAATTTGACGACAGTTTGAAATCTTTAAAGAGCCGTGGATCAAAAATTATTTTTGACCCACAGAGCTCAAATTGGTGTCATTCTCTTTTGCTTTAATTTCAAATGCAACATTACTCTGCCATTTGAATTTTGCAATATTTGAAAAAACTGAAAAAAACCTTTTTCTTGAAAATCTCAAAAACACCCCTTTTATTTTTTATTTTTTTTGGAAAAAATTATATTTTAAAGACATCAATTTACTATTTAATTGCAAAATTTCATAATGGGACGACAATGGGTTCCTATGGAAATTAATTTTTTCTGCATTATAATGTGCGTAAAATTTGCTAAATTTGTTGACTTACATATAACAACTGTAGCTATAAACTTTGGTTGATTTTGAAGTCTTCAAATTAATCTATTTTATAATTTTTGGATTACAAATATTAAGAAAATAACTAAGATCACTTTTATTTAATATCAGTTAAGCAAATTGAAAAATGAATATTTGTATTTATTACATTTTAGACTAGGTACACAAATACAACTTTTTAATATAGAAAAATATATACACATAATATTTATAGTAAACTAAACAACTACTTTTATCTACCACTCATTAGTTTAGTAGCAATTAATTTGAATTAATTCACTCAAAAAGCAACACTTTGAGAATATAAATCACAATAACTTCACTGAGCACTTTGCAAAAGACTGATGATTGCAGTACACAGCTATAATGTTCATTGAGGAGTAGGAAGTCTAGTAGTGATATATCAATCGATCTCACATCTCTAAATTATTTTCAAATTGCAGTATTTATTATCTTGATGAAAACAATATTTCATAACCGACACTCTTTTTCCACGTGCTTCTCACCCTCCACTACGATAAGCTGGCAGACTGGAAGGACCTACTCTAGCAGCCTTTTCGACAACCTGAAGGCTTTCGCGAGAGACTACCACCAAAGAAAAATAGACGATTTCTATTTCTACCTCCCCACCTTCAACCCACCGACCTCTGCAAACATTGAAAGGCTGCAATATTTACACCACAAATTTTATTGAAACAACATGCATTTGTGTGTGTTGGGGGGGGGGGGGGGCTGGAGTCGCGATGTATTCATGATTATCCACACAGTTGCTACACAAGTTCCATTATCATTACATATCATTGGAGACAGTCAAGAAGTACAGCTAGTTATTCCTTTCCTCTTGAGACTTGGTCCTTTCTGTTGCCCCTTGTGAAATTGACTGTAATACTTCAAATATCTAATCTCTTATGCTCTATTTTGAGTCATGGTTTAAATACTCCGACCGAAACATCAAGTGGCTGGTGACAAGCAAGAGTCAGGATGCACACCGAAGTGACAATGATCAAGCAACTTTAGTCTGTAAGCAAGCATTCGAGGTACATGCGCGATCAAGAGACCAAGGCGACACGATGCACTTCATTGAAGAAACGACCCAGGCCACGCAACATGTGTCACTTTTTGCTTGTCACTTCGGCCTGAAAACTACCCAAATTTTAATAATATCATACATTTACATTTTTCATATTATTTGTGATCCAAAAATTATAAAATAGATTAACATGAAGACTTCAACATCAACCAAAGTTTTTCGTTTTAGTTGTAACATGTAAGTCAACACCTTTAGCAAATTTCATGCAAAATGTAACATGGAAATCAACAAATTTAGCAAAGTTTACGCACATTATAATGCAAAAAAATTAATTTGCATAGGAACCCGTTGCCGTCCCATTATGAAATATTGCACTCAAATAGTCAATTGATGTCTTTAAAATATTTTTTAAAAAAATAAAAGAGTGTTTTTGAGATTTTCAAAAAAAATATTTTTTGAATTTTTAAAAAATTATAAAATTCAAATGGCAGAGTCATGTTGCATTTAAAGCTAAAGCTCGTTAAAAACAGAAGAGAATGACACCAATTTGAGCTCTCTAGGTCAAATAGTTTATGATCTACAGCTGTTTAAATATTTTAAAATGTCTTCAAATTTTCAGATTTTTGCTTTTTTGAAACTCAATAACTCAAAAAATAAGAGCCGAAGAATCTGAAATTTGCTACAAACACACACACAATGAATAAACAAAAGATCTTAAAAATCTGAATCGTGGAAGTTCAAAAATACTCTTTTATTTGTTGATTTACCATGGAATGACCCTGAAACCACAAAGACTAGCTTTCGCTTCGAATTGATTGTAATGATTGCGGAAAAGGTGACATTGTTGTTTAACTTCATCAAGAATTCAACTCATCAGACTGGCGACTCTCTCTCTCAGCACTTCCGAGAAAAAATAGAAAGACACTCTCCTTCATGATGAAAATTCAAAATTGACATTCAATTGTTCGTTCAATTCGCTTAAAGGAGAATTATGTAAACATGAAACTACTACTGGAAGCAGTTTATGCAACGAGTAACTACCAGTGGAAAAGTGATTGTTATGACGACAGACATGCAAGGAAGATTTACTGAATTGTGCTACTTTCATTGTTAATCTGATAGTTACTGTACATCTTGAGGATTACGTCGAACATGGATAGACACAAAGCCTCGATTATGAGCCTGGAGAATACAGAGTCCAGCATATCCTCTCAATGATTTTAAGAAGATATTTGTTCGTCCCGTAGAGGAGATTAGGACTGTGTGTGAGTCAGTTCCCCCACTTTCCCCCCGCAAATGGCCCCTTATGACTGAGTCTTGTCTCCAAGATAAATCAGTGACGCAACTCCAGGGGGGCAGAGAGGCTTTACCCCCAAACCTGGACGTAAATTAATTATATGTGGGCAAGGGGTTAAACATTGACTGCCATGGGCACTTGCAACGGGCACAAAGAGGCAACTGCCCCTTCGACTTCGAATTTTGTACAAATAAAAATACATTTCGTAAAATTGTCTTGCTCGCTTCGCTCGCTATCCCTGCTTTTCTTTGTCACATCAAATTCAAAGCCGTAGCTAGGGGGTGGCATGAGTTGGCCCTGGGAGCTGAACGATCTAAATGAAAAAAAGTTGTAAAAGAGAATGCTATGGTGTCCCGTGAAATTATTTGCCCTATTAAATCGATATTGTTTTCAGCTTGCAAAAAAAATTATACAAAACTTTTCTTACTCGCTTCGCTCGCAATGTGATTATTTCCTGTAATACATTTTAAATTACCAGAGAAGCAAGACTTCTCTTAATTGATTTTGTTTTAAATGCACGAAAAATTGTTTGGGGAGGACCGTGCACTTTTGAGAGACAATTTATATCACTTTTGCTGTTGGTTTATTGTGAGGTGGATGAATTGATTAAGTAATGTAATTATTAAGTAACATATGTTGTATATATATATGTGTGTGTGTGTGTACTAAAGAAACTTTTAATACGTGCACAATTTAGTGTTAACATGTTGCACATGTGTAAAACATATGTTGTACATGAAAGTTGTACAAAAATAATTATACTCGAAAATCCTTTATCATGCATTTTCTGCCTTTCGAAAATACACTTTGTGTGTTTGTTCTCCATTATTAGCTAATGTGAAATTGAACGTTTAAAAATATTTCAAATCGTTTGTTCCAACACAAATGCTTTAGCACCGACATCTAACCCCCTTTTTGCGTAATGTACGAGGATAATGACGTATTTGATAGTGCTAGTAATACTACTACTAATGATAAATATAATGGTATTATTATTGTTGTTGTTGTTACGTTTATCGTGGTACTTGCCCCCCTCCCAGACAAAATTCGTGGTAGCGCCTCTGAGAGAAAGTAAACTGTCCTTGCCCTTCAATTTTGACACCCAATCGCCGCTACTGCCTCCCCTCCACTTAAAACTCGAGTTGGTATAGTGCCTGGTGAAGGCAATGGCAGAGACGAATTCTTAAGCATGTAAAGTAAAGCTAAAAACTAAACTCAAATACTGTATATCCCATAGGATGGAGCGTTTATGTAAATTCTCACTGCTGAAGAACGAGAAGTTGGACACATTTTCGGTGCGTTTGAGAAAATTTTTTGGGCAGAAGGAAATGATTGATGGTGTCAGGAAACTCGTGCAAGGAAATTGGATTTCACTTAAACTACACTTTCTGAACTTTCATTTCCATTTATTTCTTAAATATCGTGGTTAGTTGACTAGGTGAGCGCTTCCACCTAGATAACAAGAAAATATAAGAATGATCTAAGGGTGTGATGGGAGACTACTACTGGATGTTGTATCGTAATAATATTAGTGTAGTGTACAAAAAAAATATGGACATTCCTCTCATTCATGAGTAGCTAATATTTATTTAAGTAGCTAAAATCAAGTATTGTTGAATCTGGACAGCTTTGTAATAAAGGTGTTTATTACGAAGAAATGTAGTTGCAAGTGCAAATCTGAACATAAATTTGTAATCAGCATGAAACACTGGTTTAGAAAAGTACTTTTGTATTTTTCATGAATAAAACAATTTTAATTTGCAGACCAATGCTCTTTGTCTGAAAGTTTCCCAACTCCAAGGAAATGAAAGCAATATATAATATAAATGATAAAATATAAAATATAGAAGATCGAATAATGCATTTAATGAACAATATAGTTCATTTTGTTATTCAAGTTCATAGCATGTCGTAAGTGCATAAGACGTTTTAAATATAGTTTGTCGCACATAATTTCAACATTTTAGTCCCTTCCCCAACCTCCTTGCGAGGTTCGAACTCGATGGAAGATTGCAAACTTCATACTGGTATCCAAATTTAAATTCAAAGTATAGTCGAGTAAAGGTGAAACAATTTCGGAAATACATTTTGAACTTTTATGTGCATTTACTTTTATTACTATTACATATAATTTTAAAGCTTATAAAATTTCTAGAATCTTTTGGTGGATTTTATTCTCATATTTTTCTCTGCAAAAATGTATTCTCAAACAAGAATTATTTTTTATTTCATATCACGAGAGAATGTCTGCAACTAGAGAAAAGTGCTGATTTACATTTCATTGGGTAGAATGTAAGAAGAATTAAAGAAATGATCAAGTCTATGCAGCGGCGGCAATTAGGTTCCAAAACCGGGGGGCAAGTTGCCAAAAATTGGGTTCAAAGACAGTATATTTCCCTTTGTAAATAAGGTTTAGCATAGTGTGGGAACAAGAGTGGCGAAGAGTGGGGTGGGATACAAACTGTCCTCCTAATCCCCGCTACTGAGTCCATGTGTTGTGTGGTGCAAGAGTTATGGTCGAAGACCGAATTGGCTCATACAATCAAACATAGCTGACATTTTTTAAGGATGGAGGATTTCTGTAGACCTAAATTTGATATTGCCTCTTTTAAATGAAGTTTATAAAAAAAATGCCGAAATGTTGCCAAATATTGTCCAAGTTGGAGAGAAGTCAAGGATCAGCAACGGGCCGATTTGGTTTGAAATCATTCATATACGAGTATTTATGCTTATACGTACCTAGTTAACGAACGTTAGATATATTCGTGTTCTATACACATTCGTTAAAGACAACTTAAAAGATATCTTCTCATTTTATCTGTTAGTAGTGTATTCTGCAGTAAAAACTTCTGTTTAATTTTCGCTCGAATGAAACGACTAATGATTGGAACAATTTTGGAACAGATGTTCACGAAATATCAATAATTTTTCGAAATTTCACTCTTTCTAGATGAGTAGCTGCACAAGTTTTAACGTGGAATTACTCTTTAAGTACCTAATCTTACAAGTTTTTTTCACTTTCTTTGAATGTACCGTACTTCTTGAAAGCACGTGGCTTCAAGTACCTAATTTTTACTGATATTTCATGGAAAATACATAATATTAATTAAGGCCTATAGCTTGGATTTCTTCTCTTCCACGAATACACATTCACAGAGATACACATTAATATATACGTATAGAGCATTCTACTTAGTTTAATTGCCTTTGCAAAGGAAATCTTAAAAGAAATTAAACACACTCTTCAAGTTGTGCAAACAGACTAAGATGCTTTTTTACCAATCTTTGTCAAGTGATAAGTGAGGACCGGGAGGTCTTAAAACCAATATTTGCTATTCCTTTCGAGTTCCATCTCTATCCATTAACTAAGACCCTTCTATTTATCAATTTAACAATACTGAGAAAATGTATCTCATTTTGTGTGCATTACGGTCGCTGGAACAAGATATAAATAGAATATGACATTTACATTGGAAACAAATTGTAGCATATATGAAATGGTTCTGTGTTAACCATTGACGGCGCCAGGGGTAAGTGACTGGGGCGGGCGGGGGTGGAAGGGGCGAGAAAATATTATAGGGGACGGTTACATTAAAACGCCTGAATGCGATACACACACACACAAACACACACGCACACATTATTTATTAATGTATGGAATTTGGGGTTGTCCTTAATGCAGGGTGGGCGTATCTGCCTAAATTTTATTCTTCATTACGATTTTATCCATGCGATTTCTTTTTATTCGTGGGAACTGCCGTCTGTTGCCTTGTCCCTAGTGGCCTATTTAATATTGTAAGCCAGGGAGAAAATTGTCTAAAATATTTTTCCCATTCATAATATCTTAATTCATCGTCTTTCTTGTGGTGAAACTAGTGATATAAATGTTAAAGTTACAAGATAATAATATAAACGAGGAAAATTAAATGTTCCGAAGAGTGTAATTTTCTTGTACCTAGGTAGAATAAACATGACGTTTCAAGAAAATAATTTCCTTAAGCATTAGAAACAACGAAAGTCACTTAGTGAAGTGCAATTCTCCTATTAGTATGTGCTTTGAAGAACGCCTCAACCACCTTGGGTACGTCAAGGAATTTGAAATTTACCTTCTCAATAGCAAGGACAGCCAAATGTGACATTGTGTTTCGAGCGAGGCTTTTCAAAGGTTTCAAACACAAAAAGGTTCTTTTACACTCTTCAGAAGTATTATTCTTTGTTACAGAGAATACAAGTATGAACCTCGGGAAATACCAATTTGTACTTTTCTTGGAAATTGACGAAATCCATTAAGTGGACTACTTTTGTTATATCTTCATAATGCTGAAGAGTTTGGGCAAAATCTGCATTTCGGCTCTCAAGGTAATGATATGACAGGAACAAAAAAATGAAACTGGTACAGTTATCTCATATGCTGACACTGGTTCACCTCTCACTCTACCACTCGGAGCACTAGCTCCAACATGTGTTTGTGCTACACTATTACAGGCATCTATGGAAAGAAGTTCTTTGATTTTGATATATACAAAAATCGAACTTGTATGTTATGGGTGAATCCTAAAAAGCGTTGTTTCAGCTGCCCGCGATACGAATATCAGACAACAACTGCCACCTATTCCTTTCTCGCAATGTCTTTTGTTTCATCTGCCATCATTGAGAATACTTTCACCTCTTCCACTTTCTGGCATACTTTGCTGACAAGGAAAAATGCAAGCAAGAAAAAGGAAAACAGAGAAGAGAAAGAGGAAGGATTATCTGCGAAGTGAAATGTAAAGAATGTCAGAGTGTGTACATAGGAGAAACGAGAAAAAGGCTGAAAGACAGGTTGAAACAACATAGGGATGATGTACGACTTAAGAGAGAGAGAAATGCAATATTTAAACACACGAGAGAAACAGGACATGACATAGAGCGGGATGAGGCTAAGCAGATAGGAAAGAGAAGAGAATGCTAGTGAGAAAATGGAAGGAAGCCGAAGAAAATAGAGAAGAAAGGTGAAGAAGACACAATGAACTAAAATGGGGGACTGAAGTTAAACAAAGAATGAAAGAAGGTGTTAGAAAGAGTGGAAAGGACAAGAGAGAAAGAGGAGAGGAGAAGGGAGAAAAATGAAGGAAAAAGAGCGTGAGATAAAAAGTCCAACCACATTCTATATGGAAGTAATTATGTTTAGCCTTTTAGGTGAAAGTACAGTTGGCAAGTGAAAGCCACCTGCTAGAAAATTCCTAACAGCTTTCTAATAGTCTGGAGGGAGTAATGTTTGTGTATCTATAATGCCCTGTTTTTGTATCTTGTTACTTTTGTACTTGATACAGAGTCTGAAGAACACCTTGCTAGAAGGTTGAAACGTTACTTTTAGTTTATGTTTTTAATAAAATAATTTACTGCCTTTGTCAGCATATTTAGTTTTTCGTAATTATTAACTTAATAATTGTTTTTATTTAGTGCTGTTAGTTTATATTCTTGTCATTTTCAGAACATATATTTTCATAGTTGTTTTAGGCTCATTATTTCTAAAAAAATATACATTTCTTGTGGGTGTTGGGAAAAAATGAAAATAGGGTTTTTGATTATTTTTTTAAAAAATAGACATTTATTTTTATTTTTTGATAGTTAGTTAAATGTTATAAGACGTGTAAAGATCTTGTGATACTAATCCAAAAGCAATTTTACAAATATGAATCAGTTAGGTGAAAGCTTGAATATTACAGTTTGGAAATTAGAATTTGGGAAACGCTTTGCTTCTAGGTGGAGAAGGAACCTTCGCAGGGCTGGGATGAATATTCAGTATGATTATGAGTATGATTCCCCTAGGTATTTTCTAATGTGTCGTTCTTCATCTTTATCTGTCCCGGGGTCGATACCAGGTGGAGACACATAGTGGATAGGATCGCAGTTTAAACTGTAAATTCAGTCCCGATTAGCTTTTCTGTGTATACAGTGAACTTCAAAACAAACCATATTTATCTGCCATGATTTTCTGTCATCTTCTTTTCAGAAAACAGAGAAAATATTATTTAGAACAAAAATATACAAATAAAACGTAAGTTCACACGCTAGGAAGGTCCTGGGGCGAGGGAAGTGCGAGCTAGCGCGGTTCACTCTGGACAATATATCGTCTATGTTGTTTTGTAAAATTTACGATTTAATGAATGAACTAATTATGAAAATAAATTCTGATCTGGGAGACGATGGAAATTTAGGAAGTTTATTTTTCTTTTATGCACAAAATATAAGTTGGACATAGCCTTTCCTTTAGATACATACTTCTCTTGCATACATTAGTTTTTTCCTTGGAATAAGTATTATTTTATTTGCTTGTTTACATGCTTACAACCAAGGGGTAAATTTATGGTGTCTTCGCCGCTACCCAGTGCAAAAATGTCACCTTTGTAGCCAAGTGCCAGGAATAATATTCGACTAGTCACTATGCATTAAAAATCTTGCAGAATTGTCAAGTTCTTTAAACATATGACGAAAGGCATATTATAGCAAAACCAGAAAAACTGACAAGTTTATGGTTTATTTCGCAGTGTGAAGAGTTCCATTAATGATGAAACATGTTATTTCACTATGAAAGTGGTAGTGCATTGATTACAGTTGCAATGTTAAAGATTTGTTTTCACGATTAAGATTTATCATGACGGGTTATGTTATTTCGAAGTTTCGACAACTTTGTTGTTATGCCTTCTAATTCGTTGTGGCCTTATCTCCATGTCTTGGTTGCAATTCTCATTTTTGTCTGTTCTATTCCTTTTCGCACAGCTGTCGTGTTACTTGGGCATGGGAATCTTTAAACATTGTACAGTTATATTTCTATTCCCACGTATTGCCTTAGGACCAGGTAGTAGGAGCAGTAGGCCTAATTTAATCAACTTCGAACATGACGAGTTTCATGTAGAAAACTTTTAATCCACAGTAATTGAACGAACGCTTTGATTCGGTAGAGTAGACAGTCACTCACTCATCCAAGCACTTTCCAGACACAACACTGTATTTTCCTTTTAATTAGATTACATTAATAAACTGAAATATTAGATTTGTCTCTTAATTAAGTCTAGGCGTTTTTGTGGATGTCTTCTTGGATCTCGTTCGCCTGTGCCATTTATGGTCGAATTTTGGTGGTGAAGTTGTTTTGCTCAGAATTTCAACCTTTCGCGTTGAATGTGTTCAAATAGCGTTTCTTGATCTAATGCTTCTCTTATTTGAATCTTAGATACGTATCGATCTGCAACAGAGATTATTCATAGTTCCTTGTTATGTATACTTTGTAATGGCCTTTGGTAGGTTAGGGCACTGTGTTGTCACACAACACATGCATAAGTTAACATTGTTCTTAGTAGAACCTTAAACATCGTTAGTCTATTTTTGATGGTAACTGCTGTGCTTTTCTATATTGGATATAATTGCCATAGACGTGTGTTGCCTTTGTTCGCTATATTCTTGACGTGTTCTTTAAATGTAAGGCCCTCATCGAGTAGTATAACGAGGTACAGTTGCCTTTCAATTCTGGAGGATGTAATATCCTCCCATTCGGAGGTTTAGTTGATAACGTTTTACCTTTTTTGTGAATAATACAGTAATAATAATAATAATAATGCGCTTTTATTCGCATTTAATAACAATAATTTGAAGCTAAACCACCCCGCTGAATTGAAGCAGAAATTTTGTACCTTTCCAGCCCTTACAATTTTATTTACAGTGAACGATTTAGATTAATTTCCGCTTCAGGTACGCAATTGGGTGAAGAGTTTTCTCAACTTCATGCTTGACCCTTAGGTCAAACCAACATCTCTGTTACTCCCTTATTGATTGATTGATTTGTAGCATCTGTTCAAATTTTACAAACGTTTGGAATTGTCACATTGTATGTACTGTACATGTACAAATACAGTGCTTTTCACGGTCAAATCGTCCGCGGAGCAAGCGACAAGCGACAAGCGGCAAGCGCACCTGGCAGCGAGAACTCGTCTGTCGGGAAACTGGATGCAATATCTGCGTAACTGGAATAGCTATGAAATGGAATAAGTTCGTAGAATTACATTAACAGTTACAATTAGAATAAACACGTACGTTGTTACAAGAGGCGTTGGAAATGTTCTCCTCCTGCATCCACATAGGCTATCTTTTTAGCAATTTTTCACTAACACGTGTCAGTGTCTCTTCCGGAATTGCTTCAATTTCTCTCCTGATATTTCCTTTCAATTCTTCTAATGTATGGCTTCAGGTTTGAAAGCTTGGTAGCTCGCCACCCAGACGACCTAAAAATGTGTGTTTCTTATGCAAGGCCGCCGGAGGGATTTTTTAGGATTGTGTTCCAATCGTGCTCTAACGTCGTCTACTTTCTTCTCAGTAAACACACGTCGTTTCACCCTTCGCTTCTTATCAAGAACAGACCCTGTTTCCCTAAATTTGTTCACAAGTTTTTCGAACACTGTCTCTGTGTGGAACAGGAACATCTGGGAATTCTGCTGCGAAACGCCATATAACTTCCTTCCCTAGATTTCGTAATGACTTAAAAGTTGTACATATAAATCCGTTGTTCTAAATTGAACGGATAGCGTGGCATTATTACACTGCAGAAAAGCACCAGTAATACGTAAACTAAAACATAATAATCTAAAATACTTGTTAATACCTTAACACTTCACAAACACGTGTCAACTGGACACTAGCTATTTGGATACTGAAGCAATGACGCGTCCAGTGCCAATATCAGCGTACAGCTTTGGATCTAAATGCCGGCAGACGCGCTCCCATCTGCCCGGTTTGCTGACCGAAGCTCCGCGGACGAAAGGCACTGTAGAATACATCTATAACAATACAGGCGTAATATATAGTACAATAGATAAAATAAAATAAATGCATGCTCAATGTTTTTATACTTGAGACAAATTGGCTAAAAATTGTAGTTCGAATTGTAGGCTGGGTCTCAATGTTTTCATGTGTAAAGAAGAACTGGTAACGTGGAAACTTAAAGAAAAACCTCGACAGAAAAGAAGGCATACTTTCGGATGGTTCTGTCGTTAGAGGTGAAGTTTGTGACTTCGAGATAGAAGTGGATGAAAAGCATCTTTGTACACGAAATAGGCATCGATTATCGCAAGAGAAATGTGAACTGTAGAAGGTAGGTATCGCGGTGATGATAACGATGATGATGGCAATGGGAACATCTAAGTAGAATATGAGAGAAGGAGGATGAAAGAAGGGGTGGATTTCAGATTGGGCGGCGGTAATCACGAAGATAACTTACACACAATTACTTAAATGATTCCAAATTTCAACTGGCGGGCATCAAAACCTAGCTTCGCCAAAATTTACCTCATCGACTATTTCACCAAGGCGACTTAATTGTGTTTAAGTGTTTAATTGCTATGTCTTTGAAAATGCAGGTGATGTACATTCTCGTGCATTGAATTGTCTACTGATGTTACTCCGACGTTCATGCGGAGTGGTATACCACTGAATTCCCTACATACAGAACTCGAAATGCTTAAAATCAAAGTTGATACACTTTTAATGCATCAATTGACACAGCTAAAGGTGCAATTTTGTTATCTTTCAAATTATCTCGTCTGATCTTCCCAATTGTTAAATTTTTAATACATCATTAAAAATGCCATTAATGAATTTCTGTGTGTATATTGACACGTCAACATATTTGTGTCAATTGACACGTTTTGGGTTCTGTACGTACAAAATTCTTAAATAATTAAAACTTCCTACAAGAGTACGCTAAAAATTCGGTTCCCGGTGAAGGCACCCTACGCAAGTGTTTTTTCCAACTATCATCCCTGTAATCGGTGTTTAGTTGTGCATGCACTAGGCCAGGTGGAATTGACTAAGAAAAGTGCTACTTCTGGCTAAAGAGCAAACACCCTATTTGAGACTGGCTAGTAATCTTGACGAGGATAGTTCAGTAGCAGCAAAGAAACTGGAGAACTTACGCTGGATCTATCTATGGCAGAGGGGTTGTTTTGTGGTCACTTCTGTAAATTAACTTGTTCATCTGGAGGAAGAAGAACTATCGGCTTAGCAGAAGCCACGAGCAACCTTCATGGATTCGCTCTTCACAAACTGGAAAAGAGTTTGAGCAAAAAACGTGATTTATTTCGAGTAGTAAGTGGTGAAGGATTGTCATTAGAGGACAGGATTTATCTCAAAAACTGCCCTCTTAATGTCTGTGAACGTGGTGAAGCCATTCTTCACATCAAACTTTTCCTGAGTGAGTGGTGAGTGCATATGTGCATATGTGAGTGAAACATATATTCATTTCTTATATTCATATTCTTTCTTTGTACTGTTTATGTGATTCTCAACGATATCGTACTCCGTGAAACCAGGTGAGAATGTGAGCCGTCCGAGGATAGCCAAGTAATGATCGTGGTCCGTAGAAACCGTCTCAGGACCCTAGTTTCGACTGACGGTCATTGCCGGCTAAGGAGTCCGATACACCTAGGGGTATAACTAGGTAACGGACAGCGGGCGCAGCGGCGACGGACAGATAAAATACACTCGCTCCCGTCGCCGAGGTTCGGACAGCAGTTCGAAGGTACAAACTCATGGCAGTAGCTTGTACGGACTGACAAGTTAGGTATCTGGTGCTTTCCATTGGAACTCTTTTTCTTCTGGAATCTTTCCTTTGCCGGTGGCTGACCGGTCGCAAACTTAGTCAGAGGGAGACGATGTATGATAAAAATGAACCCATAAAGGCCGATTCTTATAGTCAGGCTCAGAACACGTCTAAGCCATCTCAGTGAAATCTCTACCTCCCTCAAAGTCTGATATCTAGAGTCCCGCCGCTCTTTCAGCCGGCGCGAGAACCGCCTTTCTGGCAGTGACCCTCTTTTGCCGCGTTTACCTTCGAGGGAACTCGCGGTCAAGCAACCAATTAGGCCTACTACTTGGGCAAGTTTAAAATTACCCCTCCCCAAAGCAGACAGCAGGGAAACACGATTTTGCCAAAAGTTCTATCCTGTGAATGGACACCGATTTGTACGGCGTCCCGACTTTAGGAGATACAAGTCTTCGTGAGGGGCCGTTCAATCATGAAAGTGTGCACTAGTCATGGAATATAATATGATGGGATTGTGTTTTGAATACTGGTAGAGTATATTGGGAGGAGGCAAGTCTCGAGGATAAACCAAGCAAGCTTGCATTATCTTTTACATAGACTTCAATAGGACACTCTTCACTTTTCACTATCACTGCGAAAGACTTCACGGTCAAAGATGATGAAAAAAGCATCATTCCATACCTTCCTTAGCTAATCTGTAGCTGCAGGGAAGGTCGATAGTAATAGGTAGAAGAAAATATTCCTGAAGGACAATAGCAAAGTTTGTTAGTTGTACCTAGGCATTCCGACTGACCATCGGATATAGTAAGTTACGGAATTTAGAATTTGAAATTACATCCGAAACTTTTGGGAAAATACGTCTCCGTACTTTGTCTATCAAGTCTCGTGAACTCGTCTCCTTCTTCGGGAACTGCACCGTCGAGGTAACAGGAAGAACCAATCAGATAGTACCACTTAATCAAGAAACTCAATTTAGAGTTTTTAAGATGCACGTATTATGTTGGAGCATTTTGGAGGAAAGAGAACATAGTTTATCTCCCAGACTATAACTGTTTTTCTCTTCGAAACTTCATTTCAACCTAATAACCCGTAGGAAAATAATAAACTAGATGTTTATCCTGGTGTTATGCAACCACTCAGTACATATCCATTTTTACTATCGAAATGTAGATTTTATAGATCGGACTGGGCCGATCACCGTGGCGGAGTGGTTGACACGGCGCGCTACGACACCAAGGGTCACAGGTTCGAATCCTGATCAGGGGATGGGTGTTATTTATCATTGACCCTTCACCAATTTCATCATATCATCACTCATCCCCATCTTCGTTATTAAGCAAAAGTAGCAGAAAAGTGAAGTAAAATTAACCAAATCAATAAGAAATAAACAATAGATCAATCTGATACCATAGCATGCTATTCAAGTAAAAATTCCGACAAGGAGAAAAAAAAAATCTGAAAATGTGCCGGTGTTGCAAGGCAATACCCTGTTTGTATCAGCTTCTTAACTTTTCGGCAGCAAAGTTAAGATAACAAGATGACAATTGCTAAATGTATGATGTATGATGATAAAAAATTTAGAATTTTGTGTTTTTTGATTCGTGATTATAGTGTATAATTTTTATATTAATATAAGTATTTAATGATCAATTTCCCACTTTCAGAGTATCCCAGACGTGGAGATATTGCAAATTACGACTTCCAAGGTAAATTTGCTCTGTGCAGTGTAGAAACCACAGGCAGACGCATGCTTGGTAGTCACTTTGGATGCATCTGCAATATATTCGTCTGCACAATTTAACATTGAAAATAAATATATATCGTAGGTAGTTTAATATAAGTCACAATTAGAAAACAAATGCCTCATGTATTAAAAGTGTATCAAATTCTTTTTTTGTGCATGTTCTGCACTCCTCTTTACTACTCATATGACACACATGTAGAATATTCTCCAAAGCATGAAACATCCCAGAAATTCACTGTACAACTGTAGGAATAATTGTAGTTTCTTTGTAAGAATATATTATAACATGTACACTTATAATGGGAACATTTGACAGTAGTTTTGAAGTAGTATAATTAACAATTACGCAATTGAAGTTTGATGCGTAAATTTCAAACGGTAAGGTGCTAAGTTTTAGCAGAAAAACACGTTCAGACGTTCATGCAAGCCAGATGATAATGTTCTTAAGTATCTTAAGTTATAGCCTCTTCAATTCCCATAGCTTCATTTGGCAATGAATTTCACATTATTTGCTTTAATAAATTTATCTATCATCTTATATATATATATATATATATATATATATATATATATATATATATATATATATATAAACTAGCTGTTGCAAGGCGATGACCGGGTATTTATTTATCCCAATCTTCTATTACACATGAATATAATGAATTCTAACTATAGTGTAAATGTACTTGGAGTTGAAAGGCATTGGGAGTGTCACTATTCATCTTAGCGACCCCGACAACTATGGATTCCACACTAATATCGGTCGTTTTCGATTGCTTTTACAAGTCACCCCCTTCCCACCCCCACCCCTAGAGGTTAGAGGGGTGTCTTGAAGTTGGAAAGCATTGAGAATGTCACTATTCATCTTAGTGACTCCGAAAACTATGGATTCCACACAAATATAGGTCGTTTTCAATTATTTTTGCATGTCACCCCTCCAACCCCCACCCCTAGGGGTGCCACGGGTGTCACCCCCACAGTATTTCCTTCAAGATTGCAAATGATACGTGTTCCAAGTTTGATTAAAATCGCTCCAGTCGTTTGAGATTTATGCAGAAACAGACACACGTACATACACACATACATCCATTTTTATATATTAGAAGAAAATAAATGGATAGATGTATGTGTGTATGCGTGCATGTGTGTATGTTTGTTACGACATAACTCTCGAACGCTTGGAGCGATTTCAACCAAACTTAGTACACGTATCGATTGGAACATGGAAAGAAATACTGTCGGGGTAAGTCAACCCTGGCACGGAACCCCTAGGGGTTGGGAGTGCGATGGAGGTGACATGTAATAATAATAAAACCGACGGTAATTAGTGTGGAATCCATAGTTTTCGGGGTCGTAAGATGAATAGTGACACTCCCAATGTTGTTCAACCCCGAAAACCACCTGGCACCCAAAAGGTGGGGGTGGAAAGGGGGTAACATGTACAAATAATCGAAAACGACCGATATTAGTGTGGAAACCATTGTTTTCTAGGTCGGTAAGATGAATAGCGACACTCCCAATGTCTTTCATCTCCAAGACACCCCTGGAACTCCTAAGGGTGAGGTGGGAAGGGGGTGACCTATAAAAATAATCTAAAACTACCGATATTAGTGTGGAATCCATAGTTTTCGGGGTTGCTAGGATGAATAGTGACACTCCCAATGCCGTTCCACTCCAAGTTCATCATCTATCGGGATGGGGGTGAGAGGGGGTGAAAAACAAAATGTCAAGGATGACCTAGATTAGTGTCGAATACATAGTTTTCGGAGTCCCTAAGTTAATTTATGACGTTCACGATGACCAAACTTGGTACACATATGACTTACAATCTGGAAAGAAATACTGTAGGGGTAAGACACCCCGTGCACCTCTAGGGGTGGGGGTGGGAAAAGGGTGACATATAAAAATAATCGAAAACGACCGATATTAGTGTGGAATCAATAGTTTTCTAAGTCACTAAGATGAATAGTAACACTCTAAATGTCGTTTAACTTCAAAACGCCTCTGGAACTCCTAGGGGAGGGGGTGGGAAGGGGTTATATGTAAAACGACCGAAATTAGTGTGGAATTCATACTTTTCAGGGTCGCTACAATGAACAGTGACAATCGGAATGTCTTTCAACTTGAAGACACCTCTGAAAACTTTAGGTTTCCTTAGGGAGGGGTGGGAAGGGGTGACATGTAAAAAGATCGATATTAGTGTGGAATCCTTAGTTTTCTGGGTCACTAAGATGAATAGTGACACTCCCAATGCCGTTCAACTCCAGGACACACCTGGCACTCCTAGGAATGGGGCTGGGAAGGGGGTGACATGTAAAAGGACCGATATTGGCGTGGAATCCATAGTTTTCGGAGTTGCTATTATGAATAGTGACACTCACAATGCCATTCAACTCCAAGACACCCCTGGCACCTTTAGGGTTTAGTTTGGGAAGAAGGTGACATGTAAAACGACGGATATTTGTGAGGAATCCATAGTTTCGGGGTCGGTAAGATGAATTGTGACACTCCCAATACCGTTCAACTCCAGTACACGCCTGGCTCTCCTAGGGGTTGTATGGGAAAGGGCTAACATGTATAAATAACACTGGTCAACACTGATTTTGATACAGACAAGATGTATGCTGAACAATACTACAGATTAACGGTAATGCGGAAGCAAAAAGTGGCTATCACGTCAGGATTAAAAGTTTTGTTCGAAAACATTATAATACGCTATTCATAGCTATAGCGTATTACACATGTACAGTTGGACGATTTGATCTTAATTCACTGAAACCCTTTTGAAATACTTGTTTTACCTCTATTTTTATTTCAACGTTTAATTCTAAGTATGGTTCAACCCCTGAGGTGTCAAAGGTAAAAAAGAAGTAAACTTTCTGTGTTACACGATGCAGATGACGCATGCTAAAATGAATTTTCAACTGTCCCTTAGTTAAGAATTGGAACGGAATGTCACAACATTGCAAACAGCAATTTTATTTTGTTCAAAACAGTGGACGTGGTTCAGTGAGAGTGAAGCGACACTGCACGAAACATTAACTATGAAGAAAACAAAACGTGGGTGTAAGATCAATCCAGATACTTTTGGTTATGTATGTGGTGAATTCACAATGAAAAAACAAATATGGCCTATTTCTAAACTGCTGAAGAGGGCATACAGTTTATATTTCCAATGTCCACTGAGAGACCAAGATAATAGTTGGGCACCTCACATTACGTGTTCCAGGTGTAATGCTAAACTAACGCGGTGGTTGCAAGGTTAAAAGGAACACTTATCATTTGGCATACCAATGACTTGGCGTGCGCCAAAAAATTACGTGGACGATTGCTACTCGGGTTTTTCTTCCAAGAATAAGAATAGGATTGAGTACCAAAATATTTCTTCGTCAATTAGACATGTGTTTCATGGAGAACATTTACACATACCCATTGCCCCATCTACATGGGAAGACATTGGTGTCACCGACGATATGTCAAGCAACTCTGAGGAAGTGCAGCATGAATCAAATGAAAACCATTACAAAGGTAGATGGAACACATCAATATCAGGTGATTATTGCTGGTTTCTTCAGTGTGAAGGGTTCATATCCTACAGGAGAAAGTATTTATCAAAGCGACTTCACCCTGCATCATCATCATATATCACTTCAAGGACGAAATATTCTGTGATTCGTTCTTAATGTGAATGTTATGTTATAACATGTTCTCTAACTGTTTTTTAAAGAATTTACTCGTATATGCTATATATGTACCAGCTCACTGTAGGTTAGTATAATACATTGTGCTTCATGTTTCATTACAATTGTGTGCTGTGTATGTAAGAGCTCACTCTAGGATTGTATAATATAATGCACTAAATGCTGTCATTAGGAACACCCTGTATAACCACTATAACTTAACATTGGAGGGTGATGGGGAAAAACTGCTTACAGTTTCGTAATCAGCAGGTTTAAATTAATAAAGGCCACCATGTTTGTTCTCTGTACGTGAAAAGAAAAAAAAAGTTGGTCAGTTTAATCGTAAACGACCTATATTATTGTGGAATCCATAGTTTTCGGGGCCGCTAGGGTGAATAGTGACACTCCCAATGCCGTTCAACTCCAAGTTCATTTTACACTATAGTTAGAATTCATTATTTTCCTGTCTAATAGAAGATTGGGATAAATAAATACCCGATCAACGCCGGGCAATCAGCTAGTATAATACGAGGTTTCAAAGTCAACACCAGTACACTTAAAACAGATATGAGGTACTAGAAGGCGGCTAGGAATTTTAAGTTTTAACTTTTGGTTTCAAGTCCACTTCATTCACATATAGACCAATCGAGACTGAACCTACATTTTAAAGTGGGATCCGAAACACAGTACAATGTGCCTCCACTGAAGACGGTCAGGAAGACAAGAATTGGAGCACTGAAAAATAAATTCGAAATGAGAATATAATTTCCCCCAGTAGGAAATTTATGGTATCTCATGAGTAAACTTACTTTGTAAGAAAAGTAGGCCAAACTGCTTGTCACCTGCCAAAGTTGCAAGTTAGTTAGTTTGTACTTCAATAATACCAATTTCTACGTCTTGAACAAGGCAACGGCCTCTATCTCCAACTCTGGGGATATATTGATATTGCATTTACGGCTCTTATTTCATCCCTTACTATCGTAACTCTTTAAGTTAAACTTATAGTCCTTTGGAGTTAAATTTATGTTGCATTCCTTTTACCAGTTTTATGAAAAAAAATCTAAGTTGTTTGCTTCCTGGAAACAATAGACAGGCAAGCTCATGGTGATCATGTCATATATTTTTCTCTATAGTACCATTTTATAGAGCCCAAATGTCCAAATTTACATATTTCATCTTCAGTGACAGTGTTTTTCTTGATAAACAACTTAGTTCCACACAATAATCGAATAGAAGCTTTTCAATGGTTATCGGAAAATTTTGATTATCACAGACCTGCATTTTGGGAAAAAAAATTCGGATGATATCAAATCAAGAGGTGATTCTGGAAGTATTTTGAATGCTGATCACGCACATTCCCCCCCCCCCCCCCCATCACGTCAGGATTTTTTTACAATTTCACAATCAGAATTCTCATATTACGTATATTACAGAACGAAATGAAATAAATTTAAACAAAGGAAATTTCGGTTGTTTACAAGTCAATAGTTGATCCCGAAAATATTTTGAATGCTGATGACGGATATGACATAAATTTCTTCCCATCTCGTCAGGATTTTCCCTAGATCAGGATTTTTCTCCACGTGATTAAGTTCAATCAACCCACTACATTATAACATTGAGTTTTGGACATTTTGTGAAGGAAATTCTTATGAGGGATTTCGAAAATGGAACTTACATAATCAAAATTTACAATTTTCATGTCAACGTATCTTGTGAAGATAAAATGTGGTTTTAATGCTTACTATTCTATGTGAATTTATAGTTCAAAATTGAAGGATTTGTATTGTAGAAAACTAAAAGTATACCACCATCTAAACAGAACTATCTATTGAGGAAATGTTGGAAATACACATTTTATTGTGAAATTAAGACAGTTAATATATTCCTATTTTCTGAAAAAGTAGACGTGATGGGTAAAAATGGATTTCATTTTTGTAATCGGCATTCTGAAATTATTCATACACAATAGTCATCTGCATGGGCGACCGGAAGGGGGGGGGGCAAGGGGGGCCATGCCCCCCCTGGAAAATGAAAGTCAAACAAAAATTATGTATTTCACACATATAATTTCATTTTAGCCACAATAATATGTGTTAATTATTGCATGAACACCATAAATTCAAACTTAAGTAATGTTTTTTTTAGGGAACAACATACTTTTCGGGGAAAATGTGACTTGTTTGCTCCCGTCTGGAAAAAAATACCTTTCTTGCCCTTCCCTGGAGAAAATCCTGCGGACGTCCATGGTCATCTGCTAGTCATCCAAACCATGCAGGCCAGTTATTGATAGACAATAATATGCTTACTAATTCTTGAGAATGTCTACAAAATAGGTGGGATTTCAACACTTGGCTTAGAACAGTAAAAACTGAGTGATATGATATAAACCGCTATACAAAGATCCGAATATCTTAACAGTTATTGTTTCTAAATTGGACGCAGGAATGACAGACAAAAATGTGAATTATGTGAGAAAGACTATTTTTGAGATGACAATGTTCTAATTTCCTGATGAGAGTAATGTATGCGCTGGAAGCGTTCAACGGCAATGGCAAAATCATCTGACCGATAACCCGTGAACATTTGTTCAAATCATGTTGTCAGGAAAAATAGAATTCGTACATTCTCTCTTAGAAACGTTCCTGGACTGTCACTATAGATAATAAGATACTAAACGTATCACTGAGTGGCCCCTGTTTCCTTTCAAGTCCTTTAACCTCAGCTGTCAACACAACTCTTAGTATCTCTGGAAGTTTCTGAAAGCAGCTGGAAGACGTTCCTTGGGTCTACTCATCAGTCCCTTTCGTCGCTGCCATTTGAATTGCTGAAAGGTCACCATGTCGCCTTCCTTTTTATTCATTCCTTAGTCTGCCAAACAAAATGAAATCACAAGGACTAAGGTAGGTGAGCCAAAGATGGCCATAGAAAAGCTTCCAGGGCAATTTAAAATCTATAATGAGAGATGAATTTCTGAAATTAAAAGAAAAAAAACTGCTATAGCTAATTAACAACGTGTACCAAATGTATATTTTGTAACATTGCTTGTAATTTAAAAAAAAAAATAATTACAAAACCGATACATCTGTTCGCAAGGTTGCCACGGCTTATAGTTAGCTTTGAAGATGATGCTTGTGCTCAAGAAAACATACTCGTATTTAGTCATGTTTATTCACGTTTCTACATTTTATTAGAGATAATTCTTGGTGGACAATTTCATGGAAATGTCAACCTCCAGTCCAAAAACTGAAAAGCTTTGTCCATAAAAATGAAGATGATATCATACAAGAGTTATACTTGTTTATAATGGAACATGCCGTTGTTTCATTAAAAACAATACGGTAGGTAGTTAGAAACAGTATATTTCAAGATGGCCTCAATATACATGGCGTGATATGTTAATTGCGCATTTTAACGATTCATGAACTCACTGTGTATGGCAAGAAGGAACTAATATGACAGTACGGTACCCTACGTACGTACGAATAACATACCCTAGAAGAACTAATTGGTGTATTTCAATATGATATTGTGTGTATGAAAACTAAAATATACGAGTATAAAAATAATAAATAAATATAAGGCAAAATGGTAATTCCGTCACAATGTTTCAGTTTTTTTTTGCATGAAAACGTGGTTTAACGATACACGGAAGTTAAACTTTTCCTGCAAAGGTACATTTTGATACTATTCACATGTGTAACACTTACATGTGCAGCAATGTTCATGGAATGGCTGTACATCACTGTTGCGGAATTACCAGCTGTGTATGATGGAATTGCCAGTGATACCTGGGAATTGCTCCAAGTGGTATTTATGAGATATCATAATGTTAGCTTATTATCTACATATTCCTAACTCATTTTCAGTTTAATCTGTAAAGTTTCTGGAGTATAATTGCTAAGGCATATTAATGTCAATGCAGAAGTAGGCAGAGAAGGAAGAAAATTATTATGATCAAATTAAAGGGAAGGGGCATGAAGGGAAGCGATTGAAAATGCAGCATATGAGTTGACGACAACTGATAAGATTAAGGGAACATAACCGAATGGCAGTAAGGTTCTATGGACACTCCAAGCAGAAATAGAGACCTTCAAGCAGCCTCTTCAACTGCTATCTCGTCATACAATTTGCTGTCATTGATTTTTGTAGTTGCTTTTGCAGGAAGTATTTACATTGTGCCTTTCAATCCAAGGTGTTAAACTCTTCTCAGGTAGCCCGGGTTCCGTTTCGATACCCGATGGAGGCACATAGTGGTTCGGATCAGGCACGTATCCAGAGGGGGGGCTTAGGGGGCTCGAGCCCCCCCCGAAAGTTTTAGGTTTACACTAGATAAAATGAGTTTTTTTGTTTCTTGTGGTGTGAAATAAAATAATGTGACAATAATTTAAGGAAAGAAATAATTATCGAGACATGACGGAGAATGTTCCGTAACCCTGTTATTGATAATAGAGCACGTATCCAAGATGGGGCACAGGGGGCTCGACCCTCTCCCCAGGAAATTTTTCACTTTACGTTAGATAAAATTAGGTTTTTGGCTTCTTAAATAATGCAAAAATAATGTAAGGAGAGAGATAATTATCGAGGCAAGACGGAGCATGTTTTATACCCCTGTTATTATTAATAGCACGTATCCAAGGTGGGAATCGGGAGGCTTGAGCCCCTCTTCAGGATTTTTTTTTGTTTACACTAGATAAAATTAGGATTTTGGCATCTTGAATAATGTCATGATAATTTGGGAGAAATAATTATCGAGACAAGATGGAGAATGTTCTATAACCCTGTTATTGTTAATAGCACGTATTCCAATCGACATGTATTGCGTGTCCCTTTCAGTCTGAAACCTTCCTAAGTCTTGAAAATCCAAGTCACAAGGATGGAAAATTAGGGCCTTGTTAAGGTTAGGTGTGAAGGCAGGCAGACGACAGCACCCTAAAGGATCATATTCAAACCTGCAGGAAGAACGCATCTTACTTCAATCTCCAATACGATGATAAAAACTTCTGGCGAGTTCATTTTAAAAAATGTGTCCGAGATAAAGAGAGGCGTGCCCAGGATTTTCGGAAGGGAGAGGGGTTACGCATACTATTTTTGGTAGTCAGTCCTGATTTTGCAATTTTTTCCCTGTCTTTGACGTTCCTCTTTTCTTTTTCTCTTTTTTTTTTTAAAAAAAGGAATACTGGGTCAAATGGGGTTATTACCTCACCAACCCTCCCTTGGGCACGTCACTGGAGATAAATGAGTAAGCATTTGATCATACTGGGAGACGAAACATTAGATGTGTTGGGAACGGAAAGGTTTTCATTATGCATTAATTGTTTCGTGATCCACCTGTATTCGAGAAGACTTCCTTTGTTTCGTGCCGATATATGACAAGACAGCGGAAGCTGTGACAGGCATTTTTGAACACTTGTGAGTGCTAAGGCCTGAATCTGAACAATTTGGTGGGTTTCGGCTTTTATAAGAGCTGAAAAAATGGGAGGACAAGACACGTTAGTGGTGTTCAGGCTCGAATCAGAGAGAAATATTCGAGAGCTGTCGGCGTCCAGTTCGCAACCCACAATTTGAATCTGGCGTTGTCGAGTGGATTGTCCATCCCGTGCATGTGTAACAGCTTCGTAAAAACACTCAAAGATACCATAGATGTTTTTATACCTGATGAGAAGAAATGGACAAACACATATACTGAGATGGTTTCCGCACACATTATTAATGCATGGAAACAGAGGAGTCCAGTGGTAAAAATGTTCCGATTTCACGTTCTGATTAAAATGATAGCCTTACAGTGGCAACGATTTACGGGATAGTTGCTCCCCAATTTATATTTTTCTGCTTCAAAATTATGGCCTCTTAATGTTAAGCCTTGGCTACCAAGAGAAAGTAAACTTTCCTTGTAACGCCCTCCGGACCCCCCCCCCCCCCGTTTTGGAACCCAATTGCCACCACTGGTCTTAAACATACAATTGTGAGGTTCTTACTATACCCCTTAAAAAATGGTGTTGAGCCCCCCCCGAAAGGAATTCCTGGATACGTGCCTGGTTCGGATCCCACTTTAAACTTTAGGCACAGTTCCGATTAGCCTCATTGTGCATAACGTGGACTTCAAACACCAACTCAATCAATCAATCAATGACAATTACAAGTGTATAGCGTATTTGGACAAATGGTAATTCGGTCACACACTGTTTGGGATAAAAATAAGTATCAGAATACAAAACAATTTCAGTTGTCGTGTCCTGGCATGATGAGCATGCTTTCAACTATTTTTCCCAATATTAATATTTCAGACAAAAGTTCATAAAAATTGAAAAATGTCAGTATGTACCTGAAAAGAAGGTTTACATGAAGGTAATTCCGTTACACGGATTTTAAACACAATTATCTGCCTAGTACGTCCAAATAAATTTCAACCTACCTATTTTCACGATTTTAAGTTCGGGTACTCCTTTTTGTCGCCACAGTGGTAACGTCGTTGCCTTGAAACTAAGGGGTTCCGGGTTCGATACGTGGTGGTTTAGATACCACTTTAACTGTAGGTCCGATCCCCATTAGCTTATCTGTTCATAAAGTGGACATACAAAAAAAAATCCACAACGATTTGAAGCTTATCGTCATTCGTAAGCCGAATAGACAGCTTCTTAATTATGTCCCTCATTTCAGTTCACTACACAACACAGCACATATCATTCACAAAATACAATCCACTCACTACTGTATTCACACGCTGCCACTAAATAAATTCCACGCACCAAGACCACTCGACTCGATCTAGACTAGAACTGGTCCTTGTCATTTCGGTAATTTTTAGATGCACTCATAAACCATTCCCGCTCAGCCAACAATTTTCTACTTCCCACTGTATCTTTAGTTGTTTGAAGGTCAGCGACCTCTTTTTCAACTACTCTGCAAGCATTCAATGATGTTCTTGTGCCTACCATATGACACAATTTCCCCTTGCCTGCGAAAAATTGGTTTGCAGCATTGACCCAGACTGTTGAGGAAGTTCAGAGGGTTTTTCCCCCGCCATATGCAACCCTGTTCTCTCTCCTGTAACAGTTTGGCTCCAAAATTCCCCGATCCTGGGGAAATTACGTGCTGGGAAAAATTGGTTTGCAACATTGATCGGAGCCCTGTCAAGCTTGCCGTCACCCCCGTAGAGTTGCCCGCCGGCTCTGGGCCAGCCGTCTCGCGAATTCAAAGAAAGCGGGCAATGTTTGCAAACTCCTCTAAGAAATCATCTTCGTCTTCTTATTGAAATGAACAATTTTATGCACATTCCTGAATATACGCCTCTGCATTACATACAGTAACGTCGAATAATAGACCTGCATGGAGGAATGGTTAGCACAGTTCCTACGACGCCAGGAGTTCCACAATAACTTAAATGAAATGGCTGCTGGCAGCCCGAGACAGTTCGTTTTCTGCATGGTGCACCTGAGGGGACTGCGTACATTTATGTAGTGCTATGTTAAATACTAATATGATTTTAATAGAGTGAGCCATCTTGGGAACACGGGCCACCTTTGGCTCACGCACCTTACTTGCCGGGCAAGAAATTCTCGCAGCGCAAGAGCAGTGTGCAGCAAGAAACAAATAACATAACACTTCCCAAAATCTCCCCATAAAATTTGGTGCACGATAAAAGTAGTGTGACTGATTCGCCAGGATACGTGTGTTCTGTAATATGGCCTTCTCGTCACCTGTTTCTGATACAAGCCACATTATCTGGTATAAAGTACCTAGTTAAGTAATTACCTAATTAATTATTGTAATCACATATGTAAAGATGCATGTTCTTTTTACAATATTTTTTTCTAAAATCATTATACTTGCCTGTACTTGTCATTTACAAACAAGTCAACGTGAAACAATATTTACAGTGATACCATTAAGACAGGAAATGTGCAAGTGCTAGTGTAGGAATTACTTTTGTTCGTTCATGTCACATGAAAACTATTTCAGAGTTTAAAGGAACAACAAGTTTAGTCTCTGATTAATAGTATAGACCCCACGGTTGGGTGTTGTATTGAACACTCGTATTAGAGTGGGAATTTTTCATGATTCTGCGTATTCAAGTTCACTGATGTAATGAAACATGGGAACTGCGTAATAGCCCTTATGCCCAGTTCAGCCACAGAACAATAGTTTCCTACATACAACTTGCTTTGTCTTAACAAATTGAAGTGAAAAATTCATTTTTTACTTATCCATTGTTTTTACTTATTGCAGAGGTTACCCGTCCTCCTGGAAATAATTATGACTACGAAGAAGGTAATTCCTTTTTATAATTGGCCCATGGTATCTATGTAGAAGCTTTCTTATTCTCCTGTAGTGGTCTCCAATTACTCCTCATAAGATTAGCAAGGTGGTTTCAGTTTACCCATATAGCTTCGTACGTAGTTAGTGCTTGCGTTAGATATGCATGTCATTTGTGGATTTCATTTTGTAGTTATGGAACGTTCTTCCAACCAACAATGTAAGTTTTCAGATTTATAGAGATTGTACCTCGCATGCCCACTTTTAAATAATGTATTTGTAACAGTAGTGTCAACTGGAAGCAGTTGAAAGATAAAAAGATTGGCCAGACAAGTATAGAGGTGAAATTGAAGTGGAGTTTAGTGTCTATAGGGAGTTCCGTGAAGCTTTTTACCAAAACCACGTGTAGGCTCTGGAGTTTCTTCAAAATTCGTGCTGGGGGCGGATATGTCAGAAGCAGTAGGTGTGGTTCAGACACAGAAAGCATGCACGCAACAAACTTTGTTTTTGCGACATTTCACATAATGAATACCAGTGCCAAAATTTGCATAATCAACAAAACGGAAACAAGAAGAATTTTCCTCCAAAATAATTTCTATTTTGAGATTAACCATTTTTGCATCAGGTGGATGCAGGTAACCATAGCTTAGATTGTGCAGCCAAGAGATATGTTCCACTGAAGAATTAATCGTCCAATCGTGTACAAGGATTATTAGGTTCTCTGTCAATTAGAGACGATTGTGTGAATGAAACAGACACGACCCAGGAAACCACCAAAGTGCCGGAAAGCAGCAGTACCGAAAACCTAAATGAAGGAGCCTCTACTTTCTTCCCAGTTAAACAGGGAATTCTTAAGATGTATCAGAAACCTCGACCAGTGGATGATCCGCCGAACTTTAGTCAGAATATTTCCACCGAGAACCTGAATGAGGATGATCTCGCAAGAGAATCACAAACACTTCCTCCTATCTATTTGTACGTTTCCTTAATGCAGAACACGTTCAATCAAAAGGTAGGAGCGTGTCACACCTCGGTATCTATCAAAATGCACTGATGACCAGAATTAAGTAACAGCCTTTCCGAAGCAGAACAAGTACGACTCGCTACGCTACGGACCCACTTAGGATCTGTCCAAATGATAGTCATCAGACGATTACCAATCGACACGAAAGTTGATGACATGAAAGTTAAAAATGTATGAAATATTAGTTAAAAACACACTTAAAACAAGCAATCAAGAATATTACATGAAAATTATTAAAAATAAGCCACCCTCGTGGCTGAAGACGCTGTGTTTTGACTCGTGAAATTAACACCGAAGTTCCAAGTTTGAGCCCAGACCTGGACATGGCATTTCTGTGTGACTGTCCCTTCATCAACTGCATCTAATCATCGTTTAGACGACACTCATATTTCTTAAATGAAATTCTTGTATTGTTATTTACAGAGATCAAAAACGTACAATTCTGTCCCTGTCCTGCATTTTTCTTGTCAACATAAAATAAGATTTGTACGTACATCCAACACTGTTAATTCACAACACTCTTCAGGACTTTTGTTGCAAATTACAGTAAGTTTTATTACATTGTACTTGTTCTGATCAGAAAGGTAATTCAGTATCGCTTTCAGCATTTGTAATTAACCCCCAATTCATTCCATGAAGCACAACTGGTATCCCGTACTTAGACCATCGTGCCATTTTGTTCCTTAAGTTATGTTGACTTCCTCTTGTTCATATTTGTCAAACTAACCGAGATATTAAATAGACCCGCATTTGTTTTGTGTACTACCCATATGATCATTATATAAAATAGGTGAGAATTTTATAAACAATTGTATGTTAAATGTACATGTAAAGAGATTTCAGAAGCTGAAATTGTAAAACAGAATGCAGAGTTAACAATAGTGATATTATTTCTCGGAAATTGATGCTGGAGTCTTTTTTAAGTCTGATAACCCAGTTCCCACATTCTGCCTAGCTGCAGTAACCAGCATCACTGCTTGCCCCAAAGCCCATATTTAAACCACAGGCCATATTTAGACCTTAACCTGAAAAGAAACTGCAGATATTACAAACCAATCCGGTACCTTATATTTCCTCACATCTTTAGATGACAAAAGCTGAGGCCACTAGTGTATCGTCGCAACTTTCCCCAGTTTGTCTTATCGTACAATCGCCATCACCCTTATTTTTTTTTGTAACATATCGGTCCATTTTTCGTGTACATAGGAAACGAATATTAATTACTATTGATATGTTTTGTGCAATGTAAATTGAGAACCTTACTGAAAATAGACCCAAGTCCAAAATTTCAAATTTTACAGGAGACACAAGAAATGTTATAATGAAGTTATTTTTGGACGTACGAGTATATATATATTTTTTTATTTCAAGTAATACAATACATTTCCAACATTTTGCATGGAAATTAATTGTGTCATAGGTTAATACAGTTTATTAAAATATTTTTTAAGTGTAAAATTACAGGCCCTTTTTTCGCCCAACAACAGAAAAAAAATCATACCTCCGGGGTCAAAATAGGTGATTCTTAAGAAACCGATCGCGCTGATTTCGAAAGTCACCATACGAATGTTCTGTCACGTCAGGTTTAAAAGATATGAACAGATTTAGTATTATCATTATATATTATACTTAAAGTAAAACGCCCACACTGAGATTGACACATGATCACACCTATAAAATGTGGACACACTTATAAAATCATGCCACAATCTTGTTAAATGAGCTTACAAATGTACAATTGATATACATGCAATGATACGTAACAATAGCGTAGATAAGAGGGGGACATGAGGATATATCCCCCCTTTAAGGTATTTTTTTTCTGAACCTTGGGATTCAAGGTCTATCCAACTTTTGATAATTACATGATTTAATACACCAGTAGTATCCTCCTTAGCCGGACCTTATCTATGCCACTGATACCTTACCTTGTAACGAAACATGTGTGTTACCTTGCTGCCGCTCGTAATCCTGTTTACTCTCCCGCATAAGAAACCAACAATATTCCCCCATCACGGCAGGATCCTTACTACCTTGGTATCTCTTCTCCATCATGGAAATGTCTTGATGAAACCTTTCCCCTTGTTTGTCATTAACATCTAGATTTTCAGGGAAAAAGTTAATATGTGAATGGAGGAAGTGAATTTTCAAGGACATATTGCAGCCCATGTTTTTGTAGCATTCCAACAAATTTGTGACCAATGTTTTGTAATTTTCAGCTATTCTGTTTCCAAGAAACCCATGTACGTACAACACTTTGAAAGGACTGCCAAGCTGCTATCTTAACTCTTTGTAAAATATTTTTAAACTTTTCGTCCAAAATGACCGTGCTGATTTGAGGGTCGATGAAAATGTCTTCCTTCAATTTTGCATACGTTATCTCAGGAAACGTATTTTGCAGATACGTAAATCCGTCGCCATCTTTGTTGAGTGCATTCACAAATTTCTTCATCAACCCAAGTTTGATGTGCAAGGGAGGAAGAAGAATTTTATGAGGCGGAACCAATGGTTCAGCTTTTATGCTTTTATGTTACATACTCCTGGAACATATTCCTCCCGCTTCTACCACTGATGCACCACATAATATTTGTCTTTCGCACGCTGTCCCACAAACACAAAAGCAACAATATTTTGTGAAACCACTTCGTAATCCAAGCAGTAAGCCAATCACTTTCAGGTCCTTCCAACCATGATTTTTTTATTTTTTTATTTTTTTAATAATCACAATTAAAGACATATTTTCATGAGTTTCTTTCAAACCGACAGAATGGAACACCGAAACTGATGACATCGTATTACCATTATGAAGCAATACTGCTTTCAAACTAATTTTTTGGTGAATCGATAAACAATCGCCACTCATGTGGATTGCATATGCATACAACACCAATTTTGTTCATCAAACCAGTAATGTCTGTACAGAAACACATATTCCCCTCCATAGCTGTGGCTGTGACGAAACTTAGAATTTTTTGTCATTGCTGAAGTTTAGAACCTAGAAGTTCGGATGCTTCTTTGGACAATTTAAGTCCCGTGCTAAATCATTTAAGTCTTCCTGCTGTATTAAATGATGTCACTGCCAGAATGTACTGGTGCATAGTCCGGATCTTTTGACGAAGAGGCCGCTGGCTCCGGTGAAACGTCCGGTTCAGGTTCATCTAGGTCTCCTTCGACTGTCCATGTTTCAAGGGGTACATGTATAGGTGAATCGTCATTGTGAGGCACAGGTAGCACGGCAGAAGGAATATCAAAATACTGGATGACGTGTTTACATTTTTTAGACATGCCGGATATCTTAGTCATGCAGAAGTAACAGTCAATACGGTGGTTTATTGGTATTCTTCACGCCATCGGTACAGCAAACGGTAAGGATTTTAGTTTTCCATGAAACCATAACCTGAGATTTGTTGTACGTACAAGTTATGCAGCACTGATGAGGAGCCCATGGTCTATAGGAAACAGGAGAGATAAGTGATATGCGGCGCGAGTGACCAAAGACATGACAGATTTATAACCTCTAATGCGTAAAATTGTAGTTATCTGTTTGAAAAAAGGGGAGAGGGCTTGGAAAGGCAGAATGTCATCCTGGCAAAGTATTTTAATCTTTCACTGTTCACCGTAACTGTAGCTCCATCCACGAAACCTTTTATTACGGTTTAAAGAACTCGGACCAAGGTGTCTCTTGGTTGCATTGCTGTGAAGTTGTAAACAAGTTCATGTCAGTACCAAAAGCCAACTGCATCAACACGCAGGACCTCTGTGGAATATTTGTTCATACCCATGGGCACAGAACCTCTTCCGACGGACTGGAAATTTCTAAAATTGCTTTTTCAATCATAAAATGAGATTTTGCATTTAACTTTATTTCATTATGTGTCCAAGCACATAAAGAGTACTTGGGCTCATTTTCCGTAGGGATCCTCAATTGTAATGTACCATAAAATGTATTATTCCATCGGAAAATGTAGTGGTTCCCTGTCCCAAACTAGCTACGCTTATGTAGATATATTGAATTGTATTTAATTTATGTTCTTATTATAATCACAAAACATGCTTGAGTATCACGCCACAAACACTTCTAGCTGCAATCCGTAACCACTTTTTTTTTTCTAAAACAAGAAAACCTTTTCATATGGCTTTAAATCTGGTCTGTTGAAATTTATTATTCAGGAAATGTCAAATGGGATTTTTAAGTCACTCTAAGAGAGTCTCCTCGTGAAAATTAAAGGATAAAAGAAAAACACGTGTTCTGATTCAGTAAACTTTTCCGTAGAGATATTTGTCATCCCTGTAGGGTATGACATAAAATGCTTCTCAAAAGAAATTCGTCTTCCATGGAACTCGACATATCTTGTTGCAAATCTTGTTTCTAGAGAGATGATTTAACAAATATTTTATCATGTTCCCTAACAAGATACAAGATACATTATCGCCTTCTTCTGTACCAAATTAAAGTTATGGTAACTACAGGGTGAATCAAACTGACTGTGCAAGTTCCACATGCGACACTGTATCTTGTTGGGGGTCTCGTTGATGAAAATCATTTTCAGTGGCACATTAACTTCTCTCCCCAGGCAGCAGTACGATCTAGATGCGTACCTTAGGAGCATTCTGGCATTGTTTTCTCACACCTGGAGAATGAGACATATGTCACAATCATGCAGTCATAACTTTTTTCTGATTAAAGATAGGTTGAAAAAAAAAAATTCAATTCTCGTGAGATTCTAACCTGACTTGATACATACCCCATTCCCATTTAAAGCTTTTGAGTTTAATTCAATATGGCGGACGTTCGCTTGGAACACAACAATATGGTTCTCCTAAGCCCTAACCTAACGCATTCTATTATACTTTGCATAACTCTCGTTGTTCCACAAGGGTCCTATTTAGGCCAGAAGATACTATTCCTGTTATTAAGCAGTCTCTCGTCTGAGAGCCAATGTTGCCAAACGTATCTCCAGTGTAAATGACCGTGCTTTTGCGCGATTTCTTCGAAAGGGCAAGCAAATAATATTAAAGAACTATTCAAGCTCTTACAGAGAAAATTTGTTTCCTTTTACCATCTGAAATATCTGCTCCACTTGTCCCCCAGCATAGAAGTGTTCAAATTCCCCACATAAAGTTAAAGCGAGCCCGGGCTAGAAAAGGACAGTCGACGTGCTGTTTAAATCTTATCGCCCACTGAGACGCGATAAAGCGCGGCAACAGAACGCAACAGATACGTTCCGGCGTCTCAGTGGGCGATAATCTTAAGATAACATACAGACTTCTAGCACGGAAATTCCGCGCTTCGTATCCCCTATTTGCCCTGTAGTGGGCGTTACATCATTTGATTTAAATATAAGCAGACAACAGAAGTTCTGTTGCTCCGTTTCTCCGGGTTTCCCCGCGTCTCATTGGGCGTTAAACTTAATGTGCTCATCTTAGTATTTGGGAGCACTCACGTGATGGCTGATAAAGTATTTCAGCAGACGACAGACTACCGAATGGCGGCAACTGTACCAGGATAAATTTTCTGATGTAAAGGGCGAACCTGTATTCCCAGTGTACGTACATTGAATTCCACACAAAACTGGCTGCTTCCAGGCTCTCTACATCGACGAAACACTTTCGCCACGGAAAGCATTTTGATTGATTGATTACAAATGTTTGGTGCGTCCGCAATTGAGGCCATTTTGGACCCTTCAAAGTATGGGGGAAATATCCCTTTACATAAAATTATGACTTAAAAAAGTTAAACAAATGGGTGCAAAAAGCCCCTTGGGAAAAATTAAAAGTGCAAGGTTGTAAAAGAACCTGCAGAAAACAAACACAACACATGGAAATGTCAGAATATACTAGAAGCTTCCTCATAGACAGTGGAATAGACCAGGTCTTCTCAAAAGCTAAAAACACTGTTGTCATTACCCAACAGAGACGACAAACAGCTGGGAAGATTAAAAGCCTGTCTGAGGAAAGCAAAATCAGCACGTTTAACAAGAATATTCCGAATATTTAAAATGATATTACAAACACGACACATCGGAGGGTCCAGTCCTTGCTGCAAGAGACAATGCGTTAGGCGACTGTATCCAATACGCAGTCGGGAAATAATAAATCCTCGACAACGAATGCCGTGCACCCAGGGCCGGATTAAGACGAAATTGGGTCTGATGCTGCAGCGCAAATTGTGCCTGGTGCACTTACGTACTATGATTAACATATACATTTTTTGTTTTTCTGTTTTCATCTGGACCTATTTCAGGAATGGACCTAATGCTGCAGCATCAATAGCACCCGCCTTAATCCGGCACTGCGTACACCTATGTTAGGTTTAATAGCATGAAAATTGTTCCCCGATACTGCATTCCACTGTAAAGTGTTAATAAGGCCACAACGAAACTTATTCCCAAAAACTTCACTCCCTTCCCACCAAGAAAACTATTTACTTCCCTTCCTCTTACCTCCAAGAAATATTGAAAAATAATTAAAGATAGTAACCTGGTTACATCCTACCTACACTGTGGTGACTACAATGGCAATAATAACAAGGAACAAATATTTTTAACCTTATGCTAAATCATTGGTAAACTAAGTCTATCACAACTCAATTTCTTCGGATGAGATGTAGATAAATTTGCAAAATACGCTATGTCGTTCCTTAATTTTGTGATTGTTTCGACAAAACTCTTTGACACTAGTTCTTGATTAATCAGTTAATTAAAAGAAGTTGATCTCTCACCAGGGACCTCAAATGAGGTCTACACTAAAATTAATCCCGTCCAGGGACAGGGGTTTACAAAAAACTTAATCTCTTTCCAGAGACCCCTTCGCTGTCCAACCGGTGTTTTCAAATAAATTAATTTGGTGCCATCGACCCCATTCTCTTCCCTCCCTTCCCACAAAGAAAACTAATTACTTCCCTCCCCTCCTAGAAATATCGAAAAAATAATAATGATAATAACTTGGTTACATCCTACTTACACTGTGGTGACTACAATGGCAATAATAATAAGGAACACATATTTTTTATCCGAAACTGAAATATTGGTAAACGAAGTCTTTCACGACTCCATTTCTTCCGATGAGATGTAGATAATTTCGCAAACTATGTTACACCGTTTTTTAATTTTGTGATTATTTTATCAAAACTCATTGACACTAGCCGTTGATTAATAAATTGTTTAAGATAAATTGATCTTTCCCCAAGGATCTCAAATTAGGTCTACACTAAAATTAATCCATCCAGGACAGAGGTTTACAAAGAACTAAATATAGTGGCAGGGACCCCATTCTCTTCCCTTCCTCCTCACCAAGAAAACTAATTACTTCCCATCACTGCAAGAAATATCGTGCAATGGCAATAATAATAAGGAACACATAGTTTTGATAGGATGGTGAAATATTGGTAAACGTAGACTTTTACGACTAAAATTAAGGGGCATTTCTGATGGCGTAATGGTAACATCGTTACCTTGTAGCCTAATCAAAGAGGTCCTGGTTCAATACCCGTTGGAGGCCTAGAGCTGTTCGGATCCTACTTTAATTTGCAGGCTTAGTTACGATTAGCCTATCCTTGCATAAAATAGGCTTAAAACAAATATCCAGACTCATATTCTAATTAATTATTTGTTAGAATATTCACTGGGTTATATTCCCATGTATTGAGTATCACCCATGAAGCGGTTTGTGGTTAGTCATCCTTTTGAACAAAATCAAACATGTCTCGTTATTTTCAGACCTAATTCCCTTTCGACAGAGAACAAGCTGGTTAGCAATGCATACTACGTCAATTTTACATCCGATCAAAGTTACCATACAAAGACTTCAAACCAGGGTTGGTAAAGGTCCAGGGATGCATAAATTCTATTGGGTTCCGCACAATTTATTTCGGTCAAAGGTCCCTGTTGCTTTATTTCAATGCGGAACTTGGACTGGATTTAAATTGATCCGGAAAAAAAGTTTCCTGACCGTATTTAAATTGATCCGGAAAGAAGGTTTCTGATCGTATTTAAATTGAACCGGAAAGAACGTTCCTGACCGTATTCACATTGATCCGGAAGAAAAGGTTCCTGGACAGAATTTTAATTTATCCGCATAAAAGGTTCTTGGACCGTATTTTAATTGATCTGGAAAAAAGGTTCCTGGACCGAATTGAAATACTCTTTACAGATAAAAAAGTTCTTTATAGTCCAGAAACTATTTACACTTGCTGATTTTCTCTCCTGGACCCGAATTGAATTTATTTTAAATTGCTGGACCTTTAACAACCATGCTTCAAACAACTTTTCCTTTGGCAAATTCCGAAACACACAATACCATCAAAGCTGCAGGCTGTCCGAAGAAGAAGGAAGTGTGATTTGGGTGAAGCTTAAGAGAACCTCCGAATGACGCTTGTGGAGCAAGTGGTTGAACATCAATTACGATGGGTGTGAAATTTAAATTATCTTGGTAATTGCGGTGCTTGTCAATCGTCGGTCCTTCCTTCGCGGCGGAGGTCTCTAATTGAAGTCCATTGCCGGTAATTAGCCTCGAGACTTTCTGCAGGCGTTCCTTGTAATTAATTAAGAATGATGATTGCGAGAGAGTTTAGCCATTGAACGCAGCGACGGGTTTCTGTCGGGTGCTGCCGCGAACAACATGTTCCATTTCATTCTCGGACACATAAATTTGCCTGTTCCTCTCCAAACTGGTCGTTATTAAATCTCTTGAATCAATCTATTTCTGTTTACTTCCTCTTGTAAATTCTCTTGTTCCTTTTTCTTGTTGGGATTTAATTGAAGCTAGTGTGTGATCTGTTTAGTGAACCGTTGCAAACTCTACACGCATATGCCATAAAAATACAGCACGTAGAATATTTACATTTAATGAAATTAACTTATTAATGGCTTCCTATAAAACACACGCACATGTGCGTGTTTGTCTGCAATTAAACGATGATGAAGTGCAGTAATTCCGGTCTTCTTTCATTGGTTTTTTAATCAAAATCCTCCTGATTTCTAAACTTGCTGAACTTGGAGCCAATAGCTATATCACTTAGGGAAAGTTGGTAATATACCACATCACACACACAAACACTATATATATATATATATATATATATATAAAGATTATAAAGATAGGTAAAGTTCCCCGGGCATATCACCGGTCAAGAAGGCACGTTTAGGAGATGAGAAGGTAGGACACCACACATTCTCTGTCATTTTGGAGGTTATTGTGATCAACACCACGCTCCGGCCGCCTTTACTCCCCAGGGTTGCCCCCAGGTACCATTGATTTGAAGCTGGATTAGCCCCGGAGCCCCTATGTGTATGTATATGGGGGGGGATGGTATGCTGAAATACTCTCTACAAATTCAGGTAAGAGCTGTAACAGAACTCAGTTTCGTGGGAATCTGGTAAAATTTCAAAAATCCTGCCTTCACCTTTCTATTGAAATGAGGGGCTTCCCCGGTGGCGTAGTGGCACTGTCGTCCCCTTGTATCCAAGGGCTCCCGGGTTCGATATCCGGTGGAGGCACACTGCAGAATGGTTCGAAACCCACTTTAAACTGTAGGTCAAGTCCTGATTAGCATATATGTGCATAAAGTGGACTTACAGCAACAATTCAAAACAAATCGTATTGCAATGTTCTGGCATGAAAAAAATCGTGTCACTTATGGGCTGCGTTCATTTGTTTATTCTTAAGAAAATTCTTTATTGGTTGATTGATTTGATTTATTTTACTTTCGTTTCTTCTGCCACTTTTCGATAATCGTGAATACGAGGACCAGTGAGGATATAATCAATTTGATGAAGGGACATTCGCGAAGAACACCCATGGCCAGGCCGCGATTACTACCCGGACCTCTGGCGTCATAACGTGGAGTTGTCGTACCACTCTGTCATGGAAAAAATTATGCAATGTTCATCCATTCTTCTTCTAATCTTCATTGTCTTGTGAAATTTGAAATTCTTCGTTGTTTTACAAATAGGTTGTCTTCCAATTTTGCTTTTGAAAATGTATATTACAAGAAACAGAAACAATGAAATGGATTGAGGAGTTAAAATATGTTTAGTTAGTGGAGATATCGTACGTGTAACAAACGTTTGGTTCACTTGACAAGTCAAAAGTTTCTTGCAACGTTGACGAAAAAGACATTAGATAGTATTTTCTAACCACTAATTTGCGTTTATGGACTTTTTTAATGACTATTTCATTGCCATTAATTTGACTAATTAGAAGACCAAAGCATCCTTTGTAGATATATTCCTAGAATGTATAACTATGAGCAGGCCCTTACCCAGGATTTTTTTGAGGGGCGGCAGACACATAGGCGAATTTTCATAAATTGTATCTCATATTATACGCTGTATATATATGTATATATGTGTTTTGGGATGTATGGGAGAGGGCGGTTAGAGAAATTTGCTAATTTTGCTACGAAATGTTGAAGAACAACATTTTCTAACCTATATGTATACAACCACGTGTCAAATATTTGCAGTTGACCCTGACGTATGCATAATACAAACAATTCAAATTGCCTACGAAAAGCAACATATGTGTGTGGGGTTGATAGATGAGGGTTCACACACATCTTGCAAAATCCCTAACTTTTCCAGGTATTTTACATAACTGTGTAATGATTTAACATGCTAAAAAATAAGAGTTATACTTCAACTTTGTGAGTTAATCAAATGAATCACGTTTGTTGAACATTTTTGAAAATAAATGAAAACCTTTTATAAGCAATATTTCCCAAAGGAAGATTGTTTGGGAAGATAAAACGAAACATGTTTCCGGTTACAAATGCTGCGAAGCAAAAATCATTTAATTCTCCTGACTTTTCCAGGTTTTGAAAGCTTTTTTTTAAAAAAAAATCTTTGTTTCCAATGACCTTAGTCCTAGCCTTGTTTTTCTTACTCCTCAACTTGTCCAGGACTTAGGAGTCGGTGCGAACCCTTCCTGGCAGTGTGTCTGCTGGCATAATATTGTTTCTATGGTGTATTTTCGCTTTTAGAATCTTATTCGACAGTAAAAATAAATGCCAGTGACACCCAAGAAGCTATTAAATGGGGTTCTATACATGTGGGATAGAAAATGCCATTTTCAGCTGCTCCTAGGATCGAATTTTTTGGCCTTGATGTTCTCTGTACACTGTGAAAGTTGTATGTTGTACGGTCACACCACTCTGTATTTACGTTCAAGACAATTGCAAGTAGAAATGAAGAAAAGTTGTAGTAAAACAAATTCCGAGTGACAGAATTTCGTAAATAATAATGTACTTAATTTTTTGAGTGTTTTGGACAAATATATGTTAAAAGTAATTCAGGCAATATTTGCCCCAAAAATCTAGCAACGATTCTGCTGTGAAGTGGATTTTTCTATTTACATAATGTTAAATAACCCTATGCCATTGATTGGCAGAATGGACATCAGTTGCAGAAAATCCCTGATGTTGGAGAAAGGGTACTATTATAGTATGGGGGTGACACCTATAAATCATATATTTCTCACTTTTTTACATTGCTAACGTACTGTTTTGGAATGCGGAACATTTCTTAAGGTGAAATAATGCATTTCTAACTAAGATAATGTCTATTTCTTACATTTACGAGTACTTACTGTTACTTGTTATTTCGATTCTGTAACACATTATGGCGGACGATAGCGTACTGGTTCAGGGCGCATTGTGAGAGTGTTTTGTCGATTTATGTAGTGTTGCAACCTCGTTCACCGGAAAATACCTACTTTCGTGCTCAGATTTGAAATTATGCTAATACCTCACAAACCATTGACGTTAGCCCCACAAACTATTGACATTAGCCCCCAAAACCACTCACGTTAGTCCCAAAAACCATTCACGTTAGCCCCAAAAACCATTCACGTTAGCCCCAAAAACCATTTTCCGTAAGGTCAGGTTATGTTAAGTTAGGTTAGGCAAGCATAGTTAAAAAAAAAATACTAGACACGTCATGTGAAAACACGGCGAGTTTGAAACACTGACTACGGGGAAAATTGTGCTCTCGTGCAGAAAGCAAATGGCGGCAGCAGAAACAGCGTGTCGGACAGAGATTTTCGCAGAAAACAACATGTATTCGCATTAAAATGGTTCAAAACTACATTCACGAACTTCCTCAATGCTACATAAAATTATTTCCGTAAGTACTTTCTCCTGTGAATTTGAAGAAATCCGTCACCCCTATACTATAATGTTACCGGAGAAAGAAAACAAAGTTGTTTTTTTTATCCTTCTGCTCAGTGGTGGCGAAAAGGGATCAGAGACCTTGAGGTGCGGGTGGAGAGCTAAATGCCCCTGGGTTGGTTTTGTATTGCAGTCTTTGAGGAACCTATCTTTCATAATGTAAAGAGTATAGAAAATTCCCCTCTATTCTAATTATGTGAAATATTAGTGACACTGTAATAGAAGAAACTATTCAGTAACCAAGGGGTTCCTATTTGTCGAATGTCAAACAACTGTTTTTGACTAATAGAAAGTTCAGACAATTTAATAATGTACACAGTATTCTACAGAAACTCCTACATAACCAGTACAATGTCTGTAGTGGCGTAAGAGTCTTTCTTCCCTTATATCAAGTAGTGTCCGAGCCGAGACGAAAAAGTCGGGACATGGATTAAAAGGAATGGACTGTCCCGACTAAATCGGAACGTCTGGTAGCCTTGTATCAATGGTTATAGAACTAAAATAGCCCAATATTGCAGACTGCAGGCTTCTAGAGACTGCCTCTGTCCAGAAACAACCTATTCATTTGCGCAAGGACAAAATCAAAATTCATGCAAATTTGAAAAACTGTCAACGTAATTTTTGTAGGTTTCTATACGTTCCAATTAAAAATTTTCAAGGCTCGAGGGGAGGCCATGGCCCCCTGACCCCCCCTTTGGGTACGGCCTGACTATGAGATAGTCTCAACTACAGTTTGGGATCTTTCTGTGGAGAGTGTCGCTTTAATTGCATTTCCTTCATTTGTGTGCGATGCTGGACATATAGGGGGTGTGGAGTTAGGGCCCAACACTTTCTTGATCACAGCCGAAGGTGGGGGTGATGTGATGAGCACCACGCCCCTGGCCGCCATTACCCCCCAGAGTATCCTCCAGGTACCCACTTTATACGACGCTGTGTGGGCGCCGGAGACGCTTGAACAGGTGAAAACAATACGGGTTCTCCCCCGCCGAGGATCGAACCCGGGTCTCATATATGATTTTCTTCTACATTTATTATTATTGTATCGAACATCAGCACATCTCCAAGTCCCCGTCAGTTCCAGCGAAGCCATGGGAAGGTCATTTGCCTCACCCCCTATTAACCTTTAGCCGCCGGACGTCTCACGCGCCTGTATTGTCGTTCAAGCCGGCGCATTTTAAAGAGCGCGCTATTCAAACTTGCCGCGAAGTACCAAAAAATTGCAACTTGCCCTTTAGTCATTGTTACATTCAGAATTTAAATTGCTCAAAATGATGCAGCAGTTCAGCAGTTATAACATTTTATCTTCAATTTATCCCATAGCTAGTGACAAATGGGAAACAAAGGGCTTTTTCAAACGGCGCTTGTTAATAATAGTAACAATGGATGTATTGTTTTGTAATGACAGTATATATTACCTTTATACATAGACATACTGAACAAAAAGACAGAACTGAAATTCAGTGTAGATATAGTTTTCAAGAAACGATCCTTTAATTGCTGCCGTATGCTAATACGTGGTCGGGGCAAATTTCGACAATCGGACCTTTGCTCCCGGGTCCCCCTTGAATCCTTAATTGTCGGACGTTTCTTAAAATGTTGCTTTTTACTCGTTCTTGCTTCTATATTTTCTTCTTTTTCAAAAAGATGCAGTAGTTTGTAAGTTTTATAAATCTATCCCATAATAATATGTCGGTAACAAAGGGAAACGAAGGGAAACAAAGGACTTTTCAAACTTCACTTGTTAATAGTAGTAACAATGGATATATTGTTTTAAAATTCGAGAATGCCATACCTTCATATTTATATTAAAGGCCAAGAAAAAACAGAACTTAAATATCATGTGTAGTTTTTAAGAAATTGCACGTTAATTGCTGCCGCGCGCTGCTGGTCGAAATTTCGTTTCGACCGTCAGGCGACTAAAGTTTAAGAGCCCACCTTCTCTTCCAGAAACCCCTTGTCCTTTGTCCTCCCAACGTCCAAAATTTTCCATTCTTACCTGCAGCCAACTCCTCCTCCACGTCAGCCAAAATAAACTGAACCTTTCAAATTCCAAACCAAACTGTGAATTTTGGCTGTTTAGTGAATGCAGTCTGTGATGAGAATTTGCGGTGACAAGTCCATGTCAAGAAGTTGTGCAATAAGTTGTAACGACGCCTACCTTATTTTATGTGCCTGACGACGTTCTGGCTGTACATTACATGGGTAATGCAAACCAACAAGAAACAATTAAACAAATAAACAAAAGGCAATCATTAATACCATATTTACCTTTTGTGCCAGAGTAAGTGCCATCAGTTGGAGCCCAAGAGATTGCATAGGGTAGAACAAATTACACACCCCAGGGTTAGTTTACTATATATGATGTAATTGCTATATAAGATCACATGCATAAAACACTTACATTAATGCCCCTTTCATTCTTACATTCTCTCTCCCACTCATACCTCGGCATTCCAAAAAACGTGGTTAATTAATACAAATGTAGTTCGGCGTGATGTTTAAAGATAGTAACATTGATTAAAACTTTTCTTAATTTTACATTTACTTTTCCATTTCCGGGACACCTATGTTCGGGTAGGAGCTTAAACCTGGACGGAAAAACACTACTCCTTTATGCTGTTATAATTGAATGTTAAGTACGTTGACTAAATGAATAACTGAAATTTGTACGGTTTTACATGATAAAATTATCGTTGGTACGATTTAATCACCGTAATAAGCAATGTCACTTGGTAATTTTTACGTAATTAAGCGAGTTCATTAGGTGTTACGACGGGGCGAACGAAGCTTATCCATTTTCACTTTCCACTCCCGGCTTACCTTTGTAGGCTCTGATTGAAGTAATCGTGCTGGAGATGTAGATACTTTGCGACGTGGTGAATTAGATGGCTTCTGTGCGATACGGTTGGATCTCAGCATCTTCAAGGGAGGCAAGGGTCGGTCAGACGCCCCCCAGCAGGGCTTTCGCTGTCTCTACTCCATCGTGTTGATAAACAATCCCGTGCGAACTATACACAACACCGATCGGTCCGACACACGAGACGGGTACTGTTATGCGGTTGGTTCCCGAGAGGTTGTCAACGATAAACTGTCAAAGAAAAACTGTGTCTTCTGCTTCTCCGCTTGTCTATTTATCTGTTATTCAAAATGTTCGTTAAGATACCCTCTCTATCTAAGCCTTGTTAACCCGTCCTCAAATCGTGGCATCTTATCCTGCTATCTTCGCCCGTGTAATTTGAGTTCCTTGACCCTTCTCCAGCGGCTCCTCGAAGGGAGGCTACCCTTCCGCCGGACCCATTGTATCCTGCACGGTCGCTCCGAAGAGAGCGCCGGGGGGTCTGTAGTTATTGTTATCAACTCTCACTGTTTAACCTTTAATATCTCCGTTAAATAACCTCCTATCAAATTGTGCTTTTGTGATTTTGCCGATCCGAATCTGATACTGGGCTGTCTTAAATTTCAATCGAATTCGATCATTGGTTCCAAAGTTGTAATTTTAGTTTTTTTTACCCGAGGATCGGCCTCTTCGCTCGGGAAACCGGCTTGTCCTCCGTACTCCACAGTCCAAATCTCGGGAAACAGCCACCATTCAATGCTTGTTATTGCTTATTACGGCGATTAATCTATTTAACTGGCAGTTAGCAAGATTTGATCGTTATAAAGTCAGTGTCCGTTAGCGCTCAGAGTATAGCATTCAACCTTTGAGTTATGATCAACGGGATAGTTTTCGTTACGAAACAAACATACAACTTTTACATATAAAAGTATGCATGTAACTGTTCAGCGCCCAGAACTGAGAAGGAAGTGTGTTCCCAGGTCTTACAAGGGCAGTGTGTTTGACACCCTAGTTTTCAGCAGACTGTGTCACGAGGCCAGCGGAAGAAAATGATTGTCGGTCCGACTTATGTTGCGCAGTGACCGACACCACGGACACTTGAGCCGCGTCTGAATCGGCAGCACATGCCACCTAGAGCACCGTTCTATCCGGGGAATCAGGCTACCTCCGTTGTCAGAATGGGGTATATTAGTGGTGACGTCACAGCAGACGACAAACCAGGATTTGAGTCTAACAGCGGGCAAACGTGTTTTCTTCCTATCCAAATCAATGGGATTTTCCATCGGAAGGGGTAGCTTTAATTATTGTGACAGTAGTTATGAAACAAAATTATGATGCGTGTCGTACAGTCTTAGAAAAAAATACCTGGGCCACGGGACGTAGAATTTCGTAACGTCTTAAAGCCTGTTGTTTATGCAACCCAAATAACAAAATATTCGCTTAAATTTGCCTGGTGATTCTGAGTTCTCGGGAAGGATTGAGCTTTGATAGCATGAGTCACATGACTCGTGCCCCAGCCACAACAAACAGCTGGGTGCTACGATGCCTCCAGAAGAAAATTTCAGGAACTGGTTTCTTGACAAGACCTACTCGTAAAGAAATACTATTGTTTCAAGTGATATTAGAGTCATTGTCAAGAGGTTCGCTGAAATGATGGTTCTCATCACAGACCACATGCCACACGTTAATTGTTTAAGTCCAGTTCATGCACTGGACCTACAGATTAAAATGGGATCCGAACCAAATGCCTCTCTATTTGGTATTGAATTCGGAAGCCTTTCATTACATGGCGAAGACGTTACCACTACGACATCAGAGAGGCAATGGAACCCCTTGAGAAAGAGATAAGCGAAAATTGCTACGTGACAAACCATATTTGCCCGTAAATTTTAAAAATAAGACAATATTTTGTACTGACAGTTTCGAACCGTGGGAGAGGCATATATTTTTTTGTACCATCGTCCATTTCACGAGTTTATAATTCTTCCTCACCGACACGAGTAACGCGAGTGGTAGAAGAAAAGCGAAGTAAAATAACTGAAACAGAAATAAATGGAAAAAGCGAAATAAATTTTATTCATAATATTCTGCAGTCACTTGAGTTGCATTCACGGGATGCTATCTTTAAAGAAAGCCGTGGTCTCTTCCTTGTCTTTTTCGCTTCCTTTGTGCTCTTGCTTTTCCCTGTCACGATTGGTCTAAAACTAATTAATGCGACGTTAATTAAACAATCCAAACAACGAAACAATGCACAATCAACTGCACAAAACAACATTCCAAATGTTTTCGAATCGGAAAACAATTGAGATGCTGTAAAATGACTTAAGATGCAGTAATAAAGTGGGAATTCGGTACCGTATAGAATTAAATCGGTAGAGATGTTCGATTTGATTGGATGTTTGTTATTTAGATTTGCTATTCTTTCACTTTTGGCAAATAGGGACGATGAAGATGAATGATGCTATGATGAAATTGATGAAGGGACACTTACCAAGGACACCCACGCCCAAGTCGAGATTCTAACCAGGGACCCATGGCATCGTAGCGCGCTGTGCTAACCACTCCTCCATGGAGTGGACAATATAGCATATTTTGTGTGCTCAATTGGGATCAATCAATGGAATGAATAGGCATATTATATGATTAATAAATTCATATCATAATACCACGTCATATTATTCGGCACGAAGTAACATCAGAGACATTCAATCTTGCATTTTTGCCTTTCAACTAATTCTTTGAATTCAGGTTAATCACAACAATAAGATAAATTATGAAGCAAATGATAGTGAATGTGGGATATTATTACGAATTACCTGACAGAAACAACATTAAGCAGGCTCGGTGGTCAAGCTCATTAAGTGATTGGCATTCGATATCGTCGCCAAAGTTCCCGGGTTTGAGTACCGTCCTTGTCGGGGGTGTTTGACTATTTCGTCATCAATTTCATGTAATGGTCACTCGTCCTTATCGTCGCGATCATCGAACAGGGAATAAAAATTATAAAAATAAATACGATGGAAGAGTACTTATTTCATCTCTCACGAAATCTCCTACAAAACCGGAATATATAAAATACATGTATATTCATTCACATACATTTTCGATTTCTATATTTAACTAATCGAGACCGAGAACGGGAGAGCAATTTTCAATTCGACAAACCGAGAGACGGAGAAACTGTCAAGTCTCGTTTCTTCTTGGCACCTCCGTAATCGAGTTGTTCTGTTTGTCATTGGCTTTGTATTGGCAATTATTGCCAGTATTCTTCCCCTGCAGGTAAACCATAACGATGAATTATGATGAAATGAAGCAGATAAAAGGGCAAGAACAAGAAAGTCATGCCTGTTCGGGACTCCAACCCAGAACCTTATGTAACGAGATTTGAAATTCTGGAGAAGGCGTCCGTGTTTCGCTTGGTTTTCTCTTTCCTCTACTTCTCTTATATTATCATACATGTATAATAAAAATGGATCTGATACGATATGTTGCGATTCATAATTGTGCTGGTTAGATGCTACAGATGTGAACTCCAAACTGCAATATATTATTCCCTTGTGTTTCGTATGTGGTTGAACATGAAATTTTCTTACACTGTGACAATTTCTTTCTTAGTTTTGGTTTGGTGCACAGATATGCTAATCTGGACTCGACCTTCAGTTTAAAGTGGGATACTAACCACTATGTGCATCCACCGTGTATCAAACCCGGGATCCACTGATTACAAGGCGACGACGTTATCACTACGCCATCGAGGAGGCCCCATGACAAAATGTTATTCACTCTATCTCTACCATAATTTATTTCAGCATTTACATTTTCGATTTCTTCTTCTTTTTTCCTTTTGTTAACTACTCTTATACAACTCTTTTTGCGTCTTAGAATTTCTTCTTGTTTCAGGAAAAAATAATACATGCAGGCTGTATAAAAATCCCCCGTTCAAATAGATAAAACGTTCACTCTCGAGAACTAATTTACATGTTTATCACTAAAGTAACCATTAGGAAGGAAACTATTGAAATGGTAACTGATATAACTGCAGATGAAACAATACTTACAGCCACTAACGAAATATCTATTCTTGTGTAGCCTCACAGACAAGTATATGGTGAGTCATTCACTCTTGCTGACTACGGGCGAAGGTCACTGGACTAAAGGGTGGTGGCAAGCAAGCAGGCTTCTGCTCTACCAAAGACGAGGTCACGTGTTCCAGTTATCAATGGCGTACGAAATAAGGAGGAACACAGCTATCTGTCGTATGTTTTGGTCCCGTCATTGCACTTTATCGTCGTGGCCTTGAAGTTCCCTCAGGACACTCCTACGTAAAGGCTTCTCAGCTAGAAGGATATCTTCCCCATTGAGTGGAGGAAAAGTGGGTGCGTATAGAGGTCCTTCAACTTTCGTATTCTTTTTCATTTCGGAACCCGTGCTGTATCGTCGACTTAATCCAATCTATCCGATGTAGGTTTTGGGTTCTGTTTCTGTTCGGTTATTTCACGTTGTCTTCCTGCTTATGTTATTCGCGACGAAGGTTCTGGATTCGATAATCTGGACAATAACGGGATTGTGTTAGTTGCTTGATTTGGTGTCTTAAGTCCACTTTATGTCCTGTTAGGCTAATCGTGAATGGACCTATAATTTAAAGGGGGATCCGAACCACTATGTTCCTCCACCGAGTATCGAACCCGGGATCCCTTAATTACAAGGCGCCCACGATCCCACTGCGCCATCGGGGATTGTGTTCGAAACGAATGAATCAAATTTGAGTGATATGATATGCAACCATTGGAAGACTATTGAAAGAAAGCCAGTTTTTCTACTGCAGACAGGAAACCATAAACATGGAAGAGAAGCTTATATTCTATGAAACCTGACGCTATGTGCTCGAATACTGGCTAAATATAATCCATAGAGGCATAGCAACGTTAAACAACCTCTTATATGATACATATAGGTTTAAAAAGGTCAAAATACAAAGATTGTGTGCGCCTCACTGATGGCGTAGTGGTAAGGCCTTGTAATCAAGGGGTCTGGGGTACGATACCAGGTGATCGCACATAGTGGTTCGGATCCCACTTTAAACTGTATGCACTTCAGATTAGTCTATCTGTGCCGGTGACTCAGTCGGTAACGCGTCTGACTACCATGCTATAGGTCCCGGGTTCGATTCCCGGCCGGTTCAAGCCCGGGAACTTTTCTAACGTTGGAAGCGGCCCCAGCGCCCACCCAGCGTCGAATGACATGGGTACCTGGGGAAAACCCTGGTAGTAAAGGCGGTCAGGGGCGTGATGCTGATCACATCACCCCCACTCACGAACGAATCAAGAAAGTGTGGGGCGTTACCCCCACACCCCCTATACGCCTTCATGGCGTAGCGCCAAGCACAGGTGAGAACTTTACCTTTTTTTTTTTGCATCCAGTGGACTTACAACAAAATTTCAACTTGCGATAAAGATTATGATAAGGTATTAAAGAATTGGGTCTAACACATTTTTTTATTGTTTACCAATGACATTATTAACTAATATTCTTAATTTCAGTTTCAAGATGAAATCGGCTACGAAATAAAAGGAGTGGGTTCATATTTCTGTTACGAAATTCCACTTTTGTAGTAGACCTGTGCCATACTAAGTTGTGACAATAAACAAATCTGAGACACTTTCAAAGTATTAAATTTCTATCTACGTATTTGGGAAAAATCTTTCAATATAATACTTTTTTGGACGCGTCAAATCATAGTATTTAATTCCTGTTTTAGCAGCTTTAAGAAACCTGATTTTTTTGGGGGGGGGGGTTACAAATGCCCTTTCTGCTCCCGTCAAGTTACGCCTATGACAAACAGGAATTCAAAGTAAAAGACTGTCCCGACTAAATCGGGAGACACGTCTGATAGATTTACAATTGGGAAAATCATAATTAAGTGTGTAGTTGAAAACAACCTATTTTCATATATTGCATGCAGCTCTACTTTTTCTGCAATGTGGATCAAGAACTGGGGACGTGGAGAAGCACAACACTCCACGTAACCAATAGTCACGTGACCCTCTTTGCTTTCCTGTCATGTTGACCTTCGCGTGGAACACATTTCTCGGTGTTAAGACAGGCAAAATCACCCGATCATCGAAGGGTGCAATATGTGTTGCCTACCCTCCTGCATTACTTGCTCCTATTAAAGCCTTATGGGGAAGAACATTTTTCCATGACTGTACATCAATGTAAAGATGAGATTTCGGAGAATACATCTATATATCACACATACCTTACAGAGAATAAGGTAAAGAATAACCGCAGTAAGAATGTCATGCATTTTTATACAAAAGTTGGACATTCCAGTTCCGAGCACAGCCGAAGCCGGCCCGAAGTTCAGCCGATCTCAAGTCTGTCACGCTGCAGCTATGGATGATGGGAAACCAGGAGCCTCAGGTGATTGAAGCGATGGCGCCCATTGGCTGATATTTCTTTTGGAGCATTCGCTTTAATCGATTTCCTACTCCATTTATTATTTACATTCTCATCTGTAATGTATATGGTATATGTATAGACGTATTCTCCGAAATCTCATCTTTACATTGATGTACGATGCACATCATAATTTTGTTTCATAACTGCTGTCACGATTCTTAAAGTTACCCTTTGCAATGGGAAACTCAATGGATTTGGATAGGGAAAAAACACGTTTTTATTTGTTCAGACTCAACTCCAACTTGTCGTCAGCTTACACTTCACACTAATGTTGTCCATTGGCGACAGACGTGGAGTCGGAGGGGAGAGGTGAACGGCGAGACAGATGCACGCTTCAACTCGCTGTAGCCCTCTGCTTGGCAGTCATGTTGCAACTTCCACTTTGCGGAGACAACATTTACGATGTAAAACGCAGTGATTCTTGGACATTTTATCAATAAAACTGAATGTAGAAAAATTAAAGATCATGAAATCACATGTCACATTTTTAATATTAGTAGTAAATAGGTGAAAATCATTGAAACGTGTGGTTGGCGTCTGCCTTCTGCTTCCATCCTGTGCGCCTGCGCCATAGAGCGCTGTAGATGACGTTAGGGGCGACACCTGGCGAGAAAAGTGACAACCGTACTGCAAGAGGGCATGTAAAGTAGATTCGACGACTTCGACGGCACACTAAAGCAACGGAAGAGAACGTGACGGAGCACTTGCCAATCCGAACACGGCCTTGGGACAACCAAGTTCCCTAACGGCCGCCAATTGATTTCATCAGTGGACAGTACCAGTACATCGGAGTAAGTGACTGAAATCAAAATTAATTGGTGGACTTAATACACTCACAATAGGAAGACATATGTAGTGAATCTTAATGTAGATACACATTTACATATTGCTTCAATCAGATCCTAATATAATTTCACACAACCTCCCTCCCCTCTTCGTTCAATAAAATTATATTTTCTATTTGTTTATGTGCACCGTGCAGGTACGGCTGGGCATCGAACCCTGGACGGCTTGGTCCCCAACAGCCTATTGTTCGGCTTCTACCAAGCGGCCCAGGGGTGAAAGAGCTAGCCTGTACGGCCACAAAATCCAATCCAAATAAATTGTTGTTAATTGTTATGTTATGTTATAAATTCAAGTACTAGTGGAATACCTATATGTCAACAGGTTTCTCAATGTTTAAAAATATGTGAAAGAACAATTCTATTTTTAAATATCTGTTAGTCTGTGTAAGGGCTTGAGGTGGCTGCGTAAACAATTTTCAGAAAATAATAACTTTGTGATGAAATATGTAAGAAAATTAAAATACAAAATGTACTTTAAGTACCAGTAGTTCTTACATTACTAATTTACGAAAGAAAATGGTAAATAATGGTTTTCTACGCTAATTAAATTACTAGTAAATTACACGTAATTTACGTAAAAAACGTAACGAGTAAATTACCTTGCCAACCCTGACTGTAATAGCACATAAGGAAGTTAAAGGTTCGATATAGGTTAATTAGTTAAAATTTGCAATTGGCAATATTAGTAATGTATTCCCCATTTTACTATAAATTCCGCTTGAGTTTCCCGACTCTTTACTCTCAAAATTGTTTTATACGGGTACAGCCCCATCAGCACCCCTTTGGTACGCCCTTGACTCCCTACACTTGACTCGCAATTAGTCAAAAGTGGAAGAAAAGCGAAGTAATATAAACCAAATCAGTCACTCTAAAACTTAACGGATAGCGCAGCACCCTACGACGCCACGGGGTACTGGTTGGTATCGTGGGTTAAACACGGTGTATCTGACCTTCAAAATAAAATGAAAAAGTTAACAGAAATTAAGATATTAAGCGAAAGTACGTACAATGCAATACACAAAAAAAACAATACGATATATATATATATTAAAGAAGTTAGCAGGGCAATGGCACAGTGTACCATAGACCCGTATTTGAGTTCTGTTTGTGTCCGCTGATTTTATCTAAGTTTTTGCGAAATACACATCGCGTGTGTGTCTATTTATAAGGTAAAGCTAGAAATATTGCCATTTGTTTTTTGTTACAGATCCTTGGTTTCTGTATGATTCCGAAGGGAAATGGGTACTACTGGCCATCGTGCAGTTATTCGCTATCTGAGATTAAAGCGTTGAAACCAAAGTAGTTTCACGAGGTCATGATTACCACACTACCATGATCTGGTAGTGGACTAAAATATTCAAACTTTGTAGGAAGGTGACAGCTGTGAAGTTAACATGAAGGGTGCTTTTCGGCAGGACAATGTTCCAGCGCACACATCCGCAGTAGTAATGTCTGGTGTTCACAACCATGGACATCAATTGGTCCAACATTCTCCATACTATTTTGACTTAGCGAAGACGGATTACAATATTTCCCCTTAATTTAATACTGAGTTGTGGGTTGTAATTTTGAAACAAATTACAAAGTGATGGATGCTGTGGTAATTTTCTGAAATCTCAAAACGGAGACTTATGCAGAGAGAAGGGAGATGTGTAAATAGGTACCCGCAAAAAATTTACTAACAGAGGTCAAAATCAGAGGAAGAGAAGGTGAAGGGAGAAAAAAGAGAAAAAAATATGTCCGGTTAGTTCTCCCTTTTTTGTATAATTTAACACTTTGACTTTAGTCATCTCCTCAAGATCCATACACACTGTTGTCTTCCGAAATGCAAGTGTTTTTGCTTCTAAACGAGGACGAGATACAGTCATGGACACTTCTGGGTTGTAACAATTCCATTCAAAATCAATAGGATTCTTTCAATCCAACCGACCTCCGTGCCGGAGTGGTTAACACAGCGTGCTACGACACCAAGGGGTTCAAATCCCGGCCCGAGAATGGATGTTCTTTGTGAATGACCCTTCATTAATTTCATCATCATCACTCATCCTGTGACTGTTCTCTATTACAGCACAAGTTCATTTTTTCTTGTGTTCATTTTTAAATGTTTGAGTTGGTGTTTTAAGTCCACTTTATGCACAGTAAGGCTAAGCGGGACTGGACCTACAGTTTAAAGTGGGATCCGATCCACTATGTGCTTCCACCGGGTATCGAACACGAGACCCCTTGATTACAAGGCGACGACGCTACCACTGCACCACCGGGGAAGCCACTGTATATTTTTGAATGTACAATTATAATTATTATGTATTTTAAACTTCAAATGTCAATGCTCAAGTTGCTGTTCAATAACGTTTGTTTCCTATTTTAAATTGTAAAATGTTCACGCGCTTGCAAATTTAGTTATGTAATCAGCCCATAGAACATCACCTTCGTAAATGCCGAAAAAATATTATTTAGTTAATAACAAAACAATTTAATTAATCGACAACGATTACAGCACAATCCTCGTCTTCGCGATTAGCCAGAAGTGACATAACAGCAAAGTAAAATAAACCAAAATAAATCAATCAATCATGTTACAACCCAGAACTGTCCGTGATACAAATATCGACAATGATCTAACACTTTACAAGAAAATATTATGTAGTTTAAAATGTACTCACTCTAATATTATTAAAAAAATACTCTAATAATGTAGTTGCAACTAGCTTTGCGAACATCCAAAACATATCCTTATAAGATGTAGAAAATAAAAAAAGATTAATTAGAACTCCTGATAAACGTCTTTCTTGAGTTTCTTCATATTTCAATTCGATCTCCTTTAGCACGCTACGTCAGTTCCTTTCCTTTTGTAGACTCTCATCCCTTCGATTATTCCGCGACGGACATTTCTGCCCATAAAGTTCCCGCACATCTTTTCCACCACAAACATTGTTCATTTTCTTTCCTCTTTGCGTGACACCATCTATTACTCTCATTTAACTACTTTGGTTGTTGTGTTAGCTCGTAACAAGAGAAAGAGGCGTTCTCTGTGTGGATAAAGATGGATGTGTATACTTCGTGTCGTCAGTGGAGCAAGCGAGTTCATTTACAAGGGGACCATGTTAACAAAATTAATCCTCACTTCTATCTCGGGCCACGAAACTTTCAAGTACCCATTGGGAATTTTTACTATGGTAGTGAAACGGATTCGAGCAAGTGATCTTAGGATTCGAACAATGGATCTTAGGATTTGGGCAACGGATATTTCTCTGAACGTTAGTGCCAACCGTTCTACATTAGCATGCAATATTAATTGTACGAGATTATCCATTGTCTATTGCTTTAAACTATACTTATTCTAACACTACGTTTCGAGAGAGTACTTTTTCTTCTTCGTCTTCAGGTGAAATTTATTTTTCCGGTGGTGGGAATCGAACCTACGACAGACTTGTGGAGTATTTGGTTAGAGCAAAAGATTCGTAGTAAAATCACAGGTGTCTCCTAGGTTCGATTCTCATCACCGAGAAAAAGAAATTTCACCTGAAGGGAAAGAAGAAGAAGTACTCCCTCGAAACGTAGTGTTAGAATAAGTATAGTTTAAAGCAATAGACAATGGAAAATTGAAAATTAAATTTGAATGTCAAAAGTTTAATTTATATCGAAGAGTTATTTATTTCCATATTTATACAGGAAAAAACAGGTCATTTCGTTATTTTTTTAAATAATAAACGTGTGGAATGTTTGCTTTCATTTTAGTGTATTTTTTCTGTCCTTCTGGTCAAACCGTTCATGTATACAAGCACATAGGATTGTGCAAGGTGAGAGTTTTATACAGAAGCCAAGCTGAAATTTTTGTGTACAGGTCAAGTGTAAACATTGAACGAAACCGCGAAACCGTGGGGTGGTTAAAGTCGAAATCGCATACTGATACATAGCAGTAACAATCACAAGTAAGTTTTCTAAGCTTGTTTTTATGTTTGCATCCTCAGATAGGCTAATCGGGATTAGACCTACTGTTTTTAAAGTTTTATAGAAACCACTATGTGCCACTATGTACATCCACCGGGGATCGAACACCCATTGACTAAAAGGCGACGACGTTACCACTGCGTCATTAGAGAGACTACAACTAAGAAATGTACATCTAACAAAATCAAACCTACAAATATCTGTATTCTGAGATAGATATTCGACGCAAAACGCAAATATAATACAAGGTGTCCAGGCTAGAGGCATACAAGAATGTATGCTTATAAAGAAAAGTACGCATATTAGATATTAGAAATGTTATTGTATTGAAGTATACACTGGTATGAAAACTCTTAATGAAAAGCAATCCTACAATTCGTTTAGAATTACTTTCGAAAATATAGAATACCTATCCACCAATATGGTAGGTGAGCCAAAGGTAGCCCGTGTTCCCAAGGTGGCTCACTCCACGAAAATCATATTAGTATTTAACACAGCTAACAAATGGCAGTACATTAATACACCCAGTCCCCTTCAGGTGCACCATGCAGAAAAAGAACTGTCTCGGGCTGCCAGCAGCCATTATATTTACGTCATTGTGTAACCCCTGGCGTCGTAGGGACTGTGAAGACCAGTCCTCCACGGAGGTCGGCTATTCGTCGTTACTGTATGTAATGAAAGTCAATAATCAGAAGTTTGACACCAACAATGTTCTCAAATAAAATGTAGAAAAGTGAATAAACATTAAAAATATATTTTCTTGAGCACAATCATCATTTTCTAAGCCAAATATTAGCCTTGGGCCACCTTGGGAACAGATGTAACAGTTATGTAATATTTTTTTTTAAAAAAAAAACGAAGTTAGAAGCAATCTTACAAAATATTCACTTGGTACACTTTGTTAATTAATTATAGGAGTTATTTCTTTTAATTTCAGAAATTTATCTCTCATTAGAGATTTGTAAATTGCCTTAGAAGCTTAACTATGGCCATCTTAGGCTTACCTTCCTTACTAACACTTTCATGCATGTCACGGGCTGCTAATTTAATAAATAACTAATTAACTCAACTAACTCAACTGAGCTGAGCTTAGCAACGCAACAACGAAGAATCTCTCGCCTCACCTGCTGAGCGAATTAAACACTACATAAATTATAATACGGTCAGGATAAGTGCCTAACAGTCGGAGTTACCAAGAATAAACCTAGGAGGATTTGATTTTAAATACCTGAAATGACGTTACATAATACTACGGTGTTTCTGAATATACACATATATTAAAGCACAGATAAATACACAGTACATCTTGCCCTCTTTCACTCGATCTCACATTCATACTCTCATTCCATGGCATATGGCGACAATATGACAATTACAAAGGTTAGATTAATTACTACTTTGACCATACTCTTGCTATGTCTTGGCTACATTGCCGTTTACAATTTATCGTTTAGGATTTTAAGTATAAAGTGAATAATTGTTCCTTGTGCGAACCCCTTCTATCTTTTCTGAAGGTACAAATATAATTCAATGAGCTACTGTTTGCTGTTAACATAAACTCTGATCTTTAACATTGATTGTCCGCCGGAATACCGATGTCTAGGGATGCCATAGCACTGATTTAAGTTATGCAATGATTTGATTTACGCAGATTCGCGGTAGATTGGCGTCATCTCTCTCACACACGCACATGGTTGGATCTTACCTTCGCTGCATTCCCTCTGACCTGGGTTGGGTAAAAGTGGTCCTACAGTTTTGGAAGGCCTCCACACTCCATTGTTGCACCTCGCGGTTATCCTGGTTGGCGAAAGTGGATCAGTCGGCAGATCCATCTGGCATCATCGGATCCTGGCTTCACTCGTTCACTTCGCAGGGACGTCCAGGACGGTACACGTACACTGTCGACTCCATACGACAACTTGCGCAATAATAGGTCAGTTCTTCGCGGTCACTCGTAAGTACAGATACGTGACTTGGGCGATGAGACGAACATACGCGATGAGCCATTCGCGGTTTCACATGGATATCAAATGTTATTAACTTTCACTACTTAGGACGTTGTTTCGGACGATTGACACGGGTGGACGTGTCTGGCGTTACTCTCACATAACCACACGTATGTGCACGGATGCGTTGACGGCGAGGGGGAGAACGACCCCCTGGTTCTATTCTGCTCTACTCCATGGCTCTGAAACACTCACTCGAGGAAAAACAAGTCCAGACCTCGGGTCTGATTGTAACTCGCAGCTAGGTCGCGCGTAGCTCACACTCCGGTGGCGATTCTAGGCAAAACTGTGGCAAAACTGTGTCTCGATATTCCAAATCATCCCTTTTATTACAGATTTGAACGTGGTGACGCCCTACCCTCTATGATCAGGTGCTTGTTTATTGTTTCTGGTGCTTTGACCGTTGTCCTCCTATCCTGGTCAATGCTCACTTCGGTCCTTAACCTCTGGTAGCAGCCCCTCGCGCAGAGATTAGGCTAACTCTTCCTCTATTGTATTCGACACGTTCAGAGCGGCCAACTCCGTAGGGTTCCGTCTCCCATTCAATACAGCGATGAATCTTTAATAATTCATAACTCCCGTAGTTCTGCTCCGATTAGGCTCAAATCTTGGAATCAGTACTTTCATGATGTGGTCTTCCGCTGGTTAAAATCTCATCCAATTCGGTCCATTGGTTTAGAAGTTGCATTTTTGTTGCTATTCCCATAAGAATGCATGTAAATCCGAATTCGGGCGAAAAACGGTGGTTGAGCAAGCTAGTGCTGGCTAAGACAGTTCGCTAGACACCTGTATTCGCGACGGATATTAATATTACCAATTGCAATTAATTCCTACTAACGGGCAATTAGATTAATTACTTGTCACTCAATATTTGACCGTTATATGCATTTAAGTGGAATTTATTTTGTATGATTCCATCTCTTTCCAGAATTCAACGGAATATTAGAGAGTAACGGGCCGTGCGCCGACTATAAGCCTGGCGAGGACGACCTGCAGGCGTACGACTTTATTCGGAAATTCCGGCTCGATGTGCTGGAGACTCAATATCCTGGAGTGACGAGAGTGAGGGGGTCCAACCGGATGCAGACCGCCTACCGCCTCGACAGGGACGCAGATCTCACTTTACCCACAAGGTAAGGCATTAATTAATATTATGGGGTTTACCAGTGCTCGAATTGTACAGTCAACGGCAAAGATAATGGTAGGCAAATTGTCCATCACTATTTTCATTACTTTTTTTTAATCTACTTCCTGTGTTGATTTAAAGAATGAAACTACGTTGGCTCGAAGCAGGCATTGTTCTCTGCTTATTGACATCATTGTTTCAATTAATTGTCATCACATTGTGATGGCCGCGGTGGCTCAGTCGGTAACGCGTCTGACTACCATGCTAAAGGTCCCGGGTTCGATCCCCGGCCGGTTCAAATCCGGGAACTTTTCTAACGGTGGAAGTGGCCCCGGCGCCCACCCAGCGTCGAATAACATGGGTACCTGGGGGAAACCCTGGGGGGTAAAGGCGGTCAGGGGCGTGATGCTGATCACATCACCCCCACTCACGACCGGATCAAGAAAGTGTGGGGCGTTACCCCCACACCCCCTATACGCCTTCATGGCGTGGTGCTATGCACAGGGGAACACTTTACCTTTACCTTTTTTTTGTGTAATACAGACCGAATGATAATGGTGGTGGACAATTTGCCTAATGTTTCTATCGCCGTTGGGTGCACAAGGGACATACTGAAAGTAATGAGCAACAATTTTTCTTGAACCGAGTTTTGGTTTTATTAAAGAGAAACATACTACATCATAATTTACAGACTTTACTTTGGAACAAAGTCTCCATTTCTTTGCGCGCATTTTCTCCATCTTTCTGGAAGTTTGAAAATACCCTTACGGTAGAACTCCGTTCCAGCTGCTCGCAGACACTGTTGCACTGCTTTTTGTATGTCCTCCGTCATCTAGTGTTGGCCTTGTAACTGTTCATTCACAAAACTAAATAGATGATAGTCGAAGGGTGAAATATCGGGACTGTTGGAAGGGTGAGGCAGAAGTTCCCACACCATTTCCCCAATTTCCTCCCTGGTGTACTGAGCAGAGTGCGGGCGTGCGTTATCGTGTTGAAGCATGAGTTCCTTTCCACGAACGTTTATCCCGCAATGCCTGACGGAGCTCGTGAAGTGTTTGGATATAACGGTGAGCATTTATGGTTTCCCCAGGTTCAGTGCCGTACGCAAGGGGGGATTACGGGGTTTAACCCCCCCTTTGAGCTTGTGAAATATTATGAAAAATGCTGTGGAAAAAAATTAAATGGCCAAATTTTCACAGTCAAAGATCTGGGACAATAATATTACTATTATTACTTCTTCTAATACTACTACTACTAATAATAATAATATTATAATAATAATTTCAATTATTATTTCCATGCAGCATGTAGAAAAGCACAGCATTCCAACACACGCGTCTTTCAGCGTGATACCTTGAAAATAACCACGAGTTTATGAGGTTAGGTTAGGATAACTATGACTTAAAAGAGAAAAAGGTTGTTTTGTATCTCAGTTGCAACAATGTTCAACACACTGGCGTACGCAGGATTTTTTTTCGGGGGGGGGGGCTGGAATAGTAAATGTGGGAAGCAAATCGCTTCGATTTGGAGGGCAGGATGCATAATAAAGTATTTCGTATTTTTGGAGCTTTTCAGTCTATTAAAATTGTATTCAAAGACAAAAATGGTAATCGGGATTCACTTTAAAAGAGGTTTCGCATTTACACATTTTGATTTTTTAAAGTTCTTAACGGATTTTTATTTGAAAATTCTGATTTTATCAAAATTTCGGTAGGGGCTGGAACACCATCGGCCATCCCTCTACGTACGCCAGTGTTCAACGAACATGAATTTTTTTGTTTGTGAACAATGAGTATTAACTAAATAAAGTTATTGGTACGTTGTAAGAGGCTAATGTATAGACAAAGGCTAGGCGGACAAGAATACAGTCACCAATTCGCCTTCCCATTATATTGTTTACCACAGGTCGTTTGAATCTCTCTTTAAAATGTCTCACCTTGTTGACTAGACAATTATTAAAACGACAATAAGCTTAACTATTGTAAAATGTTTTGTTGGTAAGAACATCGAGATAATTCAGATGTGAATTATCTGGGACATTTATGCGGGGAAAAAGCCGGAAAAATTCCAACCAATTTCGGGAATCGAATCCGGATCTCCCGCGTGATTGTCACTCTACCGACCAGATCACCGCAGCTCCTTGAATGAGTTCCATACTTTGATTATTTCAATTTATTTTAATATATTTTCTTGTATTTATGGATCTTCTTCTCCCTTGAAATGTCTCACCTCGTTGACCAGACAATTATTTCGTAAGAAAGAAACAAAACAATGCTCCCAGGATTTGATAAAAATCGAATGACTGGAAAGTAATTTCGTTCTATTGTTTTCATAAATACTATATTTATGTAGATCTCTGCTACTTAATAGTAGTAGTAGTGGTATTTGTAGTATTATTAGTATAAATTCAGCTAATTAATTATTATTATTATTAATTAATTGTGATTATTATTATTTAATTAAAGTATAATAAAACAATGGTAATGTGAATTTGGAAAAAAGTTTTAGAAATAACACCCCCCTTGATGAAATCCTGCGTACGCTACTGCCCAGGTTGAAGATATTAAACCAGAATGCACCCCTCTGCAACCCTGGCTGGCAACCCTGTCTCTCGGCTGCGTAGAGATAACAACTTGCGTGTGACGAATACGGTACACAGCAGTGGGTGTACCTAGTGAGGCGTACGGTTGCATTGTGTGGACGACTGTGGCTGTCGGATCGGAACTATGGTGTAGAAAGACCATCAGATGAACATTAAATCCTGTGTCGAACTGGGCATGTTGCCATTCTATAGCCTCTTCATGATGCAGTGCACCGAAAGAGGGATCGTCTCTGGCGGACGAACAACTAGATTCTGCACCATGATAATGCCCCGGAGCATTGCTTGTTCTTTGGCCTCCATACTCACGGAACTTGAGTCCAGCTGATTATTAACTGTTTCCCAATCTGAAAAACGTGATCATGATACGGAAGTTCACAGAGTGTTAATTACAGGAGTTTGTGTCCAGCCAGACGAGAGGACCTTAAAATGCTCTTTCCCCGCGGCGAGCTGGGGAATGGGAGGTCTGTGAACTGGATGGTCGCAGGATGGGGAGAAAAATTAGCATTACGCATATGGTAGTATTATTTTACTAGTTCTCTTGGGAATATCAAATTTCGGATGGCACAGAAAAACACATGGACGGAAAGAGGACAGGTTAAAGATTTGATTGGCAGGCGGAACAGTCAAAACTTCCATTTGATTAGCCGTAACTTGAAGTTGCTGCGTTTTCCCCATAAGGAATACATCGTACTTATCAACTTTAAATAAGGGTTCCACTTGCAAGATGGGGAGAAATTCACACTCTCTTGTTCACCGAGTTTTAAAGTAGCTGTGGCCATCCCGGCAATATTGAAATAAATACACACCTACAGAAGGCCACCACAAATTGCTTGTAGGGCTGTTTTGTTACGTGTTACGGAGGCTGGCGGAAGTGTGTCGTTGCCCAAGGTGTCTAGTTTGGAGGCGGTGTTTCGTAAGAGCTTGCATTTCATGTGTAATAAACCTTATCAAAAACGTTAGGCTTATTCTTAACTGTACCATGTATCTCTATTTTGACTTTGTCTTCGTAATTGACCCGGACTATCGCCATATGGACGAAATACAACAGATATTTTCTCATAATTTATAAGCATAATTTTATAGAGTTGAAATATTCTCCACCAAAATTGTGGAAATATTTATGGAAACTATAAACACTATCATTCCAAAATCTTCTTGCTTATGACTTTGTAGAATAACCTATTCTATTGGCATGTCACCAGTAAATAACCATCTCAGATATTACCGTAAGGAGAATATTTCAAGTCTATAAAATTATAATTACAAATTATGATAAATATTTCGTCCATATGGCGATAGTCCGGGTAAATTACGGAGACAAAGTCAAAATAGAAATACATGGTACAGTCCAAAACCGAACTTTTTATGCTTACATGCCTACATGCATATATGTGAGAGCTTAAACTTGGATAATTATTTTTCACACAACAAGTGCTAAATTGCATAGAAACTTAACCTCAGATACTGCGTGAGTATATGTTTCCCATGTCTTTAAATCGGAGAAATATTATTAGGAGTTGACAATTATTATTTATGTCTACATCCTCCATTATAATGTAAGCAATCCATAAACTTCGATAGTTTAAGAATTTATCAGCATTTACTTTAAACGTAAAATGTACATTGAAAAGTATTTTTTTCACAAAATACTAGTTGAATATAGATAACAGTTAGCATGAATTAGTGTTGCTATTAAAATTTATGAAGTTTTGCAAATGTTTCTTCTTTATTAATGTAGTGCAGGATGTAACAGCAGTGGATTTTGTAGATTGGTTTCAATGGAATGAATCAGGTGGATTTTATTCTGTAATATATATGTGTGTTATATATAACAGCAGTGTGTGAATCATAGTATTATCAATGTGAGTTTTCATGTTTAATGTAGAGGTTTAATTCGTGGTAAAACTTAGCTGTTCAACAAAAAAGGTGCTGTTCTAAGGCAGTGTCATCGTACGTACACGTTTATGTTCAAACAAGGAATGTTTTTTTTTCACTGCAAATGAATCCTGTAGAAGTTAACACATGCACCAAACGAAAATTGTTTATCAAGGTTAGTTTTGGGGCAATTATATCGGTACGCCTTCCAATCAACCTAGCGTGTGATACGCACCCACTTATTGTATCATTTTAGGTGTTTAATATGTTTAAAATGTTAATTGTCTATTATGACGTAATTTGTTTTGTTCAATTGGGTAGTCTTTTATGGTTATGGACTAACCTGAAAACATTTAATTGGAAATTGTGAGGTGAGAGATATTATGGATGTTTCTGGAATAATGGAAGTGATTTTGGAAATGTGAATGTTTTAATTTGTGTAGTGGAGAAGTATTATGATCTAAATACACTTTTGTTTGTTTGTTCCTCGCCGTCGAGGAACAAAAGTAAGTAGTTCCATTGAGACTAAACCGGGGAACGTAGCAGGTGTAAACTTTTTGGCGCCGCAACGCGGGACTCGATAAATGTGTTTGAGTAGGGTATGCAGAAGCGTAATTTAAGAAGTGATCGTCGTAAGTTAAAAATTGATACTTTAAGTTGCTGTTCCGATAAAGGGAAAGCTGATGATGAAGAGGTCGAGTGCAACGATTGTAAAAGAAGCTTCCACTTACGTTGTGCTGGTTATCCTTTGCCAAAATCGCAGTATAAGGGGGAAGAATTGAAATGTCTTATTTGTAAAGAGAAGGGTAACAAAGGAAGTCCTTGTTTGGAACAGTTGTTTCAAACCCTGATGGAGAAAATGGAAATGGGAAGAAAAGAAGATAAAGAGGAACAGGAAAGGATAAGAAATGAACAAGATAGAAAAAGAAATGAAGATAAAGAGGAACAGGAACGAATCAGAAGAGAACATAAAGAGGAATAGGAAAGGATAAGAAATGAACAAGAAAGAATCAGAAGAGAAGATAAAGAGGAACAGGAAAGGATAAGAAATGAACTAGAAAGAATCAGAAGAGAAGATAAAGAGGAACAGGAAAGGATAAGAAATGAACAAGAAAAAGGAATGAAGAAAGAGGAGAATTGATGAAGCTGCTCAGTCAAGATAAGGAAGAATTATTATTTAGAATAAAAGAGGGGCGAAAGGAATGTAGAGAAATTAAGGAGACTCTGAGGAAGGAAATTGCGTGTGAGAGGCAGCAAGTAGCTGAATTAATACTAAAGCTGGAAGAAAAACAAAAGGAGGATTATGAAAAGTGGAACTTAGACTTGACACAGGAGAAAACATCTAGAGAAGCTAAAGAAAAGGAAATGGAAAATTAAATTGAGAAATTGAGGGGACGAATAGAGTGTGTTGAAATAATTGCAAGGCCAGAAGCAACACAGGGTTCCTCAGAATTACTTGATAATTTAGAGCTAAATCAGAGAAGGCAAGAAAGGAAACTTGAAGAAGTTACGGAGAAAGTCGCATCTGTAGATAGGCAGGTCGATCAACTACAGATGTTAATGGCAGGCTGTCGGGTTCTAGAACCTTCTCAAAATGGTGAAGCTGTATTTCAACCGGGAATGAACGGTTCAACAACGAGAGGTAATTCCAAGGGGAAGATGAGGAAAAGGAATCGTTACTCGTCAAGTTCTTGCTCTGCAGTTTCCTCTAGTTCTGAGGAAACTGAAACTAGGAAAATTACAAAGCCCAGGAAGAGACATAATAATGGAAAGTCCGAGAGATTGGGACAGGATGAGATATCTCGTGACAATGCCTATAAGAATAGTTCCTACAAATCTTTTCGCATGTCTGATGTTAACGCTCTTTCCAAGTTTGCTGGAGAGATTAATACTGTCTCTGCTGAGAGGTATTTAAAAGAGCTAATAACATACCTGGATCTAATGAATGTCCCTATGATGTTTAGATTGAAGTTATTGCCCTCTCTTATGGTAGGAAAAGCTAAGGCGTGGTTTGTTGCAAATGAGAAGAAGTGGAAGACTTTTGAACATTTTTGTGCTGCCTTTAGAAAACAATATGCCTCTGCTGATGCCAAGCAAAGGGAAATGCAGACTCTGAGAAACAAACGGTATTCGAGGAGCTGTGGCCTCTCACTTGAAGAATATTGCTGGGACACATATGGCTCTTATTGTAATCTTGAGGATAGTGTTGACCAAAGTGAAGCGCTGAACTTGGTTATTAGTCAACTTCCGCTGCGAGTGCGTCAGTTGGTACTTACTCGCGATCCACGCAACATGAACCAACTTACCAGCTTCTTGGGAAGATATGAGGCCTCGGAGCAACTTGAGGGATGGAGGAGAGAAAATCCGAGATTCGAGGACAGAAGAGCCAACCAAGCTAGAGTTAGGCAATTGACGTTCTCCAATAATCCACCCAATTCAGCAAAGATGCCTGCAGGTAACGGAAGATCTGATAATGAGAACTTCAGTGATAGCACTCGACCAAGTAACAATCCTTCAGGAGAAGAAAATAGAAGCGGGTTCTACAGAAGAAGGAACTGCGAGGGATCACAGCGATCTTCTGGAGAAGAAAGAAGAACGCCATTCCGAAGAAGTTCATATGGTAATAATAATTTCTCCCCACATCGCTATAACCGGTATAGAGGTAACTACAATTGGAGGAGGAAAGAAAGTGCTACACAGACGGAAGATTTCGATAGTGGAGAAACTAGTGTTAAACAATTAGATGTTACCACTTGGAATACGTCTGCCCCGTCCTACACTCCAAGAAACTGAGAAGCAGTTGTTGAGTTGAGTGGATGGCCCTAGAGTTTTGAAAAAGAAAATTTACTCCATTTTCATTTTGTTAATTTTCTTTTTATTTGTGGGAGGATGCCATGATACGCACCCACTTATTGTATCATTTTAGGTGTTTAATATGTTTAAAATGTTAATTGTCTATTATGACGTAATTTGTTTTGTTCAATTGGGTAGTCTTTTATGGTTATGGACTAACCTGAAAACATTTAATTGGAAATTGTGAGGTGAGAGATATTATGGATGTTTCTGGAATAATGGAAGTGATTTTGGAAATGTGAATGTTTTAATTTGTGTAGTGGAGAAGTATTATGATCTAAATACACTTTTGTTTGTAATAAGAAGTTTAACTGTGAGTTCTAGTGTAATATATTAACATTAGCATATCCTTATCTGATTTCCCACAACCTGAGGGCTTCATAGCAGGCTGATAAGACTCTGGCTCGCCGTCGAGGAACAAAAGTAAGTAGTTCCATTGAGACTAAACCGGGGAACGTAGCACGTGTAATTTCAACTCTCCCACACTGAACGTATGATGTGTTAGATTACTGACATGTGTAATGTTGATTAGAGATTGCCACTTCTGAACACGATGGTTTGGCAGAATAATCATCTCCTTAATTCTGTATTCACAGCGTAACAGTTGTAATTGGTACCTGCGCAACAGAAATCAACGACAGCATCAGTCAAACTGATTTGGGGGAAAGAAGCGATCAGATCACTCCAAGCGTCAAGGACTAATTGGCGTTGTTGAAGGTGCACTCTTGCTTTGCCCTATCCGAAAGCTCGTAAGTGCAGGTTGCACATGGTGTCACTTCCCTTGCAATTTAGCAAAATCCAACCTGTCTTACGTGTCGGGATTTAAATGGACTTTGTAGCACACCTTCCTTCCTCCACAACATGACGGAAACTACTGCACAGCCACCGAGAAGGTAGTAAGCAAGTTGTCAGTCACTGTATTTATTCGCCATGTTTTATGCAATACAAGGTTCGATACTAAAAGAATAGAGCTACCAGACAAACTTGTGTTGGCCATGGAAGTCGGCAGAAATTTTTGTGTGGGGGAACTTAAATGTAGAAATAACAAATAGCAAATTGGTAACATGATTATGATTATTATTATTTTATAATAATTATTATGAACTAATAAAAATAAATCAATTTTATTCCAAATATATTATCTTATCTTGGGGAGACTTTTGTACTGGTTTTGATTATTTCTTACATTTCACACAGTCAGCGTACTGAAATAAACAGTTGTTCTCTTTTGCTATTAACATTTACGTACCTCGTTCAAGAAAAATATCTAAAAGCTACGGGGAAATTATAATCATAAAGTTTATGTTATTTAACCTCTGACAGAAAGTTCTACTTTTTGAAATTCTGAAAACTCTTTTCTTTGGATTAAATGGTAGAATATGAAGAAACATAACCTGGTTCCTGTATTTTACACTTTCTTCGATCTAACAAAGTTTTTACAATACTTTGATTATTCTGTTCGAATACTAAGGAACTCAACTTTATTTCTTTTGTTAATAAAAGAAGTGAGCTTTCTGTTTTTTTGTAACTTGAAATGAACAACGGCAATTTTCAAGAGGTGGTCGACAGACCGATGCAACCCTCCTTGTGGTTGTAGGCACAGTACGATTCTTTTCCTTACAAAGATACAATTTGTGTACTATTACATATGCAGCCAGTAGATGGACGAAATTAGGATCTAGATTTGTGGGAGGAAATGGGTCGTATTTGGCGCAAGGTACCTGAAGAAAGAACCAAAGTGGAGGAATACTCACCGATAATTTTTGGAACCGATACCGATGCCGATATTTAACCGATTCCGATACATAAGATTATTAAACAGAAATGGGATGTTATTTTCTGCATGACAAAAAATAAATTTGGTATGTACATTTCTATTGCGAATGTACATTTGCATCTACAAAAGGTTATGTGAACCTAGAGATTTAACATTAGTACACAACCAGTTCTTTGAAATGCAAAATGAATTCCTGTTCTGCCAGATTCGACTTCAGAAATACGAGATTTACGTAGAAGCACTTCAGGAAGTAACCTATTTCTTCTCTTATCGCAAATCTGTTCAGCAACACTGAACACTCAATCACTGAATACTGATGCAGCAGGTATGCCCAAGTATTTTCTCAGCACTCGCTTCAGGTTTGAATATTCATTTTTGAATTTCCAATACCACAGCAGATCCTGGTTCAGCAATGTACTGTTTTATTTCCGATTTATAGTTAGGTTGATCCTCTGAATGAGAGTTTGCAATAATTTTATTACAAAACTCTACAATAATGACGAATCATAACTAAATTTTCAATAAATCTTAAAAAACTAGAATATAAAACTTATTAGAAGGTAAAACTCTAGTATAATCTTTACCGGTTTAAATATCGGATTTTTGCCGATTCCGATACCGATGCCGATATGTCAATTTCGGCCGATTTTCATACATCTGTAACCGGCTTCGGCACATCCCTAGTAAATATAATTATATCTGTAACTACCGTATTGGAACAGGAGATTGCCAGATACCCCTAAAAGCAAGGCTTCATATTTTCTATAATGCATCATATTCATAGAGGCTTACTGTGAATTATAACGAAATAGATGGGGTATTCCATGTGAAAGTGCCCCTGAATCTCAATTTAAAAAAATGAAATGCAATGCTGTAAGCTATATCCTATTTTGTAAGTGAACAATCTAAAATTGTCTTTTGGATAAAAATTCAAGTAGTATATATAATTAAGTTAAAAAGTAGAAGATACTTTACATACTATTCCTTTATTTTAATTTTTGGTTAACTTGCTTTTTATTGTGCTCCACCCATGACACCAAAAACATTTCATTTCCCCCTTAACTCCACTAGAATATTTAAAGGTCAATTACCTTCTCTCTTTATCTTAAATAATTTATTTTTTATTCGTTTGCCAATTGACAGAAATTTAAATCAATTTCGTATTAAGTGTAGAGTAAGTGTTTCGTCTGTCCCACTCGTGACACAAAATTGTTCACTTGTAGCTACAAATCTGGGAAAGTATTTTAAGGGTAGTTATGTTTAATCAACAGTATTAAGTTTTCATATTTCATTTCACAGAAACTCTAAGAAATATGTTACTTAACTATCAATATAATAGTTACTTTAATATCAAAAATATCGTTCGTGTGTCCCACCCATGACAATGGAATGCCCAAAATGTATTTCTAATCGAAGATTTCTGTTACAATGCGTGTTTTCTTTCTCGCAGGGACATTTTTCCCCTCGGCCTACCCGACCAATTCAGTTTCATTTGCACATTCCGGACGAGGAAGATCCCCAAGAGTCCCTGGCACATCATCCGGATTTCCGACATCCAGAACAGGCCGCAGTTCCTCATTACGCTGAACCCTCGCAGAGAGACGGTGGAATTCTCCATCACCAACTTCGAAGGGAAACTGCAGACGCTCGTCTTCAGGAAGGCTGATGTAAGTACTGCATTTCATTCATATTATGGATTGAAGATCTATTGAAATACGGTAGGTGAACCAAAGGTGGCCTAGTGAAGCTTCAAGGGCAATTTATGAATATCTCATGAGAGATAAATTTCTAAAATTAGAAGAAATATCTCCTACAACTAATTAAGAACATGTACCAAATGGATATTTTATAACATTGCTTGTAATTTTTTTTAAAAAAAGAATTAAATAACCGCTACATCTGTTGCCAAGATGGCCCACGACTTATAGTCGGCTTAGGAAGTAATGCTTCTGTTCAAGAAATCATATTCATTCATGTTTATTCACTTTTCTACATCTTATTATATAGAGAAAATTGTTGGTTTCAAACTTTTGATTGTTGACATGCATTGTAGACAGTAACGACGAATAGCCGACCTTCGTGGAGGACTGGTCTGCACAGACAGTTCATCTTCTGCATGGTGCATCTGAGGGGGACTGAGTGTATTAATGTAGTGCCATTTGTTAGCTATGTTAAATACAAATGATTTTCGTTATTTGGGCCACCTTGGGAACACGGCCTACCTTTGGCTCACCTACCATATTGTGAAACAAAATGAAATTTATCTATGTCAGTTTTCCACACTTAGCGCTAAAGGAGACCAAGTGCTATTTTTGGTATGTGACTTAACAACAATTCACGGAGTGGTGTTAATAGTTTCCAGCAGCGCTAAATAAATTCATTTTTAAATGTGCTGGTGGCTATGAACAACTTTCGATCTTGCCGAATTCCAGTCCCGGCCTTCATCATTATCATGTAATCATCATTCATTTCATCGTTTTAATTTGCAAAAATGGCAAATGACCACTCCAAAAATATAGAGTCCTTAACGTTGAAGAAGGATACATAAATGCGAGCAACGTTAAAAATTAACTTTCCAGTGCAATATTTTGAAATCAATGAATCACCGCCTTGCATGTTATCCTACCAAAATATTTTAAGTTCGTCAGAAACAGCAGGTGTACATGTTCTTGAGGTGAGGTTTGAATTCAGTGAACAACTTCCCCCACAATTCATTGCTCAAAATTACACACCGCCGCCATATTTCGGGCAAACAGATCAGACCTGGGTAAGCATTGTGTGTATGTTCTTTGTTGAAGTGATTCATGGTATAATTATCATGATCCTATGGGGATGTGTACGTAAAAATATTGCAAATTTGTCGCTGTAAGAAGGTTTTTTCGTATGTTCTTCTTAACACGTGTAACGACCTTGCCTGTCACTATTATGACACATTTCTGAGACTTTGTGGTTGACGATCAACCTGTATGTGCAACTCTTAAAAGGAATAGAATGAAATCGAATAATTTAGAAGGTTCGTGAAGATAGACATTGAGATGGATGTAATAATTTGTAAGTTTCATGTTAATTATTTTTTCAGTGTCTAAAGATATTAACGTTGATAAAACTTAATACTGTGTACAAGTCTGTTTTTTTTTTAATTAGAGGAAAGTATATGTTGAAAATATGTTTGAAGTGCGTTATTTGTAACAGTAAAACTCAACTATATCCTACACGCATAGACGATAGTGTAACTTAAGTTGTTGTGACGCCTTGCCTTAAAAAACAACAACTGAGAAGTCCGATTAACGGAAGTTAGCAACCTTAGAACAATTTACACACACCTCAATAGGTGCGTGTCACACGTACGAATCTGTTTACCTGACTTCATGCTGTTTCTTCCCAAGTTGAATATGATCCATTCAAAATCAAAGCATACATTGTTCTGAATATCTTACACAGTGCCATGGAAATGGTGTTGTATGAAGATATTGTTTTGTCTAAGGAGAGGATATTTTCATAGATTATGTGTGTACCTCTAATCTCGTGTGATAAATTCAGGTTTTGCTATCAACATGAATAAGTTCGAATATCAGTCCGGTAAAGGCATATAGTGATTCGGATACCACTTTAAACTGTAGGTCCAGTCCCGATTAACCGATATGTGCATAACGTGAACTTAAAACAAAAAAAAAACTAAAACTCAAACTCGAATATCAGTCACAGATAAATAAAATTTCCATACGTTTTGAAGAACTCCTGCAATATTTTTACGGCTGATGTTCTTCATTGGCAATCGAATCCAGTAATCGTATACTTTTTCAAGGAATTACCCTCTTGTTTATAGCACGCGTTCGATAAGAATCGTTTCTGATTCATTGTGTTCGTCTCTACTTTTCATTAATAAAAAGCTTGAACTCTCTCGCATTTGGTTGCTGAAACACGTGGTAATTCATGTTTTTTCTCCCGTTGTAGAAAATAGCACAGGTCCTGCTTCCACATGCATTGAATTTGTTTTTGTTGCACAAACATTCACCCCTATTTACTTAAGACAGTATACAGTGAATAAGACAGTACTCATTCCTATTGTTTTAAATATGCATCCTCAGGAAACTTAAATTTATGACAAGAGATAAAAAGGCAAAGCTCGTGGCTGATGGCGGCGCCAGAGTCACGTACAGAGATGGTGCTTCATTAGAGAGTTGTTGACAAATGGGTGGACCTTCGTTCTCACCAGCCGGGAAACCTCTTTGTATACAGAAAGCCTTCATTGTTACTTCGTACCAAACAACTTTATTTCCATGTCTTCACTTGTTCTTACCATACGTGGAAAGCTGCTATTACCTTTAAATTGCCTCTATTTTGTCTTGGGCAATTGCTTCACGCTGTTCCTCTCTAGTTTAGTTAAATTGAAATGTCACACTATTTCAGCGGCTTGTCCTATTTCCAATGCACCGCTCGAACAAACAACACGGAATAATTTACATATGTAAGGATCAAAACAAACTGTACTGTATAAATATGAGACAAAGAATTACGTGAGAGATTGGTAAAGAAATGGTGCCATTCTCAATTTCAAAATTTGATTTTGAGATAGCACAAGCTTTGTTCACAAGTTATCTTGATTCCATAGGAGGATCCAGAAGTTTTTCTGAAGAGGAGGGCACGGAATGTGCTCTAACAATCCATATTTATGCGTGTGCGTGCGTGTGTGTTCTACATTTTTTCACATCTACCCTTCCCCCTAATAAAAAAAACTGGGTACGAGCCTGCTAACAAGTGTATGTGGTCCACCACACGAAGGGAAAAAGCTGTCACTTGCAGCACTTACGCAAGTGCTGCAAGTGAAGCGCAGTTAGTTTGGAACGATGCACGCTAGTAGAATCGTACCCTTCAAAAGAACACGTGCACAGTATTCCCCGAATACCTTCATTTGTTTTGTGTCGAGAGGCAGAAACAGCAGAGCAGGTATGAGTGCAGGGTAAAATGGAGAAAATTCAGCACCGTGCAGCGACGGTACTTCGTGAACAAGGGAATGAAGGACATTTTAGGGAACTCTGCTCCTTCATTTGCCACTGTGACAAAGTGGACTACCGAGTTAAACGCGGCCGTAAGAGTTTAGAAGATGACTCACGTAGCGGAAGGCCAAAATTAGCTACGACGCCAGAAATGATTGAAAAGGTCCATGATATGCTGTTGGGAGGACCGTCGTCTGAAGGTGCTGAAGCTATAGGCATCTCAGGTGAACGGGTGTTTTGTATTTTGACGGAATAATTTGGGATGAGAGCAGTGACGACGCCATAAGGGGGGCCAGGTGGCGGAGCCCCCAAGTCAGACACTTCGCCCCCCCGCCAACTGAAGTTAATGAAAAATCGAATAATAAGAGAGTACATTTCTAAGAGTATGACGAATTTCACCTTTTCTAAGTGGTGTATTCTGCATGATATCACTTTTCCTGCTTATAATACCAACATGACTAACAAATATTAATTTGTTTTAGTATATATATGTGTGTGTGTGTGACTTTCGTTCAAGATTCGAGCGCCGACCTGGACATAGGCGATTTCTCATTCATTTACTATGTCCTGTAATCGTCCGTTTAACCTAAGTTCTAACCAGTTTTAAGAACTGGAAAAAGCGTTGAATGTGGATTGTTTTAAAATATCACGAACATTCTGAGGACCACAAAACATCATCTGTAGTACGGGCAAATTATTCCAATCGTGGGTCGTTAGTGACAATGCTAATTAGTAAAAGACATTCAAAGATGATTCAAGATTTGGTTTGTTGAGTTGGTGTTTTAAGTCCACCTTATGCACAGTAAGGCTAATCGGAACTGGACCTACAGTTTAAAGTGTCCCCACCGGGTATCGAACCCGGAACCAAAGCTGATCCCAGAAAACCGACAGTACATGTCACTTCTTGTGGATGCCTCGCGGGTTCTTACTATTCAGCGACTTGATTTTCGAGATGATCAGTCTGATGCAAACCTTAACAAAAGGAATTTCTTCGATAATCTTGACGATAATTTCAAAATGAGGGGATATTATTCGGAAGTGTATTGACCTTAAACCTTAAAATGCAAATTACACTAAAAATTCGATTCAAAACAAATTAATCTGCGTAATGTCCACACTTATTCTCAGCAAAATAAGCCAGGAAGTGGATCAGGTGAAAGTATTCGCACTGATGTCAGATAAAACAAAATACATTGCGAGAAAGGAACATGACAGATATTTGTATCGGGGGTAGGTAAATTAACAATTTTTAATATTTGTCACTCTTCAATCATTAGATGCAGATTTGCTCTTTCTCGTACATATCAAAATGGAAGAACTTATTCCCAAGAACTCCATAGTTGCCTGTAATTGTGTAGCACAAACATACTTTGGAGTGGTAGAGTGAGAGCTGCACCAGGGTCAGAATATTTCTTGAATTATGAGATAACTGTAACCTTTTTCAGATTTTTATTCTTGTGATAACATTTCCCTGAAAGGTGAAACGCAGATTTTGCCTAGAACTCTTCAGCTTTACGAAGATGGAACAAAAGTACTCCACTTAATGGATTTCTTCGAAATCCTAGGAAAGTATAAATTGACATTTCACAAGGTTCACACTCTAGTTGTATTCTCTGTAACAATTCTAGTTCCCAATGCAGCGTGTGAAAGAACCGTTTCGTGTTTGAAACCTTTGAAAAGCTTTGCTCGAAACAGGATGCTGGATACCAGCTGCCTCATTTGGCTATTGAGAAGAAATGTTAAGTTCTGGACGTACCGAAGGTAGGCAATGTGTTCTCCAAAGCACATACAGCAGAATTCTCCTACAGGAGAATTGCATTTCACTAAGTGGCTTTCGTTGTTTCTAATACTTAAAAATGTTAATTTCTTCCAACGTCATGTTTATTTTGGAAGGAAATTAAGCTCTTCCAAACTTTTTTCCCTGCATTTATATTATTATCTTATAACTTGAATATTTATATCAGTAGTTTCATCTCAAGAAAGATGATGAATTATAAAATTATAAATGTCTTACAATACTGAAATAGGCCACCAGAAACAACGTAACTTGCGGCAGTTCCCACAAATAAAAGGAAGAATTAATGCTTTTATTAAAGTGAATCATATGGAGATAAACTCATAATCAAGAAGTAAATTTAGGCAGTAAACGTCCACTCGGAATAAAAGACAAGCACAAAACACCATACATGAATATGATAATGATAATAATAATAATAATTATTATTATAAGCATTATTATATATTTATATACCGGGTGGTCCAAAAGTCCCGGAACGGTCACATATCGTGAGAAATACACATCGAATCGGAAAACGAAAAAATACGTGTTTAATAAGTGAAAGAAAGCTACTCAATGATATCACATTTGATTCCCTATTTTTATATGAAAGGTCTTGACGTGCAGATTCCGAATCTGCAATCGCTTTCACACTTTCACTTCAAAATCGCCATATCCCCGTTCCTAATTGAGCTAGGAGAATGGTTGATAGCTCGTTGGACTTGGAATGAAGTCCTCTTTCCGATTCTACAATACAAAATGGGGGTTTCCATTTAAAATTTCATAGTTGCCAACCGCTCCACCCCCAGGGGGCGGGGGTGGGGAATGAAATGTGTTATTATTGAATAGCTTTCATTAATTTATTATACACGTATTTTTCGTTTTCCAATTCGATATGTATTTCTCACGATATTGCAACGTCCCTCTAGTGCACTTCTTAAATGTTATTTACCACTGCTACAGTAATCTCAGGGGATGGGTTCTTTATTCGAGAATTCCAAATAAATAAAAAAGCGTTTTATAGCCAAGAGGATATAGTTAAATGCGGATCTATATTCTGAAAACTGTACACAATACATAGAAAATATATAGCGAAGCTTGTATATACATTGAAATATATATATACAAGGGTTGGATAAAAAGTAATGGCAACACTGCTGTCCCGTGAAAGGGGTGAGTCACAGCGCCACAAGCGTTTCATGGCTGATAAAGGAATGTCAGACGAGGAAGTCTAGTGAGTGGGAGCGATTGTATGTTATTCAGCCAATAACAGCAGTGCTCTGAAGCAGAGGACGAGAGTGCAAGCGCCCTAAAAATATGTTTACGCAAGAAGAACAACGTCACTCAGGCAGACGGTCAACGCAGCCTACTTCTGCACCTTCTTGCAACACCACCTTCGTCTCGCATTAAGAAGGAAGCGACGGCACGGTGTCCCATCATCCTGCTTGACAATGCAAGGTGTCACACTGCGAACAATGTGACGGCGCTCCTGCATAACTGGTAGTGGGAGGTACTGGAACATCCGCCGTATTCACCGGTATGAGACCGTATGATTACGACCGTTTTGTCAAAATGAAGGAACCACTGGACGAGAAGCACTACGACACACGCGAAGCCATCATACGTGCTATAGGGCGGTCACTGCAGGACATCGAGAGAGATGGACGCGCTGACGGTGTACGGAGCCTTCCATACGTGTGGCAGAAGGTCGTAGAGATGAGGGGCGATTACTTTGAAGGAACGTAACACGTGCTCCTCTGCCAATACAGTCAAGTACCAATTATACCAGTGTTGCCGTTACTTTTTATCCAACCCTTGTATATATGCTGATTACAAATTTACGTCGGTTATATTCTTCTTATAAATATATGTATAATTGAAAGGGAATTTTCTTCTTCTTTTCTTCTCACAATTTTGGGGGAAAGACTTCTTCTTCTTTTCTTCCTTCTATTTTGGTAAAAGGCTTCTTCTTCCTTCCTATTTTTGATTTGGGAAAAGGCTTCTTCTTCTTTTCTATCGTTGATTAGTGAAAAGGCTTCTTCTTCTTTCCTATCTTTGATTAGGGAAAAGATTCTTCTTCTTTTCTTTTTTCTATTTTTGGAAAAAGCTTATTCTTCTTTTCTTTCTTCTAATTTATTGTACTTGCCTTTAAAGCGTAATCTAATTTATTACATGTATGCGTTCGTTTTCCCCGCTTCTTTGGCATTATACAAACGACACAAGCTATACTTATAGAAAGATTAGGGGCGTCTAAACTGACAGTAGCGCCACCTCCTATGTAACGACCAAAAGGGGGATAGCCCAGGATCGCTAACAGCAAGCGGTGCCTATGGCCCAGTGCGTCTAATAAGGAGCGCAACCGTAAGTGCTTCGGGGCGTCTAATTTGACACAGCGCCACCGAGGGACGGACAAATACAAAAGCTGACGATGTTCTCTTCGTCAGAGGTATTAAATCAAATTTTGATCACTAGGATCAAAAAGGAGATATATTTCTGAATTCATTTGCTCACTTATTAACTTTCCTAATTATTTCATATACGAGCATATTTTTAATTATCTTAATTGGCTATATACAACAATATAATTTTTATACTCTTCCTTTATATATTTTGCATTTACTATAATATATATAATCGCTCTTTTCCGCTCCTAGTTTCTACTCTGCTCTTCTTTATATGGCGTGCTGCCATCTATCATCGCTTTCGGGAAACATTTCTTCCTTGCGTTTTTCATTGTGTCGGCACGTGACAATATGTGACCGTTCCGGGACTTTTGGACCACCCGGTATAATGTTTTCGGGCATTTTAATGGCGTCGTCACTGGATGAGAGAAATGTCTGCAAGATTAGTGCTGCGTCTGTTAACAGTCAATGAAATGCCACCGCGGATGCGAGTGTTTAGTGAATGTCTGGTCTCTTTTAAGAAGAACGCAACAGATTTTGTGGAAATATTCATAACTACAGATGAAATGTGGATACACTACTACACGCCAGAAACAAAATAACAATGAAAACATCATGATTAACCACCACAAAATAAGACGAAGGCTTTTAAATCGGCGAGAAAAATCATGCCGTTGATTTTTTAGAATTATTTAGATTATCTCCCAACTGGATCCACCATCAATGGACAGTACTATGCTAATTTTTTCGACCAACTGGACACAAATATTCGTCACGATTTTCTGCCACACCCCCATTATTTTCTTCCCCTGGCACCCTCAGACTCAGATATTCCTGGTGGAAAGCGATTTTCATCAGATGAATACGAGAAAGCAGCAGCAAAGGACTATTTTGCAAGCGTTGAGAAATCTGCGTTTCGTGGAGCTGGAACATCGCTGGATGAAGTGTATTACCCTCAAAAAGGAGACTATGTAGAAAAATGAAACCAAATTCAACAGGTAACTGTTTTTTCTTTGTCATTCTTAGAATTTTTCAAGCGACCATCGTACTATCCAAAGATTCGAAGAGAGCTATGAAGAAACGCTCCCCATTGTCGCATGACCAGGCGAAAAGAGTATGTGGGGCAAGCTGATCCAATGGAAGGACTGAGGATCGTGCATGAACCAGAAGGAACAGGATCACCAGGGTGAAGCCTGGCGGAGAGAACTTGCATACCGGAACAACAAGAATGAAAGAGTGATTCTTGAATACGTTTAACTTGTAAAGTTACGATGGGAAGTTTTATATGTGGAGGGAGTCCAACGAAGAATAAAATTAGAAGAAACTACAACACACACACACACACATGTAGTGTGATTGTGATGGTTTAGGGATCCGTCGTCAGGCACATCCAGGTCATAACACATCTCGAAAATCGGTTGCTAAGATCACTAAATCTGGCCTCTTAACCTAACAACGTAGGCATTAATAAAATTATAATTGTGAAGACAATGCATATTAGTCCGTTAGAAGCGTTAAGTTTGCTGCTATCAGCACGTTTTAGTAACCGATTGTTGCGGAAGTTTACGGGTGCATGTCAGAGAGAGGAGGTCAGTGAGGTTTCATTGAAGACACCATGAATGAGGAAACCTGCCTTTACCTCATGAGGGCCAATTTAAAACCAAGTGCTTGAAAACTTGTTCTTCAGGAAATATTCATGTACTATGAATCAGGACAAGAACCCTAAGCATAGGCTCATATTGTTTATGTGACTTTTGTGTAATTGATTCAAAATGCTACATATCCCTCTTCTCAGTTCTCAGACATCAACCCCATTGAACACTTGCGGGTAAACTTAAAGATGAACTGAGGGGGGGGGGGGGAGACTTGAAGAATAAGCTTCCAGAGAAATTAGAAAAAGTGTCGGGTTGAAAAAATGGGAAGTGAATGAAACAGGCGAAAATAAACACGAAAACTGAAATGCATGTTCAAAAGGTATTACATTTTTTTTTAATTAATTTGTTTAGGTGTGTGACTAAATTATTTAACCTGAGTAGCACTTTTATTTTGCACTTTAAAGCCTGAGGCAATGTTGTATTTTTGGATGTTTTTGTTATTTATTTTTAAATAAATAGAATGTTTTGTAATGTGCTATGAATCTGTTATCAACACTATGGAAATTCTCGCCTGTTCGAATATGTGACTCTCATGAGTGGGTAAATCAGTGTTGGTGCTACGCATGATTAGCACCTCCTCAAGGTCCAGTTAAATGAACTTGCCTATCATCAGCCACTTTGTGATGTCAAGACAAGTGTCAAAATGAAAATGAACAACTGCAGTGACTAAGGCACGGAACAACTTACCGAAAGGTCAGGAATCCTCCAGAAGGTTTATGCAACAATGCTTTCCTTTGCGTGGCTGGGAGTAGTTTCACGTGATCTGAGTGGGTAGTTGAGGAATCCCGAGGGACGAACAGGCTGAAAGAACCCACTGTGACATGTCTATTGGTATTCAGGCGTTTTACCACCTGGTCGGTTCCGATCTTTGAATTCTGAACGCTTGAGGTGAGGAATATTCTAGCTTCTTGCAGTGTTTTATGTCTCCGATCAGTGGCGTAGCAAGGGGTGGGCAAAGTGGGGGACCGGCAGGGGCCTCGCGTCCCATAAGGTTCATAAGATACATTTAATAAATAGATGTTTGAAAAATATATGGGAAAGGCTAATTTTTGTGGGCAATAAAATTAAAACATGCTGTTTTTATATCTGGCTTTATATTGCAGATTAACGTTATAATATGAACGAATACGTCAAATCAGAGACATAGCATACAGGCGGACTGGATCCTAAGAGTAAGGGGGGCAGAAGAAAGGAAAAGTAGTGTCGTATTTGTCATGGGAAACATTGACGCAAAAATTCGCGATAACTTGCTTGGGCATTTTTATCCATTTATTCTTTTCTTGAATAAAAAGTGCTACGTCTTGTCTATTCTTATTTCTCTTGACCTTGCACTACCAATTTTAATATTTTAGCAATAAATCACCCATAACCGTCACGGAGCAAGGTGTAAGGCATTTATGATTTGTTGACATTGAAATCGATTGTGTCGAAGAGCCAGCCTCGTAGCTAAATAATTTGGCAGGGTTGGGGTGTAGCCCGCTCTTCTCCCTTTCTACTTGCATTTCTTATTTTTTTTAAAAAGTTTCGCATATGTAAGAATATTTCAGTTATGTCTTAGTGCCTGAAGAACATCTCTAAACTACTTTGCTTAAAGAAAATTCCACCAGTGTGTTACAATAATATTCCTCTGCCAAGTGCAAATTTCTCTGTCGCATATTTTTAAATATAATTTTCGTCAGTAATTTATAATATTTGTTGATTTGATAGGTTACTAAAATCAGAACCTGTGAAAGAGAGAGCCAATCAGATTGTGCAAGGGCTAAATGGCTCATTTTATGAAGATTGTTTATCTATTTATTTATTTATTAAGGAAATTCCAGATACAGCACAGGTGGCCATTTTACACTGAAATTATCAACAATGAAAATACAATGATAGTAATAATAATAAGCAAGAAATATTAAAAAATAATAAAAGTAGCATTTATCAACAAAGTGGAGAACTTTTATACATATAAAATAGCAATAAAAATACTGAAAAATGTTTGTTCTGCAAATCTGTTCCCTGTATGTTTTTCGACATACATAAATTAAACCAGTGTGCAGTTGTCAAAACAGGAAAACCTTTGAAATATATTAACCTTAGAAGTGTATGAGCGGAGATATGTATATCGGAGAGAGACCAGGAAATCAATTGTAAAGTTCATTTTATGCTCGGATAAAATAATCGTGACTGGATATGCAATGTAAAGTGGTATCCGAATCATTCTGTGGCTTCAACAGGGCTTGAACACAAGGCGGAAGGGTTACCACTTAGCTGTCAGGAAGGCACTGGAAACAGTTTTAGAATGATAAAATAAGAGAATGAGCAATGGAAATATAAGAGAAAAGGAAGAGGGAAATGGTATAAGATATTTTGTTCTTTCATGTTAATCTATAAGAAGCAGGTTAGGCAAAGAAGGTAGTTAGAAACATGGAGTAGGAAAATGAAAGGGTAAAAAATAATTTGGAGAGACAGACATTACAACGTCCTACACTCGCACTACACTATGTTACACAATAGCAGAAGTGTACCCCAGTACGATAGATCGATCAGCAGTAGTCACAAAACTACAAGTTTGAGTTTGAGTTTTTCTTTTAAGTCCATTTTATGCAGAGGAAGACTAATCGCGACTGGACGTACAATTTAAAGTGGGATCCGAAGCACGTGTGATTCCACCTGGTATCGAACCCGGGACCCCTTGATTACATAACAGCCCATGTTATCCTATACGAGGATGACGGGTATAAGGGGTCCCGTGTACTTAACGGCGGAAACCGTTGGACCAAGTAGGAAGGTTGTTGGTTGCTTGGATTCTTCAGTTCTTCCTTACTGGACTGGCTGCTGCTTTGAACCGACTACTGAACTCTGTGCTGTATATTTTCTGCCTTTATATCTTCGTCGATGGCAGCGTCAGCAGGTGGTGAAAATTGGAACTCTTCACATGACGTCAATTTCAAGGTATTTACTTATCGTTAAATAATTACGAACAAGATTGATTTTTTTAATACGTAATACGTAAATACCTCTAAACTCCTCGCGTATTAAACAAACAAAAATAGACAGTGACACCTTTGCTGATATTGTTGATTTGTGCAATTAATCTGGTTATCTTTTGAACCAGTTGGCCAAAAAATGTCTAAGATCTAGTTTTTTCAAGTCAAGGAATCTGGCAATTAAATATTATTGCTCTTTTAGTCAATCAATTATGGATAGGAGTAGGCCTATGTAATTTACCAAAACGGCCGATTCCTGTAATAAGTACGTACAACTTATATCTTCATTCAATTTATTTAAATCTCAAATTTTGAGACAAAATATAACTTCCTGATGTTTTTAAACTGGAGATAGAATTCATGTTTATTCTCTAATAGTCTATTCATCATGTTGCAGCACAAAAAATACCAAAATGGTGGATCATTTTTCAGGAACGTTGTCAGGAAAGCACCTGAGACCAATAACTTCGTAAATATGAGCCGAATCTCCCGCACAGTTTATGAGTAAGTACCTCATACTAAAGTAATTGCCTCCATCCCTTGTGAGGGTTACCATTTTGTTTTTATAGCTAGAGAAATAAAATACAAATCAGATTTCGGGATATCGTATTAGTAATCTATTTCACACCAACTAACACTGTCAAGTTTCACGTTAATAAATTTTACACGTCTTCTCTTTCATGTTTCTAAGTACGGTATTTTGGAGCAAAATATCCTGTCGAAGTTTTTCGAGTTCTCAGTTGATTGTGTGCCATAACATGAAAATGAAACAGTAAAATATGGAGTTCCTACAGTTTACAAACACAATCATCTCATCTGAAACGGAAGACAGTAAATGAAAGGAGAAACAAAGCACTAGGCAGAGAAATAAAGTAGCAAGGCATTTTCATTGTTGAACAAACCCACAAACAACACGCCACAGACAGATAAAAGAGAACAACACAAAAATAATGTGACAGTGTTGGACAATAGGAGCGTCATTCTTTCATTTCCAACAGCTCAATACTTTGCAAGAACTTCCTCATTGGATACACAGCTCTCACATATCGTTGTATTTTAATCGAACACATGGATTCGTGTTGAGGGCATTTAGTTTTGCCACTCGAGACAAATTATTGGCCTAAGTGTTTACAAAGTTCTATTTAACCCATCACCCAAACAAACACTTGAAGTAGGCGTTACGGATGATGCTTGTTTTACCCCTCTCCTCTGCACATGACTTGAATTGGAAATGTACATATAAGGTATCGTCGCCAGCTGACGACTTGGACATCGTAGGACGATGGACAACCTAGATTATTTTGTTTCACCTCTGTAACTGAAAAATGTACGTGTTCCTACCACAATATCGAACATATTATTGTAGGGTAATTCAGTTTAAAGAAGTGTCGAGTTAGTTACTTTTAAAGTAATCCATTTTGCGTTTTCATAAACACTTCTATTTTGCAGTGACGGCGCCAAAAGGGGCGGGGAAACGACTGACCCTCTGGCCGATCAGTCCCCCCAGAAAACAAGAAAAACTTGATAAACCGAAACATGCATTTTTATGCTATTTAGGGGCATATCATATTGAATTGCCCTATCAGAAAATATTCCCGTTTCCTTTGCTTCCTCACTCATTTTCTTCTGGTGCCTTCACTTCCCCCTTCATTTCCTAGATTAAGCTTCAATTGAGACTGTTGCAAGATATGTAGTCACTCATTTCCACAACTCTGGTACTAAGTGAAAATATCTAATGTGTGTTTGTATAATCATCTCATCTCTCATTTTCGATCTTGTACTTCTTTATTTCTCCCTCCCTCTTTTTCAGACTCTGCTCTGAAACGATTTATGTTTGTTACCTTCCCTTCCCACTATATTTACCTTTCTCTTCTTGTCTCTTCTCCTCTCCTATTTTCTTCTTTCTTTTCATCTCTTCTCTTTTCTTCTTTTCTTTTCCTTCTCTTTTCTTTAATTCTTCTATTTTCCTTCTCCTCTTCTCTTACCTTGTTCTCTTTTCCTTCTTCTCTTCTTTTTTTCTTTTCTCTTTTCCTTCCCCTCTTCTCTTTCCTTGTTCTCTTTTTCTTCCTCACCTCTCTTTCCTTTTTCTCTTCTCTTTCTCTTCTCTTTATTTTTCTCTTTTCCTTCTTCTTTTTTCTTCTCTTCTATTTCCTTCTCTATTCCTTCTCCTCTTGTCTTTCCTTGTTCTCTTTTCCTTCTTCCCCTCTCTTTCCTTCTTCTCCTCTCTTTCCTTTTTCTCTTCTATTTCCTTATTCTCATTTCTCTTTTCCTTCTTCTCTTCTATTTGCTTCTTCTCTTCTCTTTGCTTATTCTCATTTATCTTTCCCTTCTTCTCTTTTCTCTTTCCCTTCTTCTCTTTTCTCTTTCCCTTCTTGTCTCCCTTTCTGCTCTTTTCTTATGCTTTCTCATCTTGCTTTCCCAGACAAGACAGACGGGTTGACGGAGTTATAGTGAAACCACAAGCAAAAAAGCCTGCGCAGACCTGTAACACCTGTGCACCGCACTCCCACGTGTAGGGGAGGGGCGAAGTGGAACATGCTTCTTTATGGCCCGAGTTGAACTGAAGGAGAGGGAGGTGTGCGGAGACTTTCCGCCGAAGGTTCTTTTGTTTGTGGTCGCTCTGTATTTACGGAACTCTGAGCGTAAATATAGAGGTCTATCAGAACAGAAGGACAAGACATTATTAACATTTGCTGTATAAAACTGTTGCTTTTTTCCTTACGTGTCCTTTTCTTAGCAGTTCCAATGAAATGGTACATTACCTGTAACATACGAAAATATCTCATCTCTTTATCATGAAGCATCTGTCTTCTCAGCTCAATCTTCAGCTTCTGGCAGCTGTTACTTAAAAACCTCCCAGGAAAGAAACTACTTTCCGCTATCCGATTTATTTCAAGATTTGTGTGTATGAAAGTGTGGGCGCAAAATTATATTGCATCTCATGCAAATCCCATGTTTCTGGAAACTCTTAGAGGAGCAAAATGATTCAGAAAGTTTGTGCGCACACATGTTTGTTCATAGAGTACAATAGTGAAAATGCAACGTCCAACAAGAGAGAAATTTTTGTTTTACCACTTTATGCTCCGATACACTGCACCCCTCCTGAATTTTTTAGAAAATCAAAATTTTCGAATGAAAGCAGTGAAGAACTCGTTAAAAACCAATGACTAAATGCAACTCTGCCTCAAAATGACACCTCAATACAATTTTTGTCTTTGAACAGCCTTTAGGACCAAGGTTAAAATGATCTTTTATAGAACGCAGTTATGTAATCCACCATTAGAATTCCAGGCCCCTCAGAAACAAATTCTGAGTACGCCAGTGCTCCGTTATCTTGAACACGAGGTAAGTACAAGTTCCTAAATTAGCACAGAATTAATGTTCTCGTAAAATAATATGTATAAAATAAAGAAAATATAAGTTATAACCTAATTAGTTTTTTTTTCATCATCTATTCTGTAAGCAAGGACGTATTTATGGAGGTCCAGGGGGTCTGGACCCCCCGAAAGACTCAGCAAATACTAATATATAATAATGAAAATGTACTTTTTAGCATTTGTTGTACTGTAATCGATGGTTATTTATTTCCTCTGAACTTGGAAGACAAGGATTATTATATTGGGATCATACTGCTTTGAAGTACAGCACTAAAGAAGATTTCTGCACGCCACTACTTATGAAAATATGCATAAAATATTAATCACGAAGTTTACTATTCGTCAACTGGATCCAACACCCTTTTTCTCTTACTCAATAAATATTCAATTCTTTACCTATTTGACATTAATTTCTATATTTTATACAAATTTTGGGCATCTTAAGTACACGCAAGCTAAGTAATAAATATGTGTTATATTTATGTTATCATGCCATCTTTTTTACGTATTCATGTAACAATAAATATGAAATAGTAAATTTACACATTTTATTTAATATTTAATTTAATTATTTTAATTTAAACATTATTATTATTATTATTATTATTATTATTGAGATACTGGGTTCGCAGCCCCCTCCCCCGAAAATATTTCTAGATACATGCCTCTCTGTAAGGTATCTTTCAATTCGTTTACTTCAGCGACGCTTCTCTATTGTGAACAGAGGTCTTGATCAAAGCAAACACGCACCTGCCTTTCTGGTCAACATCCAGGTTACCATAGACCCAGGTGCATTTATACCACCGCATCATATATTTCTTTTATTACTATCTTAAGGCGCATCTCTTCACCTGCGACCCGCAGGAATTGAGGGCGGCGCCCCGTTTATTGTAATGAAATCACCCACCCCCGCATTTCTCCACTTCTGAACCCAGGTAGAATGGATCCCCGCAGGTTGCTTCATGTGTGGCCACTGGAACACCTTCCATGCATTTAGAACAGTTGCTTTACACAGGACGCTCGCGATTTCCATATGGTTTTGCTCACCGAGTACAAAAGAATGCCGTGTGGACGTCTTAATAAATCAAGAAGTACAATATCATGTGGTGGATTCTGACTGTCTGGTGATTTTGTTTGGGTTCCTCAAGCAGCTGTTCACAGATGGCATGGGCGTTGCGGGATACTTGTTACCTCCACTTCAAATTATGTTATGTCCTCACAGAGTGGTCGGAAGATAAGCCTTGCTAACAGAATGTGGGTTTATGTATGTGGTAGATTGATATATATTTAAGGTAAGCAGGCATCCCGTATTAGCCAGGACAGTCCCTTTTTTGATATCTGTGTGATTTTTTTTAAACTTAAAACGAGACGCCAAAATGTTCCTTTATTGTGACAATGATTTATTTTCATAGAATTAATTACTCCACCAATAAACCTTCCCTACTATGAACTATGACATTGTTGGGTAGAAAATATTTCACATTTCGATTTCAACAATATTCTATGTTCCAATAAACTTAAAATATTGAAGTTCCTTTCCTGGTTTCCTGGAACTAATGCCACCACTGAACGAATGATTTCGTACGTAATGTTTCTGCAAGACAAGAACACTTTCACTACAAGCTTTGATTTGATTGATTTTGATTGGATTGATTTGTTGTTTTAAGTCCACTTTATGCACAGTAAGGCTAATGGGGACCTTCATTTTAAAGTGGGATCCGAACCACTATGTGCCTCCACCGGGACCCCTTAATTAAGTACACCGCAGGCTGCGTGCTTGCATACGTAACCGGGGAAGGCAATTTTAACAGGATTTGTAGTTTTTGTAACAGTTAATTATGACAACCTGGAATCATGTGAATGGTAAATAATATTATTATTTCACTCATTTTCGTTCCTTTATTGCTCACAACCGACAAGTTCTTTTCACTTTACGAAGAGGTCTACAACGCGCCTGCTCCGCTTTTTATTCAGATATTTCCCCCAACCCGATTGCCAGTTGACAACATTTGTATGTTTTTGGAGAGCTTATGAAACGAGGAAGTTTTTTCCGTAATTTTTACGCTAAGTGTGTTACCAATTTTTTGAGTAATCCTCTTCGATTTAAACGATAATTTACAAATTTCTGTGAACCAATGTGGGTATGGGAATTTTGGGCATGCATTTTTTTCCCCAGTAGTCACTCATTCGTCAGCTGTTAGCAACGTGTCGATTAAGTGTCCAGGGTGTAGTATTTTTTCTTACAATTAGTAGTTTTTTGGTCGCAAGTCGGAATATGTCACGAAAATCTACGAACTGCAATAACTCGAAACCCATTGATTTCGGACCCCGGTGCATAGGGTCAAATTTGTTGCAAATGTGCTCTAGTATTACCCCTTTCCAGGAATAGGTCGAATTATCAATCACCCTGTATATATAATGCACTGCATGTTGCATGTACATGATCCAGAAGGTGTCGAGAGGGGAAGGACTTGGTACACCGAACGGTAACGAAATAGTAGGCGAATTATTCATCACCATTTCATTTTCTGTTTTCACAATTTGATGATAATGATTGAAATCAAAAACGTCAATAAGTATACTTATACTTATAGAGAGGGCATCTTCTTTGAATCAACAGAATTCTATTCCTAAAAGCAACCCAAGATGTAGAATAAATTTTCTGGTTGTAACTTTACATCCCATTGGATGTAGTACAGGAAGAAGTGTGAAGAAGTACGTACCTTTAAATCATTGCATTAGAGATGACTTTGCACACTTCTTTTTAATTTCAAGCTTTTAAAATCATTAATCTGTATCTTTCCCACTCTCGAATTTTCTAATACTTTAACTATTTTATTTTTCGTTTTGATTTTCTTCCTGAAATTAAGATGTAAAAATGTAGTATTTAAATGTATTATTTTGATCGTACGAGCAATAATTAAGGGAAGCTATGTGAAAGATATGTTAATAAAATTTGACGTTTAAATTAGTGAACACTTTTAATGTACAGAATATTTCTGTTCTGACTTGTTATTCTCACGTTTTATGTAAACATAAAAATGCGTGTAGTAATTCGCATCTTTTTGTACAACATATTAATTCGCTATTTTGTATAGGGCATACTAGTATCTTTAGTACTACAATTTTGCCAACCATCATAACTTTTGGTATCAAATGATTTGTAAACCTATAAGTTTCCTGGTTGAAAAAAATAAAAAATATTATTTTTTGGGTTATGAGTTTGCTCCTAGTGTAGCTACCATGTAAGGAACTGGCCATGTAGGCCTTGAAATCGAAATTACATCACATTCTGGCCTTCGTGGCTATTTGTGTTGCGAGTTCCCAATCGAGTTGCATGAAGTTGGTAACTTCCTTTTCTTTAAGATTACATTATAGACATTAGTAATGGTGACGAACTTCCAAGGGAAACAAACAAAAATTTGTACAATTTGGAGCATTTTTTTAACGGGGGTAATATACGAGCCCGAAATGATTTTGATTTACATTTATGGATTTATTTCTTTCGCTTGTAGAAATATTTTGAACCTCTTCATTCATTCCTCGAGCAATGACAAAAATGCATTACTCGCCGTCGTAAAGAGATAGTGTCGTTGTTGAATGTTGCAAGGGGTAGATATCCAGCATTAATATTTTCTTCGTAATTTCAGAATCACAAAACTTAGCAAAGGCCTCATTCGTTGGCTGTACAGTAGAAAGTATTTGTATTTTTGTCATTTGGCGTTACTTTTCTGCCACAATGAGGATGAGTGATGATATGATAAAATTGATGAGGGAACACTCAGTTAGTTTATTGAGTTTATTGAGCAATTTTCACACCGATAGTACCCCTGGGGGCATTGGTGCATGTACATAACAAAAGACACGTTAACATCGCACATATATATATCTATACATCAATTTGGCAATTTTTTTAATAATAATATAACATAATATAATAGTAAAACACACAATGACAAATTATTTGTTGAAGTGAACTAGTGCTGTAAAAGTACATGTTATATAGTGTATATAATCTAAATTTATTTTATAAAGTTAGTTAATTCTTGAAATTCTTGAACTGAATATAATGTGTATTCCAATAACAATTTTTTCACTTTACTTTTAAAGATTGTGGTTCTCTCAAAATTTTTGTAACTTTTTGGTAATATATTGTATAACTGGATGCCTGAGTAAAAAGGTCCTGTTTGGAATGCAGTTAGCCGCACTTTGGGAATGTGGAAGTTATCTTTTTGTCTGGTATTGTAATCGTGAGTGTCTATGTTCCTTGGATAGTTCGATTTTGTTTCGTGTATGAAAGTAAGTGTTTCAAGTATGTACAGACTTGGAAGTGTTAATATACGTAATTTTTTGAAAAGCGGTTTACATGTATCAGTTTTATGTGCATTTGCCAAAATACGCAATGCTCTTTTTTGAATTTTAAAAATCCTCTGCGATTGAGCCGAGTTTCCCCAAAATTGGATACCGTACCTCAAAATACTTTCGAAGTTTGAGAAATAGATATTTAGCAAACATACTGTATTGAAACTATTTTTTAAGGTTCTTAATTGGTAACATACGGTGTTTAGCCTCTTGCATAAATGATCTATGTGAACTTTCCAGTTTAGACACTCGTCTATAAATATTCCAAGAAATTTTGTATTGTTAGTAGCTGTTATAACAGCATGCCCTACTGTGAAATTATATTGCTTAATAGAAGAGTTTTTGGCTCTAGATACACCAAATTTTATTATATTAGTTTTTTCGTTGTTCATAGAAAGTTTGTTTGCTGAAAACCAGCAAGAACAACCATGCCCAGACTTGGATTCGGGACCCCTGGAATCGTAGCGCGCTGTGATGCTCAGTAATTGTTTGATCTTGAACGGGCTCGGAAGGACCGGAGCGGATCGGAACGGCGTTCCGGTTCGATTGATTGATTGATTGACTTGGTGTTTTAAGTCCACTTTATGCACAGTAATGCTAATTGGGACTGGACCTACAGTTTAAAGTGAAATCCGAACCACTATGTGCCTCCACCGGGTATCGAACCCGGGACCCCTTGATTACAAGGCGGCGACGCTACTATTGCGCCATCGAGGAGGCCACGATTATCTCATTTTATTATTAATATGTTTTATTTTTTTAGATATTTAAATCAATTTCCCTTTTCAGTGTGAACTAAATTGTTAATACTCTGTAATAGTACACATAATAGCATTCATTTAAGCTTCCCATTTAGGTACATGGAGATGTGCTGTTGCCGCGAGGGGCTTAGCAGAGTATGGCGTAACTCCAACCAGCACTCAATCTGCAGTATATCCTTTCTTCTTGAATTTTCCTTTTTCACTGCTTTTCTGTAGTCCTTTCCTTATTTGCCCCAGTTATTCAATAATAAAATTTGGAGTCATTCAAACAATAAATTTGATACTTGATTACATGCGAAATAACAATATGGAAATCTCACTTGCACAAATTCTTAAATTATAAATTATTATAAAGACAAAGCATTGAGGTACATTTTATTCAATTTTTCCCCTTTTGGGCGAGGTAACTACCATTCACAATGGTTTAAATACAGAAGAAGATTCCAGAAGCCTCGCGTCCAATGTATTTTGCATTATTTGATGGTAATGAAAATATTTTAATATTAATTATTATCAATTTTAATACAGCGCATAATTTCAATGGACCTTAACCTCGTCGCTGTAGTAATCAGAATCAAAAGAGGCAATAAACTGTTAACGAAAATAAAGCGTTCTGTTTCGTGGAAATGTCTTTTTCGATCCGTGGTTAGACTTGTATGTAAACGGAGAAACAAAACACTTCCAGTGTACATACACCATACATCACTTTCTTTTTCTAAATCTGTAGCCTGGTAGTCAACCATAGTATTTTATCTTCTCTACGTGGGAGACGTAATGCATTCACTTTACGTGACGCCAAACTCGTAAATTTTCAGCCAAGCAAGGATCGACTCGAAAGATTCTTGACCTGTGAGAGCATCTTCCCGGTACGCCACATGACTCGCATTCTGACCAGTGTTGCCACACTCTGAAGGCAAAAATTCCCTTTGCAGTGTGCAAAATTTCACTCTTTCTCCAAATTTTCCCGTCACATTAAAATCAACAAGAACAGTGATAATAATAGAAATAATAATAATAATAATAATAATTAGTAGAGTATTTTCGTCGGCCAAGCCCAAGGTGTCACATGAAAAAATGTATATGAAATAATAAAATGGGCCAGATGTCTCAGGCTCTAATCCTAGTCAGGCATGAATGTCACAGACAATAAAAATTAGACACCTATGTCCTGAAATACTCCCTTCCCTGCAAGGCGCTATGTGTGTTGCCTAACTCTACGGCGATAAGTGGGTATTAATAACACATTTTCAATGGTAACTTGTACCACCGCCGAAGAGTTAGGCAACACACATAACACCTTACAAGGGAGAGAATATTTCAGGATCTAGTGTCCCATTTTTATTGCTGGTCACTGTAGACTTGTCTCTGTTCAATTGTCCATTTCATATTCATAATAACCGTTGTTATTAACTGAATATATAGAAAAGTGACGTAAAGTAATCAAAACAGAAATATAAATATATATTTAGGTTCATACTCAAAGGAATAGAAATAAGCTGTTACCAAGGACGGATGGGGGGGGGGGCAGGCCCACCCCTAAAGACTTAAGTACTAAAATTAAGTAATGAAAATAATGAATAATAACTTATCTAAAAATAAATAATAAAAATATACTTGTTGTTTATTCGAGTGTTATTTATTTCAGCCGAAGGCAAGGATTATATTGGGATCATGCGACTTTGAATGAGAGTTCCAAAGAAGATTTATTACTACTTACAATAATATGCATAAAAGATTACCAGCAACTTTACTTTTCATCAACTGGATCAAACATTATTTTCTGATATTCAATAAATATTCAATTCCTTGTTTATATAACATCAAATTTCCTTGCCATAGGTCAGTGTTCTTTTTTTACAACTGTTTCCGACCTACGTAAGATAGTCATTATAATGACTACGTGCTGTTACATCAGCATTCTTAACCCGTCTATTTACCTATTCTTGTAATAAAATATAATATTAAGAAATTGAATATTTTAATTACTACTATTATTAATTATAATTATTTTAATTTAAACATTATTATAATGATTTTGAGGCACTTGGTTCGGCTCCCCCCTCAAATTATATTTCCAGATACGTGTCTCGCTCTAACAACAGCAACAAAAAAGGAACGATATGCAACTAGAACCTATTATAATTTTGCACTAATAATGGGTCTGATGTCTTCAAAGTTTCCTGAAAATTTTAATCAAATTTCCCTCCAAAATGGGGAAATTTCCCTTCATGTGGCAACACTGATTCCACAACCGCATTTCACGTGAACCTCACTCTGCAGGCCCCGCCCAATGCACTTCCATTGTCGTGTCACGAGGTGCAATAGAATGTCGCCGTCTTCAAAGGGGGAAACACTTTCCTCCGCAAATGAAACGGCAACATAAATAACGCAGCTAAACGCACGCGGACACGTGGGTAGGAATCTGCGCATTCGCCTTTTTAGCATATTCTGGGGGAAGGGCACCTGCATAATGTACGAAGTTAATGTTTATTCCGGTTTTGGTAGTCTCCTCTTCTAAAGAATACTCCGTGGATTGGAATTCCAGAGAAACTAACATAGGCTATACACATAAAAGGGCCTTTCCTGTAGCGTACTGGTAACGTTGTCGCCTTGTAATCAAGAGGTCCCGGGTTCGATACCCGGTAGAAGTGCATAGTGGTTCGATCCCACTTTAAACTGTAGGTCGAGTCCGATGAGAATATCTGAGCCATACAGTGGACTTAATACAACAACTAAAGCCATAAGTCTCTAAGGCCAGAGGGCAGATCAATATAATTTCCGTAAAATTATATTTTATCCTGTATCTTACGTATATATATAGCCCTATATTATATATATATATACACATATAAGGCGGATCAAATGAAAACGGAACAGGGGATACAGAATTAAATCAACAAGGTTTAATTCAAATGTAATCTCCAAAGTTACACAAACACTTGTCACCAAGCAGTGAATACCCTGGTGGTCGTAGAACTCCTTCGGCTGTGAACATTGTCCATGACTTCATTGTCCGAGTGGAAGCGCCGATCCTTCAACGCTTTTTTCAACGGAATAAAGGTATGGACGTTGCATGGCGATAGATCATTGCTATACGATGGTTGTTCCAACACTGTCCACCCAAACGTCGCCAACGTATTCATTGTAACAGCTGGCGTACGTGGCCGCGCGTTGTCCTGCAGCAAAACCACTGCAGTGGACAATAGGCCGGGTCGTTTGGCCTTGATTGCTGCTCGGACGATACTGCTGCCCAAGCGCCTACGTATATCACGTGCTCAGGCGCGACTATCTAGGGTGAGTCCATTATGCAGTAGGGGTTTCCTTCCTTACCTCCCGCTCTACCTCTACACAGGGTTGTCGGTCGCCACACACATAGTTTATAAAAATAATCCAATACATCCACTATTCCGTTTTCATTTGATCCACCCTCATACATACATACATATTATATATGTATGTATGTATGTATATAAATACATACACACACACATAGTGGTCAACCAGTGGTCAACAACGCGCTACGAAGCCAGAAATCCCGATTCAAACCCTGATTAACTCATGGATGTATCATTCCGTTTGTCGCATCGCGAATTCATTATCTATCATCATCATCACGATTAACCAAGAGATAGACAAGCGCCAAAAAAAAAACAAATAGAAATGATGAAAGATGTTGGTTAATGTGTGTGTAAAGGTAAAGCCGTTCACTGAACGTTGCAAGAAGTCATTGAGGCTCGCAGGACTATAGGATCAACATATTCACCACCTCGAGATCATTGTGGAGGTGATGTAATCAGCATCAAGATCCGACCGCCTTCATAGTGGCGCCTGTATACTTATACAGACACATTCACATAACATTGCCATACATTCTCCAATATATTGGTCAGTAGAGTAGGAGACAGAAAGTAAATTATTTATGAGAGTAGATTTTGTTATTTATTGTCGATTTTCTGCCACTTTTAGCTTATCGCGACAATCAGGATGAGTGATGATATGATGAAAGGGACACTCAGAAAAACACTCATGCCTAGGGCGGGATTCGAACTCGGGACCCTTGACGTCATAGCGAGCTGTGCTAGCCACTCTGCCGTGGAGGTCGGCCATTTATGAATAGAAAACTGCTTACTCAGATGCATGATTTTACTGACTATAAATTTATTACAACTATTGGTGTAGAACAAACCAAATCTGAAACTGCTAATGTGTAATGTCCATAGCAATCTGCATTTGACACTCCAAAATTATATTTAAAAATTATAGATACTGCTCTTCTTCATTATATCTCCCACATTTTTTACTCACATTTACATTATAAATATTGGATCCAGAAAAGACTACTTTTAGTTTATGAGTTGCAACGAAACTTTTTCTGTTAAGTTTGTTAGGTTATAACGTGTATATTTGTGTTGTTCTACGAGACATATTTTCACTTTGCGGTATTAGGTGTGTACACGTTTATAAATTACTAGTTCCAAGATTTGTTCAGAAAAAAAACAGACGCTTGTTTCGGATTTGTGATTTACAACAATTAATAAATATATTTTTAAATAAAAAAAAATAATGACATAAATCAAAACCTTAATAGATACGTTTTACTCGTACATTGATATTAAGGATTAGGTTCAACTGATGAAATGTGATTCAAATCATTTTTAAAATAGTATTAAATTAATGCACATATGGAAAAATAAAGACGTCACATTTTCTTAACATTAAAAAAAAACTTGGAAGAACGAAGAAAATAAGGACAAATTCAAATTGCAAATAATATGACATTGAAGGCTTGCATTGATGATGGAATAATAATAATAATAATCCGTTGCGCAACAGCCCATGAAGGGCCTGGGCATACCTACCGACTGCCGGTCTCCCTCCCACACTTTCTCTCGTCACCTCTAAGCGTGGAGATCTTCAACCAGTATTGGAATAGTCGGGGGGTCAGCCCGACGTATCCCCAGCCGTTATAGTAGGTCTTCTCGACCGGATTACGCTCACTCACTCGGAGCTCCCCAATTTCCTCACGATGGTGGGTTGCCACCGGCCCTATACGTAGGCCGAATAAATTCCGACCAGAGCCGGATTCGAACCTACGCCGTCCCGCAGCGAACGATCTCAAGACGAGTGAACGCCTTAACCCGCTCAGCTACGGAGGAGGACATTGATGATGGAATACACCTTCTAAATTGAGAAGCAAGAGGTTAATTATTTTGTTAATTGACGTAATGTGTGCCATAAATTTTAAGTTGTCACGAGTATGAAATGTTTTAATTATGGATGACGTTGGAAAGCGTAAGACCTAGTCAAACATGATGTAAATCATTCTAGAATAAACTCTGCTTGTTTTCACTATATTCAGTTCAAATAGTACAACCAGATGGAATTAAATGTGCGATTTATTCTCATTTACGTTCCTTATATTTCCCTAAATTGGCTCATCAGAGTTGGAAAGGAAAATTAGGAATAACAAAAAATAATATATTTTATTCATTTTGTTGGCAGCCCTTAAATGTAAAACTTCCACGTTTTTACATAACCACAAGCAGCTAATTTTTCATCTTCAGAAATGCCTTGAAACCGCACTCAACAATGCTATAAGCTGTACTTGTTGACAGCGTGCAAGACATTATCTTGACCATTAAAAATTGAATCCAATTCACAATCTTTAGGTGCTTATGAAGTATTGTTCATTTCTGCATGTTCTGTTGTCAAATGTCTCACAACGATCCCGTTTTGCGTGATGGAAAGAACAATTCCTGGGTTCAGTGGCGTACGCAAGGGGGGAGGGGTTACTGGGTTTAAACCCCCTCTTGAGCTTGTGAAATGTTATGAAAAATGCTGTGGAAAAAAAATTAAATGGCCAATTTACCACAGTCAAAGATCTTTGACAATACTATTACTATTACTACTACTACTACTACTACTACTACTAATAATAATAATAATAAAAATAATAATTTGAATTATTATTTCCATGCAGCACGGAGAGAAGCACAGCATTCCAAACACATGCGTCTTTCAGAGAGAAAGCCTTGAAAATTAACAAGTATTCTTGAAAATAAAATATGAGTGCAACTATGATTTAAAAGAGAGGAAACTTGTTTTGTATCTCAGTTGCAACAATGTTCAATACACTGGCGTACGCAGGATTTTTTTTTCGGGATGGACTGGAATAGTAAATGTGGATAGCACATGCCTTCGTTCTGGAGGACAGGATGCATAATAAAATATTTCGTATTTTTGGAGCTTTTCAGTCTATTAAAATTGTATTCGAAGACAAAAATGGTAATCGGGACTCACTTGAAAAGAGGTTTCGCATTTACACATTTTGATTTTTTCAAGTTCTTAACAGATTTTTATTTGAAAATTCTGATTTTCTCAAAATTTCGGTAGGGGCTGTAACCCCATCAGCCACCCCTCTACGTACGCTAGTGTTCAATGAACATGTATTTTTTTGTGTGAACAATGAGATTTAACTAAAGAATGTTCTTGGTTCGTTGTAAGCGGCTAAGGTATAGACAAAGGCTAGGCGGACAAGAACAGTCACCAGTCCGCCTTCCCATTGTTTACCGCAGCATGTTTGAATGTCTCACCTCGTTGACTAGACAATTATTCAAACGACAATAAGCTTAACTATTGTAAAATGTTTTGTTGGCAAGAACGGAGAGAAAATCCAGATGTAAATTATCGGCGAGATTTATGCCGGAAAAATTCCAACCAATTCCGCGAATCGAACCCGGATCTCCCGCGTGGTTATCAGACGCTTTACCGACCAGACCACCGCAGCTCCTTGGATGAGTTCCATACTTTGATTATATTAATTTATTTTAATATATTTTCTTGTTTTTATGGATTTTCTTCACACTTAAAATGTCTCACCTCGTTGACCAGACAATTATTTCCTAACAAAGAAACAAAAAAAATGCTCCCAGAATTTGATAAAAATCGAATGACTAGAAAGTGATTGTTCTATTGCTTTCGTAAATACTATATTTATGTAGATCTCTACTACTTAATACTAGTAGTAGTATTAGTATTATTAGTAGTAATTCAGCTAATTAATTAATTATAAGTAAGTAGGTTTTTTTGACCTATTACTAGGACGAGAAAGTATGAGCCCCCCTCAGACTGATTTGGCTACACTTAAAAGTATGTCAAGATGTCCATATGAGCTTATTGCTCAAGTGTGCTACTCTGTCTAACCCAAGACTTTTGTAAAAAAGCCCTCGGGGATTTGCCGTGAAAGTATGACCCCCCTCACATTGATTTGGCCATGTGTACAAAAGTTGCATGTGCTAAATTGTTGTCCATAAGCTTGTTAAAAATATGCCCCTCTTGATATTGTTTTGGCTACACTTAAAACTAAGCCAAGATGCTCATAAAAGCCACACCCACACCCACCCACACATATTTACTTCCGGTCCACTTCCGGTTTACTTCCGGTCAACATCCGGTTTACTTCCGGTTTACTTCCTGTCCACTTCCGGTTTAAGTTCAGAGTATTAATATGTTAACCCGAATATTTTAATTGGACACCTGCCCCAACTTGTTTATCTAGTACTAGGACAATGTAATATGCAGAAGTCTTCTAGAATTGCTCCGTGACTCTCTCATTTCTTACATCATAAACATATGATTTTTCACCTATAAGAATAACACTACATATAGTGTCGGCAGGGAGTGTATCATGGAATTCACAGATAATTTTAATGTTTGTCCTGTCATTAACCACAACCTGTTTCCTTTTTGAGGTGTTGATGACAAACATGGGTCTCTGTGCTTTGAATTCATCTGGTGAGTAATACATGTCGGTATTCCCGGTTGTAACTCTTTTGTATGCTGTATATGCCTCGTATGATTTGAGGAAATCATCCTTGGACATGTTTAAATTATAATTTTCTCTAGGAAACACCTCATTTCTACCATTTTTAAGATATATGTTCTTGCTGTTGCAGCTATCAAACTTACTTGAATTTTTTTCCTGGTTATTGTTTCTTCCGGTCTGAAACAGTACCACTACAAAATCTGGCATGTCATATTGTATACTGGAGAATGAGTTTGTAACATCAAATTCATAATAGCTACCTGTAGCAGGTTTCTGGACACATTGATATGTATAAAATTGTAAAGGCACCTGTGGATTTTTTTAGTATATCTGCCTTGTATTTAAGAGCATAGCTGGCTTCATATTCAACAACCGGGATTCTTTGCCCCATAGTCTGAATAAGACATTTGCCTTCATCAGGTAGGGTATTAGGCAGAGCTGCCCCAGTAGAGTTTAATGAACTGTACCTCATCAAAGCAGTATTATCATTGGCGGCTCTTCTAAATGTGATTCTTAAACCACCCTTCCACATAATGTCTTTGTAATCTGAGAAGAATCCTGGCAACAGGCGCATAGGGAACAGCACTGTGTGGCTCTTAGATATTATTTTATCACCAGCCTCAAATCCACCTATTTTATAATAAGAAGCCTCGGTCTTGGATAAATTCAGTGTGGCCAAAGCTGTAGAGTTAATACCAGGATATTCCACTCTGTTTATAACAACACCATGTTTTCTGATCTCGATTTCAGAGAACAGATGTGGTACAAAATTTTCTACCAGTCTTATATTTGAGTTAGCCGGATAATCTGTACCATCGAGCTTTACAACATCAAACTTGATATAGAGGTCTGCTCTGTGGGGGTGTATAAAGCCATCCCCTACATCAAGGTCAACCTCAATCTCTGTGTTGGGTTGATTTAAATTTGCAAAGGTCCTACGGTTCGGGGGGAATGACTGTAGCTCATAACTCTCGATATTTTCCATTTTTTGTATGTATTTTTATTTAAATATTAATTTCTATGATAGCAGTTGTTGTGGCTCCAGAAAAATCAACTAATTCTTCTTTTTCATTAGTGACCATCAACTCAATATAGTCTATTCTATTATGGCACACAGGAAAATATAATGTTGGTGATGGAGTGTAGATGATTGGCTCCATAAATTCAGAGTTAGGTTTGAATGTTGCGATGATGCCAGTTTGTTTGTGAGTGCCTATGCCATCTGATTTGGTGATCATACCCTCGGCCACATTGCAGTGAATATTCAGAATCTCTATGGCTAAGAATTTAGGTATATTAATAGGAGTGTGTTTGATGGCTGGTTCAAGTTTTGTGTTGTTCTGGAAGCCCAATAGCTCTCCTATAGTACCCAGATCTACTGTCTCTGTAGCAGGCACAATCTCTACTCTGTGAGTGACAGAATTTTGAGTTAGCACTATACCTCTGGGTAACTGAGCATTTAAAGTAGACAGATTATACTGCCCTGGAGTGATGACAATGTTTTGGTCACCAACTGCAATCTTCTTGTTGTGGTGTGTAATATTGGGGATCAAGTACATGCCATAGAATGCTCTAAGAGCTATTGTTTTGGGATATACTATATCATCATGTAGTCTGAGCTTCAATATTGAATTTTGGCTGGTAAGATGGAATACTACCATGATACTTCAGATACCACAAGGCTTTCTGAAAATCTTCAATTGATGGTTTATTTATTTGAGACAGATATCTAAGCATAGATATACACAGATGTCCACAATTAACATCTTTGAGGTTTTGAACACGGTCACTATTGTAATAAAAATTAGTTGATTTTAGGTATTTTACTAAATTCTCAGGTGGAATACCTCCAAATGAATCAAATATAAATGCCTCATTGTTTGAATATTTAAAATGTCAGATCCAGTGTGTGCCCTGATTTTTGTACTTATCCAAATTGACTATGCCACACTCTTTTTTGAGTGGTTGTTCTGGTAAAGAATCAGACATGTACACACCTCTAAAATTTTTGATGCCCAGTGGTTTGATTAAAGCTTCAATATCTTGGTTGGTAAGCGGCTCTTGTTTTCTTTATACTTATTCATGGCTCTCTTAAGACCTTTGCCTTGTCTCTCTATGGCCAGATTATGGCGCCTTAGTTCATCTAATTCTGCTTTATTCTTCTTAGCATCTATTACTGTTTTTGCTATGGCAGCTGATCCTCCTGCTAAGCTACCAACTGCACCTAGTGCTGCTAAGATAGCTGGGATACTAAATATGAAGCCTCCTTTATGCAATTTTTTCCTGGAATCATGTATTTTTTTTAATTGGGGGGGTACTAAGTAACAATTTCATACTATGGCCCTTGGCAAGTCAAGAGCTTTTTTTCTTGCGCTGCTTTTTGGTTAGAAGACTATCAATAGTCCCAAGTGATTTGAGACCTGCATATGGTATCTGATACATAACACCCTTGGCTTTCATTGTAGGTTTGTTATATACAGGGTGTCGCAAAACTCTTTCAACAACGCTTGGGTGCTGGTAGATATCATAAAAACAAGTAACTTTTCCCTATAAAGTTTACCTCGAAAGCGCTTAGTTTCTGCGCTATAAGCGCTTAAAATCTATCCTGTACGTATACAACCAAACACAGCAAACGCTTGCTCTGACATAACTGCCAGGGGCGCGTGGCAGGGTTGCCACTAGCGTTCCTCGTTAAGAGAGACGACTTGAAAACAACAACTTGGGAGTCTTGCCTGGGCAAAATCCAAAACATTAATGATACTTGCGATGTTGTAAGAAGCATTGACAGTATTTATAAACTTACCAAGACAAATAATGGGCAGACTGAAATTAAAGATTACTCATTCTAAAATATCTCTATAATTGATTGATTGATTGATTTGATTTATTTTAATTCGCTTTTCTGCCACCTTTGGCTAATCGCGAAGATGAGGATGATATGATGAAATAACAAATGACACCAATGTCTAGGCCAGGATTTAAACCCAAGACACATGGCGCCGTAGCGAGTTGTGCTTACCAGGGAGTGTTTCGTGTATCATGCAAAATCAACAATTGCAAGGGACACGTGAGATAGGGAAAATCCGCGAACGAACAAATGTAAACATGATGTGTTTGTTGCCTCGTTTCGACCACGCAGACAGTAATGTTATTACAATTTATTTATTAGAAAATTGTGAACTATCGCTATTGCGAATCGAATTCGTTATAAAAAGTAGGTTGAAAAGAAACAAGAATCTCCGGCAGATGAATATTCTTGAGCTACTTCGGTGACTGAGTACGTTTAGTGATCAACACATGATCTCTCTACCGAATGTTCCGGACACGAGTTTCAACGTGGACAAAGGTGTCACTGGATCTTTCGTCCTCGTATTTACTATTTGCCTGAAAGTGCAGAAAAATGACGTACAATGAGAAGAATAGAAATTCACAAGAATTTTCCCGGAAATTCACCTAGATGTCAAAATTCCGCTCGTTTGCTACAAAACATTGTTTCCAGGGTGAACTAAAAGTTGACATTTTGGTGCCTTCCAAAAATGTTACTCTTACATTTCAATGTTGATATCAAGTTGCTACAATGAATGTACAATTTATGACGTGTACTCAATGGTTTCCTTTTGTTCATTTTTTTTCATGTTCGATGATCAGAATGCAAAGCAAAGACACAAAATGAGAAAATTTTTCCTACACATGAAAAGAGTGTAAATTACAAGATTTCTCTTGATGTGCCAATATCAAACGATATCGTGAAGTGCGGAACAAACTAGTACAGGCAGTAGGCACCGAACTCACTGTAATTCCTTTCAATAAAATATTAATTTCTTCCTACAAATTCTTTAGTAGAACATTCAAGATGAACCAGTTTGAGTGAAGAGAAAGAGAGAGAGAGAGGGAGAGAGGGTGTTTTTAATTCGCATGTTCCTAGTATTGCAAATAATCGTTGGAATTTTTTTTGAAACCACTTTTAAAACACACAATTTTTCTTACATGCATATCAGTTCTCGCTAAAATGTATATGTTGCCATTGTTTTCTAAAATAAGCCAGGGGTCTTGGGTTAGAATCCCAGCTTGGGCATGGATGTTTGTGAGTGTCCATTCATCAATTTCATGATATCATCCATCACTCATCCCATCTTCGCAAATTAGACAAAAGTGGCACAAAAAGCGAAGTAAAATAAAGCAAATCAATGAATGAATGAATGAATGAATCAATCATTAAATTAAATGAGCCTTGCAATTAATTGCTCATGAGACGAACACGATTAGTAATAACGCTAGCACACATAGCAATAATTTTCAAATGAATTGGAATAACATTACAGTCTGCGTGGTCGAAACGAGGCAACAAACACATCATGTTTACATTTGTTCGTTCGTGGATTTCCCCTATCTCACGTGTCCCTTGCAATTGTTGATTTTGCATGATACACGAAACACTCCCTGGTAAGCACAACTCGCTACGGCGCCATGTGTCTTGGGTTTAAATCCTGGCCTAGACATTGGTGTCATTTGTTATTTCATCATATCATCCTCATCTTCGCGATTAGCCAAAGGTGGCAGAAAAGCGAATTAAAATAAATCAAATCAATCAATCAATCAATTATAGAGATATTTTGGAATGAGTAATCTTTAATTTCAGTCTGCCCATTATTTGTCTTGGTAAGTTTATAAATACTGTCAATGCTTCTTACAACATCGCAAGTATCATTAATGTTTTGGATTTTGCCCAGGCAAGACTCCCAAGTTGTTGTTTTCAAGTCGTCTCTCTTAACGAGGAACGCTAGTGGCAACCCTGCCACGCGCCCCTGGCAGTTATGTCAGAGCAAGCGTTTGCTGTGTTTGGTTGTATACGTACAGGATAGATTTTAAGCGGTTATAGCGCAGAAACTAAGCGCTTTCGAGGTAAACTTTATAGGGAAAAGTTACTTGTTTTTATGATATCTACCAGCACCCAAGCGTTGTTGAAAGAGTTTTGCGACACCCTGTATATATATATATTCTGGGATTGACTAGCTCAATTAAGTTGTAACCAGTTTATTTAGTCTGTTACAACCCCACCCTAGTTTTTGTTTGGTGTTCATAGCTATCGTGGTCCCTAATGCTGCTATTTTTTCACCCAAAGAAGCATCTCTACTTACTAATCTACCAAATGCAGCCTCTTCTAATTTTTTGTCTGCCACATGTCGCTTGTCAAGATCGGTATGTGTGTTGTATGCTATGTCATGGTCTCTACAAGCAGCATCTAGGGGATTTATACCAGGGTCCCCTCTGTTTAGTCTATGGTCTAGTTTGGTTCCGGGATGACTATACTGATAGCCTGGTATGTGTAGCTCAAATGGCAGCTTTTTTATGATGTCATTAACCAGCCCCCGACCCTCAGAGATATTCCAAAATTTAGGGGGTAGAGTATTAATAATTTTTATAAGATATCCAATGCCCTTAGTGTCATTGACTATAAAATTAGACAATTTGGTGGCTATCATGTCCATAATTCCAACCTTTTCATTGTAAAAATTATGGTTACCAGCATTTTCTTCCCCAGCTATGACCAGCAACCTATCTACAAGTTTCCTGACATCATCAACCCAGACAAATTCTTTAGGCAGGGTGTTGTAATGTTTGATTCCACTACCTCTCTTGATCTGTGACCATATGGGCTTGATTAAGTTGTTGTATTTTGCTCCACTGCTAGACTTGACTCTTTTTTGTGTGGGATCATTGTTCTGGTATAGAGCATCTAATTTTATTAGTATTTCTTTGTAGTGCTCATAGTCTTGATCTGTATAGCTGCCAGGCCTTTTCCGAGTCATCACTTCCCACAATCAAAGTGTTTCAGGATACTTAACAAAACTGCCTCTTTCTCCAAGATGAGATTCTTAATATACTATTAGATCATCTCCCATAAATGTTACCCTAAAATTGCCAATTTTATGTATGATGCTACCATCAAGCTCTGTGTCAGCATATAAACCAAAGACCTCATCTTTGTTGTCTTTAGGTGTGCTTAAATATTTTTGAGCAAGAAGACCCAATTCAATAGGATCCTGACTAGCTTCAATTCTTCTAGGAGGAACAGGACTAGGTGTATGAATACTAGAAAGTGGGGTGATTGGATAATCTAATATGTTCCTAGCAGCTACTGGTACAAGCTCTGTGATCAAATTTTGATTTTGCTCTGTAATAGTTTTGATATCTTTGGCTAGTTCACCAATAGCATCAATAATAGGCTGTTCTGTGGGCTTGTGTTGTTCATAAATACCTCGGTTCTCTAATTTCCATCCCTTAAATCTTTTTACAAGATAGTCTCTTAATTTAAGATCATCAATGATTGGCCTTTCCATGGTTATTTATATATGTCTCAATGTCTAGAAAATTGTTGATTTTATTTCTGTATTTACCACTATTGGGTTTCCTTGTCATATCAATTGTGACAAACCCATAGCTGTCCTGGTTCCAGTACCTACTGCAAAACTTAGAAAAATCATTGTAGCTCAAGTCCCCACCTATATACTCATCATGTATGTGTTTAAGGTTAGTTGATGAAACACACATATAAAATTGCTGTTGTCTCGTATCAGCTGTTTTGGTATTTTAGAAAAAGTCTGTGCCAGGTAGAAGCAATCTATGTTTTTGTGCCGCCCCTGTGTAAAGAAATTTCTAACCTTGTTTTGGTTATCCAGTATAATGTCATCAAGCACAACAACAGAGTTATCAAGACCGTCATTGAGTGGCTTAACATCTGATTCAAAAGTGCTTATATCCAGTCCATCATATAGCTTCATCAGCTGCTGATATTTTAATTGTTCTAAGCTCTTAGAGAAGACATACAAGTGCCTGTTTTTCCAGTCTAACCAGTTGGGTGCCCCAATAAAAAATTATCAACCATTAGTGTAGTTTTACCACAAGCCGATGGTCCAACAATAAGACATCTAATATTATCAGGCAGCAGCTTGTCATTTCTCTTAGTCTGCTGTTCAGGCTCTGGTAGTCTCTTTATAACATCCCAGGTGTTCATAATATCACTTTGTCTGCCTCGATCCATCTGTGTTCTTGGAGACCTAACCATTTAACCAGTATCTTGTTGCCTTTTCTGCGGATGACTTTTTCTATAAGATATGTGTCAGGCTGTTTAGTTTTGCTGAGTTCTTCTTCATAGGATCGGCCTTTGAGAATTACTCCGCGATGGTCTTTTATTATATATGTGTTACGGGTCCCAGGTTTAACTTGAACCACTGTAAATAATTCAGTGCTCCAGTTTCTGGTAAAGCCTCTTTTGAATATGTGCTTATACCGTGCGTTCATTACGATCTGCAGCCGAGAGATCGGGAGAAGCGTGGCGGGCGGCGCTGACGGAGATGCCGACATTTGCGGCTTGTAATGCCCGCTTATTTTTATAGACATATGCAGACATTTATATAAATATTGCAAAACGATCACTAACCTGTGTTATAACACGCAAAAGTTCTTCTGTAATTCATCCAAGTTCTGCTCTTATATGCACAAATAAATACGCTTTAGAAACGATGTTAAGAGCCACAGATAATAAAACATTTTAATCATAGTTTTGACCAGTAACGTCCTGCTTAAGTTTATATCCTTGAAAGAGTTTTGTGCCGATGGGGATCGTTTGGAGGTTTTGAATGTGCAACACTGTATCAAGATTACGCTGTAGAAGAAACCGTTAAAAGTCAATAGTGTTCGTGAGCTTCCTTGCAATCCGAAATCTCCGAGCTCGAGTTTTTTGTTCCTTCGCGACTAGATGAAGACAGAGTTGTAAATATAGTGGCGAGCAATGTAAACCAAGAGCGTGTTAATTTCGTACTGTGCGCAAGAGTGTCATTCTTGGTTACTTGCAGTTACTTGTTTGTGTTATTGTAGTGTGTATGTGTGACGTGTCAGTGAGACGATTGGAATGCCAGCCGCAAGATTCACGTTAGAACAAAGATTTTTTATGTATGACACATACCTACGTGAAAACAAACTCGTGTCGAGACGTGTGTAGGTAATTTGTACAGAAATTCCCATGCGTTTCAACTCCACACAGAGATACGGTTAGATATCTTGTCCTTAAATTACGAGAAACTGTATCGTTAAATTTTAAAACACCTAAGCAAAAACGACGGATTCTAACCGAAGCAAAACTCGATGATATTGGTGCAGCGTTAGAACGTTCTCCAAACAAACCTCTACGCCGTGTTTCACAAGAGGTGGGCGTGTCAAAATCATCGGCACATACAGTCACTAAGCTACTAAAATTAAAACCATACTCTTATAACACAGGTTAGTGCTCGTTTTGCAATATTTATATAAATGTCTGCATATGTCCATAAAAATAAGCGGGCATTTCAGGCCGCAAATGTCGGCATCTCCGTCAGTGCCGCCCGCCACGATTCTCCCGATCTCTCGGCTGCAGATCGAAATGGACGCGCGGTATTTACTGATTCTTACTTGATCACCGACCTTGTATTTAGCTTTTCTGGTTGTTGGTTGGTATCTAGGATAGTAAACAGTGTTGATCAATTGCTGCTCATCAGATGAAGTTACCTCAGAGGGCTTCATGTTGATTGTGGAATAGACCGAGTTGTTATATCGATCTAGAAGTTCTGGTAGGACAGTAAGCCATTTATAATTACCTTGAAGGGTAAATTGTTTATACATATGATTTTTTAGGGTTCTGTTGAATCTTTCTACAATAGAGGCCTTGAGATCACTGTAACTCGAGTAATGTTGTATTGACTGGCTTTTAATAAATTGTTGGAACACCAAATTATAGAATTCTTTGCCATTATCTGTTTGTAGATAGCGCGGTGATCTTCCACTGTGATTGATGATTGTCCTGAAGGCTTCTGTAACACATGTTCCAGTCTTGGATTTTAGCGGCACAGCCCAGGCATATTTTGAAAATGTTTCTATGACAGTAAGTAGATACTTGTAGCCCTTGTTGATATTGTCTAAGTTCTTCAGCTGTCCACTTGCCATCTCAACATAGTCAGCCTGCCACAAATCATCTATGCCTTTTGTGACCACTGGCAATCGCTTATAGTTATGTCTGGCTGGTCGGTGTAGTTCATCAACAATGGTTTGTCTAGACATAGTATGTAAACAAGAATATTGCAGCTATGGGGTGTTCAGCAGCAGATACCACAGGAATTTCTAAATACAGTTTGTCCCCTATTTGTATATTAAATTCAAGAGAACCATCATCTTCAGCATAAGCCGTCTCTAATGTATCGGGGTCTGTAAAATCCTCTAACTCCACACTGGTGACCTTTGGTTTGTTGTCAGCATTGGTTATTGATAAGGTAGGGTAGTGGTGAGCCTGTGGTTGGAGCCAATATTTGATCTTGATTGGTCTGAGTGTGCCCCCAACAAAAAACTGGTAATAAAATTGTGCAGGGGACAGCATATACAGTTTGCCACCTGGTGTAAATGGTGAATCATATTCTTTGTTGGGGGTACTGTTCAATTCAATGATTACTGTATGCTTAGGATTCTCGATTAGGCCAGTTATTTCTTTTTCAACTGTAAGCAATCTACTCATTACAGATTGAAGGTGCTCATTGATAGTCCTAACAACATCGTCGTGGCCCGGCTTGATTTTTATGTCCACAGCAAGTTTCTTGTATTGTTGCACAATCTTTTGAAGCTGCGTGGTAAAAACAGACAGAGCATTTGCTTGGTTGGATTCTGTAGTCCCTAGTTGTTGCTTGATGTTGGCTACAATTTTCTGTAGATTTTCAACAACAGCCAATTTTGAACTTAGGGCTGTAAGATCATGGACTTTTCTTCTGATATCCTCAAACAGAGCATAAAGTTCATTAATATGATGATTAGTTGGTAGAGTGGCCACTGTCTGAGTATGCTGTTTGATCTCTGTCTGGATATTCTTGATATCTTCTGATTTCAATATGCGATGCACGGCTCTTTTAATATTTTTCAGCTCCTGTGATGCAGGCAGATTGGCTACAGTATTCTGCAAAGACTCGAGGGCTGATTTCACAGCATTTAATTCAGTAGCATCAGCCACACTACGCATAGCATCTTGGAGCAGGGCTATGTCTGCCTGAGTAGGTGTTGATTGTTGTAAAATTTCAAGCGTTGTTTGGATATCAACGATCAAGTTATGAAAATGAGATAGCTCAGATTCAGTGTTGAGGTTTTCAAGTTTGGTGATCAGTTGCTGGACACTGACAAATGTGTCTACAATACCAGGTAGGCGGGATTCTAGAGTTTCTTCTACATTTGTCAGATCACTTTGTACTGCTGCTATGGTACCCTCAAGATGGCTTATGGTACTCTGAATTTTTCCAAAATCTTCATATGTCTCGAGTTGCAGCTTGATGTTGGCAACACTACGAGTGATATCACTCAGAGCATCAGAAGATGGTAGGTTGTCCATAAAATTCTCAAGTGTCTCGATTTTTTCTTTAACCTCGGCTATGGCATTATTCAAAGGGTCCAGATTATGAATCTCCACTGATTGAATCTGTTCTTTTAGAGTAGAAATCACTAGATCAAAATCATCTTGGGACTTTATGATTTTGACAATTGTTTGGAGCTGTGTATGGACACTACTAATCTGCTCTTCTAGTTGCTCTTTCAGTTGCTCAGAGTTGGTAGCCTGAGTCCTAAATTTGGCTTGAAGAGCTGCTACATCCTCCTCTAAACTTTGAAAATTATCTAATGTGGCCAAGTCAGTATATTTTTGAAGCAGCAATTTGAGTTCTGAGTCAATTTTAAGAAGAGGGTCCATGCATTGTGATTGTAAATTGGTAATCTCTAGTTGAAGACTGGCATTGAGTGTAGTTTGTAGAGCTTGTAAATCACTTCTTAATTTTTTGACTCTGACATCAAGCATCAGAATCTCATCACTGTGATCTTCGCGCCTTGTATGCCCAAAAATATCATTTGGCATTGTGTTTTTTTTGTTATTTGTTATAGAGTATCTGATTCTTAATTATATAAAAAGAGGTATATGCTTGTCATAGTGTCCCGGGACCTCAATATATAAACAGTCACCGGCAGAGACAGTATATATATTGCCAGAAACCATGTCCGAGTGCTTTATCCTGTAAATATTTCTGCCTACTGAAACCTTGACATTACCCTCGGGGGTTGTAATAAATTGTAATTGGCCACCTACAGGTAACTGGTAGTGGTTTAAGTTATTGTTAAATATGTAGAATGGTTTACCTGTTTTATCATCAACATCTGTAAGTATGCAGTTCAGATGAATAATTAACAAACCACTTAGTTTAGATATCATAGATTGTATATCAGGAGGTGTTGGCAGGTCCATAATAACCTGTTTTTTGAACCCAAATAAGTTCATCGGCATGTTTATTTATTTCAAATCATGCTCTGTGATTGGGCATTGTTTGCCACTTATCAAGTCACAATGACCCCATGGTAAAGTATGTATGCCACATGATAAAATGCATCTCTTATCATCATGTGGGTCCAGAGCAATTTTTCTTATAACATTTGTGGTCAACAAGTGATCTTTACTCTGGATTCTGCATTCTGATGTTCTGATTGAACTCTTTGATTTGAGACAATCTTCATAATCTTTAAATTGGAGCTCTTTGTCCACAGTTACTCTATCAATGCCCTTGGTTTTTTTGGCAACAGCACCACTACATGTTTCAAAGCTGTACATTTTGGCCCTTAACACAGCAAATCCTACAATAACATCGCCAAGTGTCTCGTCTTTTAACTTGCCAGGCACCTTTTTGTTGTAGGGTTGAATCTTTGGATGTTCACTAGTATCAAAATATTTAAGCAATGCAGGCTGTGTATTGATAGACATCTTCTGTCTGAATATCAAGGATAAAGCTATCTGTGTCCATGTACATCAGTTTGCCCGACCCTGTGGCCGAGTGGTTAGCACATCGCGCTGCGACGCCAAGGGTCCCGGGTTCGAATCCTGGTCGGGCTTGGTTGTTTGTGAATGTCCATTCATCAATTTCATCATTTCATCAGTCATCCCCATCTTCGCAAATTAGCCAAGAGGCACAAAACGCGAAGTAAAATAAACTAAATCAATCAAATCAATCAATGTACATCAGTTTTACACGATCACCATAAAAAGGCTTCAGCACATCATAATAGAGCTTTAGCATGTGTAATTTGGCCAATTCTAATATCACAGCCCCTACATAAATAGGCTTATCAAACATAATTTTTGTTTTTTTCATATTAAAAAGTGCCAGATTGTCATCATAAATTCTTCTGTAATTGAAGTTGGGCTTTGCCACCAATTTTTTGCTCCGGTTGGGGCCAGTAACTAATTTAACTTCAGTATGTTTTCTGACATTTTCTATGGTTTTACCATACACTGAATTGACCATCAATTTGAACAAGGTCTTATCAAATTGGGTTACAGCAAGTGTTCGATGCTCGATGTTTGTATCGATGTATTGCTTCAACCATGTTGAGTGCTTAAACCTCAAGACTTTGCCAACCTTGGTCACTTGAACACCGTGATGCATCAGGAACTGGAGGTTTTTGTAGTATATGACATAACCCTGTTTTGGATTTAGAGTCATCATTAGTTTCTTCTGTTTAGAACCAGGTGAACACTCTACCTCAGGAATTGGGGGCAGATCAGAAAACTGGTTGTGTAAATTATCAGGAATTGTCAGATCAACCTCTAAGAATAGACCATAGTCACTGTCATCAAAGTCCTGAAGATCCTCAATGTTGAAATCTTCAACCCACTCAAGCCCTGCATATGACAGTTTATCCATCATGGCATATCCATATAGGCTGTTGGCATCCACATAAAGTATATAGTTTGATAGCCGTGCTGGATTATAATCGGGAATATACAGGGTGTTTCTAAAGGTCGTTTACAACGCTTGGGAGGTGATGCCGGAGAGAACCAACCCTTCGAGCTCCTCTCGCGGGAACAGCAGTCATGAAGGTCAAACGTAGACTACGAGAGCCAGACTTGCCTGTGCAGCGCTTCCAAAACTGGTCTCTTTTACGTCACAATGATCGCGTGCGAACACTTTTGGTATTGCTCCCCACCCCCTTTGTGTGGTGAAAGTGACATCTTCAGTTGGTGTACAGTGACACGGACTGTCTGTGCGTAAGATATTGTAGCATTTGTTGTTTGTTGTGTGTGTGGGGGGGGGGATATTACGCAGTTGTCGCGTGTAAAAATACACGTTGTCGCAATCATCTGATATTGTGTTTTTCTTTCCCTCCTCCTGTCTCTCGTATGCCACATGACATGATTCGTTCATTCCTCGCGTGTAACTGGGGTATGCAACCGTGCTCAACTTTTCGGATTTTGTGTTCGGTGGTCATGTTTTGATGTTTGAGGTCGGGATGTGTTGTCTTGAACGCATTTCTCATTGTCACGGTCCTTCTTGCTGCGTTACATACCTTTTCCATGCATTGTTGTTGCTGGAAATCCCCAATTCCTTTGAGGACTCCATTGCGCATGCGTGCAGTGAACTTTTCATAGTGACTTCCGGACTGAGCACATACGATTCCTTTATGATTCCCTTGGAACCGCCTCTCTATCTGTGATAGTATTCGTCCCAGTTAAGTGTGACGTTCACTTTGTCACCTTTTGCGAGGCTCCTATCTCGGAAACGAAGCCTCTGTCGTAAAAATGGAACTTAGACTTTTTGCTTGTTTTCGTGTGAGGAATCACCTCCCAAGCGTTGTAAACGACCTTTAGAAACACCCTGTATTTGTTGTTGGCTCTGGCATATCTCTGAGAGCATTGCCCCATGCCTCCTCGTATACATTGTTCCATAAACACATGCATGTCCTGATCCTGGATCAGATCCAATTGCATTTTAGTGTTCAAAAACATGGCAGACCATGCTATGCCCGGAGCACTATAGAAATAGATTGGATCCAGCTTATAATTTTCCATCGATGATTTTTTAAATGCCTGAAGTATATCGGCTAAGAGAATCACATCAAGTTTCAAGTATGCCTTATGATAATCACCAAGTGTCTGGCATTTTAAGTTGGTCCACATCAACTGGGCATGGTGATAATCATCATCAGTGATTCCGGATGCCCTGAGTTTACTGTAGAACTCTTGTTGTGATGGCAGAGCACACTCATCAAATTTAGTAAAATCAGTAACATAGTCATATGGGTATACACCCTTATGCTTAATTAATTTCAGGTCCTGATTTGGAAACATACCACACGTGATTTTGAATTGGTCATCAGATAATTGATTGGCCAGAGTAGCCAGGCTAGCCGACAGAATTCTGTATGAATCAAGAAATCTTAAGTGTATAGGCTTACCATTAACACTAATTATTTTGCTAATAGCTATATATTTCTCATCATTTTCTGCTAAAATATTTAAATTCTGCTTGTCAAACCCCTTGTACCTGATCAGATTATGAAAATCATAATTGGATGCCCCGTGACAAAATATCGGGACAAATTTTGGTCTCTGGATCTTATTATTACAGCCTTTACACAGGGCCATTTTGAATTTACCATCTGTATGGGAATGGTGATGCACCTTGATATTTGAAACTGAAAATTCAGAATCACATACCGGGCATTTTTCTGCATTGTTGAAATCTTCAATCTGATCCTCTGTTAGAGGCATCATAGGTTTTGATTTTAATAATACATTAGATGCTATGTAAGAGCACTCATTTTCTATTCAATGTGCAAATTCTTTGATGGCATCTGGTCCCATGTATAAATATTTTTTACTAACAACACCATCCTGTACAACCACATAATAAAAACTAGAAGGCTCAAGTAGCTGGTATGACGTACTTGAAGATTCATCAGGATCTGGGTTGCATAATGCAAGGGGTTTGAGGTTTGATTCAAAATCACAGACTATATATGCTGGTGCCATAACAAGGCTTCAAATTTTTTGAATTTGGCATTTTCATTTGGTTTAGGCATAACCATATGAACAGGTTTATGGTTGCCACAGTATTTCAGATGCTCAACTAACTTGTTTTTAGCAATTTCTGCATTCTTCTCATAAACACCATTTTCCATTTTTCTACCATCAAATACAGTCAAACATCTTCTACACAACTTGTATATTGTATTAGATTTGTCTAGTTGTTTTCTGACTAAAGCTTCAAGACTGTGTATCAGAGTGTAATGGTATGTGCCATCCCCGTCAATTAGGAGCAGATCAATCGGGACAGCAGAATCATCATCAAGTGTACTGATTCTGAGAGGTTCTATCAAGCAATTGCCACGACCAGTAGAACAAATAAATACATTAATAAATAATGGTCTACCATTGATATCTCTGGCCTTTTTTTCAAATTTATCAATATTCTGAACAGACATTGGATATTCTAATCCCTCCATAGCATCATCAAAATCATGTTCATGCTGTTTATAATAACTTACTCGCTCTGGATGATCTAAAACTGGAAACAAAGCAGCTAAAATACACCACAGAAAGCATTTGTGGTCGGTATTTTCTATGTTAACCACGGCTTTTTTGTTTTCGATATTGGCAGGTAATGGCAGATATGTAGAACCTTGTAGTGGTCTGAATTCAGAAATATTAATATAGAGCTTGTGTGGAGATCCACATAGGCTCCAACCAGATTTCTTAGCAGAAAAACTCAGAGTGTTTGATAAGCAATTGCTCTATCAACCTGCTTCATATTTTGTCTGAGTTTATATTTGAGTATACAGGTACAGTTTCTGTTATGTGGGGCTGTGTAAATTTTGTGACATTTGTTTTCTTATATTATGTATACAATTTGAGGGACAGCTTATAAGAGCCATTTTGTTTATTTCGAATAGCCTGCACATCAGAATTTATACTGTTCAAAAAATTCTTAATATCACATTTTGGCTCTGATACAAAACAGTAATCACTAAGTTGACCAGCAAAACTGCTATGGATGGGTGCATTGCGTGGCTGCTTTGCTGGTCTATGATTATCGGGTGTTTCAAGCAATTAAGAGTGCCAGTGTTAGACTAGTAATAAACAATGAATTAATATCTGGCAGCGTGTGCCCAATTTGCCCTTACCTAAAGCATGCTCTTCATCCAGCGGTTCCCAAACTTTTACCTTTCACGGCGCCCTTAGTGTTTCAAGATTTTTTCCGCGGCGCCCAAGTCAGAATGGAGGCCTACCTAACACTTGCGATGTTCAGTTAGTGTGGTTAGGTTACTCGCCTTAAGTTAAAAAATAAACACATAGTTCAAATTCAGAATCATTTTACATGTAAAAAGTACTAAATAAACACATATTTGGAACAAACATATAATGTCAGTGAACATATCGGAACACTTCGCGGTACTCCTGTAAGCCAGCCTTGGCGCCCCTTGCCTCGGGAACCACCGCGCTAAGCAATCACCTTCATGAATGGTCGGAAGTATGGTGATGATTAGGGTGGAGATTTAAATACATTAGAAAGCTCTCAAATAACTAGGCAAATAGGCACAAGAAATGATGAAAGTAGGCAATTAAGAAGGTACCCCAAAATACGTAAAAGTGTACTAAAATTGCCTAATAACTCGGCCTTTGAAAACTATCACACTTTTGTATGTTTTTATACGTTTCTTACTTTACGTTATTTTTCCGCCATTTTGCCTAATCGTGACGATGAGGATGGAGGACGATTAAATTAAATTTATAAAAGGACACTGACAAGAAATACCATTGTCCCAGAAACACCCTTGTCCCAGAAACACTCTTGTCCCAGTCCAAAGTTCCAGCTGAGGAATCTCATGGGGTAACTTCGGTGTACTGATTGACTCCTACAACGTTTCAGCTGGAAGAAAAAGGAAGGGTGGGTTGGCATTGTTTTGTCTTAGGTATGAGTCACCAACCAGTTTTCTATTTTGCTTACTCTGATTAAGGGGAATTTTAAGATTCCAGAGATCTAACATCCCTTACGACCGTCAAATCTGGCGAATACCAGATTTCAGTCACTTCAACATGAACGAAAGCTTACATTTCTTAATTAGAGGCTGGACGGTCGATATTTTGACCGCCACATGTAGAACCCTAAACCTCGGATGGTCGATATTTCGACCTGCAGCGCGTGGCAACAACTAACGTCCCATTTCTTGAAAACTACACACAATATTTCAGTCCGGTCTTCTTTTTATCGTTAGTATACATATGAAGGTATGGCATACTTGAATTACGAAACAATACATGTATTGTTATTACTATTAACAAGCGAAGTTTGAAAAAGTAATTTGTTTCCCTACGATTCCCTTTGTTACCGCCATATTATTATGGGATAGATTTCTAATATTGGTTATAACTTGTAAACTACTGCATATTTTTTAAAAAAATAAATTGTACAAGCAAGAATGGGTAAAAAGCAACATTTTTAGAAATGTTCGACATATAATGATTCAGGCGGGACGCGGGGGAAATGCCTGATTGCCGAATTTGCCCCGACCACGTGTTAACACACGGCAGCGGTCAACGCGTCATTTCTTGAAAACTATACATTGCATTTCAGTTCTGTCTTTTTTGCTAATTAGCTTACGTAAATAGATATTATATACTGGAATTAAAAACATTAGATCCATTGTTACTGTTATTGACAAGCGCCGTTTGAAAAAATCCTTTCTTTCCCTTTTGTTACTATGGGATAAATTGAAGATAAAAAACAATAACTGCTGAACCTCTGCATCTTTTTGAACAATTAAAATTTTAAATTTAAGAATCAGTAAAGGGAAATATTTTAAGTAACATCCGAAAATTAAGGTTCCTGGTTGGGAAGCGGGGGAAAAGGTTCCAAGTTCGAAATTCTCTGTAATTACGCAAAATTTCCGAACCCCATAATTTCCGGTTTCTTTTTTAAGTTGCAGCACGTGCATTACATATCCTCATAGAGTGGTCTTTTGTCGTTCTTTCCTCTAAATTTGGTCCAAACAGCGTCCATAGGGCCGATTCTAGAAGCGAAATTCCGGACATTGTCCAGAAGCTGGCAACATTGCCGCTTTATATAAGGTTATTATTTTTTTACTCAATAAGTATCAGACTGATTTCAACGGAACTTTGCACGGTTCTAGGAATGTACCACCGCTACATACTAACATTTTTTTCATTCACTTTTCATTTCAATCTTAAAAAGGAGTCAGTAAACTGGAGATACGTGACTCCACCTTACTGCTAAGGATTAGAAGAGGAGATATGTACATCTGACTCCAAATAGACCTATTCAGAAGTAATACGTTAATTAAAAACGAAAGAGTTAGTTCTTATGCGACAACATGTGAAATTTGATTTTGGCGCATTTGTACAGGGTGCATCATAATAGAGTAAACCATTTTAAGAATTTATTTCGAATAAACTATATGGAATACAACTATGATATTTGTTATGTATCAATCAGTAGCACTTCAAGTTTCTATGAATGTATACAAATGTGTATATAAAGGTTCAGTGTGTCTTCCACCAGTTATGCGACACACATCCCCTTGAAATTCGGGTTCTTGCCACACTTTTCCCAAGAACTCCTCGTCCACCAAACAAGAGCGTTTCTTTTTCTCTCGTTTAGCTGTTGCACATTCTGTGCCATAGGCCGCACATAGACTTTGTCTTTCATAAAGCTCCAAATGCAGAAGTCTAGGAGTCTGGGGACCTGTGAAAGTCGCCATTTTTTTCACACTACACCAGCGCCACAATAGCCATGTTTAGAAAAGTCTTGCGCAGCGCATGAAAGCAAAACTCGAAGATTTTCTCATTGTTGTGGTTCAGTTATTTTTTAAACAATAAACCTGGTAAGTTGTTTACTGTATTATAATACACGATGTATTATTATTATTTGTAACTGAAACATGCTAATCCTGACTCCTTTTTCTTCCATCTTCCCACAGGTATTCGACAAAAACTGGCACAAGATCCACTTCGGGGTGTTTCGGGAGCAGGTGGTACTGTACGTGGACTGCCAGGAGACCACCACGGAGTTCCTGGAGGGCCGAGGCCCCATCGACGTCAACGGAGAAATCACCATCGCCAAGCTGGCGGGCAGCAGGCAGACTGTGCCGGTTAGTTACGAAGCTCCAGTTATCTCGTGAGTTTGCGGGAGGCTGGTGGCGCTGGCCAGGTTTGTTGTGAAGGAATCGCCTACGCCAAGAGAGAGTTATAACAAAAAGAAGCGTAGCTGGCGGTGAAACTTGGTCCCTTACATTAAATGAGGAACATAAATTATGAGTATTTGAAAATAAAATCCTTAGGAAAATATTTCGACCTAAATGGGACGAGGAGGCAGGTGAGTGGGGAAGGTTATATAATGTAGAACTGCTCAATCTACATTCCTCTCCAGATATTATTAGAATAACTAAATCAAGAAGACTTAGGTGGGCAGGCCATGTGGCACGAACAGGAGAGGAAAGAATAGCTTAGAAGATTAATTTTGGGAGACCTGATGGTAAGAGAACTGTAGGAAGTCCAAGAGGAAGGTGGAGGGATAACGTTGAGATGGACCTAAAGGAAATCGGTAAGGATGGGAAAGATTGGATTGATCTTGCTCAGTAGAGTGGCAAATGCAAGGCTTGTGTTGCTGCAGCCATAAACCTTCGGCTTCTCGAAGGCTAGAGAGTTAATTAGTTAGTTAGTTAGGTGGCAGATTAGACAAGAACAACCTTAGAAGTTGGTTCTTAAAATGTTTAATATAAAACACTATATTCCTCGTGGATAATTGGTGTCAGTAAGAAGATATGTAGAAATATGTATTGAAAATTTTACTTATTTATATGGTTGACATAAATTGCCACAGGTATTTCTTAAATAGTAACGTGCAATAATTTTGAAATTTTATTGATTTAGATTGTAATTTATTTTCCCTAAAACTTCTTAGCAAAATTAAAATCGGATTCCATTTTCAGGTTCGATATCTCAAAGGTAAATATGTTTTCCTCCATGACATTAATTCTTCCCCCTTTCAATCATCTACTATATTGTAGAAGTTAATATAAATTGCAGATTAATATAACAACTTGTTTGTTATTTATGATGTTAAATCTACAAGTAATTCTTAATTCACATTCTCTCATTATTCACTATTCCAACAAATTCAGGAATTATGTTTCATATTATATATCTTAATCCATTATGTAATAACTATGCATGGTAACTTTAAGCTTCAACATTTTAATTACTTATTCTCTATAAGACCACGATATCCAAAATTTTCTCAATTGTGACTTCATGAATTAACTATATAGTTTTTTTGGAAATATGGTTTGACAATATATTTAAAGGTGCTTTTTATGGAATTGGTAAAATGTATGTAAAGCTTCATAAAACCTTGTAAGTTATGCACTGAACTATATTATTAGTGGCCTGCATTGTACTAGCTGCTACCAGTATAATACAGCTAACATTTTAAAAATCTACTAACGTATTTGCTATGAAATGTATTCAGTTCTCATATTTTCGACTATGAATTTTTACAATTTTTCTCATCTTTCCTTTAGAATTTTCATATGAAATATATGTTGTAGTACTACTGTTTATCCTTATCCTAGCAAGATGTAAAAAGAAAAATACAAAATTAGTCCAGAATAACAATTGAACATTACCAAACAAATCAGGTTTTATGAAAAAACTGCACTAAAACATACAGCCCATTTGTGATTCAATTAATTTGAATGTAAAGCCAAAATTATAGTTCCTCGGAAGGCTTACCGTTTCACATGTAGCATTATATGCCAAATTTTACGTTTGTAATTAAAGTGTGTTTGGAAATATCTCAAAGTTATTGTGAATATTATATATATATATTTAATAGCAAATATTGACTTTCGATTTTTTCGTTTGCATAGGCGGCGTTCACATTCGAGATGATGATAATAATAATAACAATAATAATTATAATATTGACGAATGTCGATGAAGGCCACATAGGCGATCCGACAAAGATAATTTCGTATTCGTTTAACTTTTATTTGGCATACCTATCAGATTATTCCTAATTTTGTCTTCATTCATAACTCTTAGTTGCTTCGTAGATCTCAAGAACAACAATTTTGTCCGCTGTATAAGGATATTGTTTTCAGAATTGCTGGTTAGTACCCTAAAACCGAGAGACCCTAGCTTTTGTAACAAGTAATTCGTCAACATCCTTGCACTTGAAACTCCCTTTGCAGTAAAGGACCTATGCTAAATTTTTCGAATCAGATAAAGCAAATTTGGCGAGGAATTTAAACTAAAACTTCTCTCGAAAAGGTTTACAAATATTTAATGTCAATGTACCCACATCTGAATACATTTCTACCTCCAAATTACTAGTATTATAATAACACTAATTAAAATAATTAATAATAAACTTCAAATGAAAATCATTTCAGAATTTGTTGCGAATCTGCTTTCTTCACAGTTATCCACGAATATGCTGATTGCATTCTTACAAGAGCTGTTTTTGCGAAAACTTTAAGAACAGTTGTCCTTTCTTTTGGATTTATACGATGTTAAACTTCTTGACAACTGTAAATACTTTAGAGTATAGTAAATCAGAAATGTAAGAGACTCGGTGTTTTCGTGATAGCAACTCATCATACTAATAGCATTAATGCTTCTAATGTGTAAAATGTTATTTATGTATTAATTCTAAATATTAAACTCAACAAGGAAGGGATATTTTGGAGACAAGAAAATATGTGTTTTTAGCATTTGCTGTGTTAACTAACATTAGTTTTCCTTTGTAAATAAGCAATAAACATTCAATTTAATGGATGAAAGGGGTTTTCTTTACAGCATGAAGAAAGGACAAAGGTGCACCAAATGACAGTGCAACTTGCCTCTCATACTTTGCACGATAGTTTAGTTTTTTAACGATATTCACATTTTTTGTGTTCCGCCAGACAGTCTTGAGTACATAAAATCAATTTTCTATCATATTTGATTTTGATTGTTTACAACTTTTCTTACTTTAATTAGCTATATCACTATTCTGTCTCTTCACATTATTTAATATGGTAATACTAGTAGCTATATGAGCTGATCAAACCCAGAACAAAAAGAAAACCAGAACACGATTCATCTCATTGCAACGTGGTAATCCAAACACGATGTTCAAGTTACCTGACTCAAAAATATTATGCAGACATAGTCAATTATGCTAATTATAATCTGAGATTTCAGTGTGCCTATCGAGTTCCAACTGTCTTAACTTACTGTTACTTCTTCTTCTTCTTCATGACCCTCACCGCCTGGTACGTGACAATCTTGACCAAGGATCTAGACACTGGGGAGTTGGAGTACCATAGAATCGAAGTCGCAAATTACACTCTGATCCCAAAGAAAGATCTGCTGATAACCCCAAGTAATTAACATTAGGACTGAAATGAATTCAATATGACAAAAACAATCTAAAATACTTTCGACCGATTCACTCAGTTATACCTTATAATAACCAGATTTACTAGATAACTAGTAATCACTCGGATGAAATAGCTATTTTACTTTCATCTACAATTGTTGCGTTCATCACCTATTCTATTCGGAAGTCTTTCGTTACTCGCTTCACTATTATTTTGATTATGAAAATTTCATAAAAATAAAATATTAACCACAAGCAAATGATAATCATATCCTTACTTTTAAATTAGAAAGTCTTTCGTTGCAAAGAAGAAAAAAACAAATATTCGATCAGATTGTATTGTCCCATATTTCAGAAAAATTCTAGATATTTAGGTTATTTATTTGCTATCATGGCTGACGGAACACTGGCACTTTTTCAATATAGCATAATAATTAACTAAGCTTGATCAATATAACTAATAACAAATTAAATACACAGAATGAGCATTTTTGGTGGGTTTTAGAAAACTAACTAATCGTTTGTTTCTTATTCCTTTGCAGTACAAGGTTGCACAACTAGTAAGTATTTCACCAGTTTTGTAACATTTTTTCCCAGGCACAATCCAACTTGGAAGTTTGCATGCATTGTTGTTGCACTGCTTGCTGCATGCGGTGATAGTTTCACGAAGTGCATGTTTCCTTGAGACTAGCATATAGAGTAGATGTGAAAACGAAAAAAATAAGTTAAATACAAATACAAACATATGTTAGATTTAATACATCAACCGTTTTTTTTACTTAGTCTATATACTTCAATGACGGAAGCATATTGTTGCTAGTAATTAGAGTTACTTCGATGAAGTTATTACATTCGCTAAATTATATAAAAGTTATTAAACGCAATATGTATTATTATGATTTCTTCTGGAATACGAAATCAGAAATATATTAGGGCATGGAATTTAATTTTCTGTATCTTTAACCTACGAAACATTATTTTTTCGGGGAAGATCTAGAAATTACGTCACACGGATCAAGCTGTTCAGGGCTTGAAAGCTTACGAGTTACAAGTAAGCCATGTTTGTTTTTTTTTTGCATTTCCAAGGCTAAAGTAGAGTATAAAGTAGTACACGATATTAAATGACACAATAAAGAACAAACAACACGTTATTCTTAAATGTTCTAGACTAAACTAAACGACGAATTCGTGTCCAAAGATGGAACGAAGACACAATCAATTACCCCCTTCTTCCACACATTTATTAATTAGGGATGATGAAAGGTACAGACAACACAAAGACCAAGTTGAATGTAAATTTAAAAATTACTACTTTCTTTAGTATTGATTACAACCATCCTATTTGCGTAACTAATTTTAATGTATAAGATATTTAAAGCACCGACTTTGGTGGAGTAACTTCTTCACCAAAAATCCACTTTCAGGTACATTTCAATTACATGGACAGCATATAAGTGAAAACTTGGTAAACTCTCTCTCTCTCTCTCTCTCTCTCTCTCTCTCTCTCTCTCTCTCATGCTTTAATCCCTTAGACCCGAAACAAACACATCTACAAAGAGTCGCGCCTGATGCATTATGCTACATGCATAGCAAAGTAAGTTTTGCACTTCGCATCCTTTAAAGGAGACTTGATAAGCTTTATAACGATAAAAGTTTTTTTTTTTACTTTTAACGTCGCAGTTTCGTTTACGCTAGAACATATTTTTGGTTTTACATTTCTAATTTACACTTTAAAACTGCTTAAGAAAACCCCAAGGATTCTTTACTGTTCTTTATTACAAACTTTTAAAATAAACTAGCTGTTAATAAATTTTTAATTTGCCCTGGAAAGCTGGAGAGCTTTGTTTAAATGAAACTGCCCCGCACCTCCACCATGTTGTAAGCCCGTTTTACCTGGGCTCTGAGAGGTCACAGGGAAGTTTCATTTAAACATTTAGGTAGAGCTTAATAATATCTGATGGCTGAACCTGCTCCGTAGGAGGGTAGAGATATGGAAAGTTGGTGTAAAAGGTTATTCACGCTTGTTCATACCTGGTAGATGTGTGTGATGTCTTGTCCTAATGCTTCTCGCAGACCGAATCGTGACAGTTCCAAGGTTCTATCCAGCGATCCTCAGTTCACCAAGCCAAGCGATCCCTTGCGCCTTGTAGCATGCTAGGCAGCGGTAACTCCGTGTTCCATCGTCGTAGTTAGCAGTGTAACGTGTTGTAAAGTAATCGGACTAGCTATCCATGTAGCGTCGATGAGTGTCAGAATCAAAAGAGAGCGAGCTCCGGGTAGGAGCTTGCTTTTATCATTCTAGGCGTCGAAAGGTTGTTAAACCTTTCAAACGCGGTAGATCCTGTTTAGATCCACGCGTTTGCCTTTCCAGTTCCTGGTTTTACGGAAGTTACAAGCTAGCGCATTCTTGGGATCACTCGCTGGTCGGACAAGTTCAGGAAATAAACAAGTGTGAATATTAACATGACGAGGTTTTCTCGGTCTAATAGTCTCCATATCTCTACAATAGTTAAAACTAATACAAAAATTACCTCCAGTTGCCTTAGATTAATCTTAGGTTAGTAACATGGATTAATAAACAGAAAATAAACACTTTAACCTGAATTAAAAGAATATGGTCGACCTACTTACGAAATTTACTCAGCGCTGCGTTTTCACTTTGACTGTAATCAACACTTTGGATATAAAAGTACACATCTCGAGAGCTCTCGACACTAGGGGGGAAACACCACTGGCAGAAGCTCCTTGATGTCTTCTTTCCGCCGCTTCTTCTTTCCCTCGAAGATCTTCGACGTCTATCCCTCGAAGTAATTCACCGCCGCATTCATAGTTCAAAGGTCGAACTTGGTATCAACGTCACCTCGATTAGCAATTCTCAGTTCACAACTTGCAGTGTTCTTTTTACTTCTCGCGCTATACAAGTTGCCACGAGAAAACAGTCTGTATTTCAATAAAATTCCGCGCGCTCTTTTCCCAATCACGCGAACGTTCAAATGTCCAGAATACAGGTCACTGTTAACTGTCCACTAGGCAAACGACATCTACAAAAACAGTCCCCGAATATCTAACTGCAACTTGCTGCCGATAGCACTATCAAATTCGCGAATTCTCCATACCCGGAGATCTCGACGCCAACTGCTGCATGTAAACTACTGCAGCCAACGCGTGAAGCAACGCGGCCTTTCACTCAAAGGCTCAACAAACACTGCTCGAAAAACTTCACCGCGTTTTTCTTTGTCCCTTTGTCTTTGCATAGTAGGGACAGTTCATTTTCCCCGAGGGGTGTTAATCTCTCTAACCTCTTTCTTCTCGGAAAAAAATAATCAGTCCTCTAAATAATCTGTTATAGCTTCTGTCTATCACCTTTATTTGTTGCCTGCTAGTTGCAGTAGAATTACTTCATTTGTTGATTTTTTAAATTTTACTTCGCTTTTCTGCCACTTTTGGGTAATCCCGAAGATGAGGATGAGTGATAATATGATGACATTTATGAAGGGACACTCACAAAGAACACCCATGCCCAGTCTGGAATTGAAACCCGGGACGATTGGTGTCATAGGCTATAGAACTAAGAAATTCTGTGAAAAACCTTTCATTTACATGTAACTTCCATCTGCATGGCTTCACTCCAACACTATTTTCAGTGTTGTCAACTGAAAATAAATGTCATTATTTAGAGAAAATTCAAGCTCTGATAAGTCACAGCATCAGGAAGACTAAGAAATTGTTAGATTACAATTTAGTCGTTTTCCATAATGGTGATTATAGCAAACAGATTACTATATAATCAAAATTTATTTTCAGACTCTTGAAATAGTAAATCTCTCGGTAGTTATTTTGCATTGCTATCAATATGGAAATAGATAATTTGCAACAAAGCGAATGTCGAATTGGAAAAATAGATTAGGAAACTAAAAAATCCCTTTATGCTGTAAATACTAATTGTGTAGAAACTTGTATCGACTTCAGTTCTGTGGTGCATAGTGTAACGTGATATAGAAATGTTTCCAAACTCTATAATAGAAAATGGTGAATTGCATACAAATTTCAGGTAAAATTCCTATCAAAGTGCAACTTACATGAACCAGTGCCATGAACTAGTGCCCCAGAGGGAATAATAACATGTTATTATTATTAAGCAAGTTGCAAATTGTATAACTTTACGGAATATTCAATTGACACAAAAAATATAGTAACTTGCTTCGATGACATTTTCATTACATGATATGACATTACTGGGGAACAACTTTCAGTTAGAAAACATTACCAAAATCAATATTTGATGAAGCATATTGACATATGTACAGTCAACGGTAATACAAAAGCGACACGTAGGACCTGAAATACACGCTTATCTGCAAGGCGTTCTGTGTGTATTGCATAAATCTACGGCGGTGGCAGGACTTACCATTGAAAATTTGCTATTAAAATCCACTAATTTCCATAGAATTAGGCAAAACACTTAACGTCTTGCAGGTAATCGAATATTTCAGGATATAAGCATCCAATTTGTATTGCCTGTGACTATACCATTGCATTAGTGAGAATCTGTGGGAGCTTCATCCGTTTATGCTTTCACATATATTATTGATGGAAAACTTTTATAACAATAGCAAGGTTACCGTTTCTCAAGATATACTTCGTGTTGTGTGTTACGTATTTCTGTCTGAAATAGAAAGACACGCTGAATCTTTTGGAATGCAAATTTCAGCATAAATTTATGATTTGCAGTTTTATGATAAATACAAATATATATATATATATATATATATAGCATTAGCTTGTTTGCAGCTTATTATCTAGACATCCCTGTTTTAAGAATATTTATTAAGTAGTATATTTATTATAATACCGACACCTTTTTGTCTTCTTCAGGTTGATCTCCAATGGATGGTTCTGAGCTGTGATCCTACACGACCAGAGAGAGAAGCCTGTGACGAACTTCCCGTGAGTAATTTGTTTTAACTTCCGTAGGAATGGGGGATTTATACTCTCAACAAACATGACCTGAAGAATCTAAAATTTGGCTTGGAGTTTATATTTTGTTTAGTTGTATATTCACATTAATTTTCAAATTAAATTTAATAGTTCACATACTGTAATATCAACTGAGTTAGTGACAAAAATTAATTTGATATATGTATATAATACTTTTCTTTAAGCTAAATTGTCGCTACTCTTCTCCAGAGACCCGCAGCACCTGCCCCCACTCCGACCACATGTGAGACGATATGTCCCCAAGGCCCTCCTGGATTTAACGGCACAGAAGTAAGTATAATATTTTTGCTTCTTAGTTACATATCTTAGAAGTGCTTTTATAAATTATTGCTCTCGTTATTGTACATAATGCAACCACATACATTAGGATATAATTCAAAATCATCAAAAGTATGAGAATAATATTAAAGCTAAATGTCGTTCCCATTTTCTCATACATGTGGGGGTATGGGACTGAACCCAAGTTGTTGTTCACTGTAACCAATGCGAGAATCAATATATGACTGGTCTGTACAAAAGACGTGAAAATATATTCGTAAATGCAAATTACTGCATTGTATAATGTGTTCTTCAAAATTCAGTCTCTTTCATTATTCCCTTGATAATGTTTCATTTTCTTGTAAATGTGAGTTGTATTGCATGTAGTTTAATCACAACCACTAGGACGAATGATGAGTTCATGAAATAGATTAATGAACGATCACAATAGCCTGATGTGGTTAATATCGGGATTGAATTTGAGTAACTTGTGTGCGTATGGAAGCAAGTTACAGCTTTCAAAATCGATTATATTCCTACTAACTTGGTGCAAGTTACTATTAAGATTTGATTCATGTAGTGTTAATTTCTTTTTGTAAATCAAAACGTAGATAAGTTAATAAATTTCTATTTGCAAGGTTTTGTGATTGATTTTTCATTTTTACAGGACATTGCATTTGAAATTAAATATTTCAGTGCGAATGTCTTAGACCCAGCACATCTCCAACAATTGTGTTTTTTTAGAGAATGAATAGGAATTGTTGTTCCCGGAACAAGGGATTTTCCCTACTTACGAAACGTTATAAACTTCTTCTTAATGGCGTGCATTATACAGTTTTTCTTCAAGCAACAGCATGCAGTGTTTGGAGTACAGTGTAATCCTACTCTTATTAAACAGGGTTTTCAAATGTGCAATAATGCAAGATTTACAACTGGGGCTTAATTTATCCAATAAGCACAAGGTGAAAATGAAGCAATATTTTCCAAGGATTTATAGCCATTGGCAAGGTGCAAGTTCAATAAATGACATAAAGAAGTCCATTGTCGACAGATTCATGTGGTGAGAGGGTACTCTGAACACCTAGCGCACTCGCGAATCATTTTTATGGCTGTTTCCTTAATGTCCAAAGAAATGCATCCGTACATGTTGCCATACATGCTAGTTATTGTTATGGTAGGCATCGTTTGATGTAAATTACATGCCCTGCATTTGCATTCTTGTCCATATAGTGATTGTGACTGGATGTAGTATTGAATTCTACTTAGTCGTCAAACCAGTTAAGGAAACAGGAAAGACAAGTCGTTCTGACATCTAGAAGGAATGTGTAAGTAATTATGAAATTAAGGTTTAGACCACATCTCAGCCACCGACTTTTGATTCATAGGAATTGTAATGTAACATTAAATCCCTGGGGTGTCAGCATGCTATCAGGTCAAGAACTTCACCGTACGGCTACAGCTGTATCCATAAGCAAGTGTGCTGTGATGTCCATGATACTTATAATTTTCTTTTAAAAGCTTCTAGTTATGAGGAAGATAATTGATTTGTGGAGTAAGCCAGTCTATCACATTTCCAGATGAAAGCGAAATATTTGGAACGGAGTATGCATTAAGTCCTGTTCACACAGTTCAGTACTGGTTTGGGAATGCTAGGCCCGCTTTAGACGAAAGCATTTTCCTTAGCCTTTTTGTTAACATTTATGCCATGACCAAAATGATACCGTGTAAGGTGAAAAATCTTATGGCATATTTCATGGAATTTCTCAAGGATAGGATCCGTCCTATTTGCGTAGCATTTTTTTTTAGCATAACCAATCAGAAACAACCTCTATGTCACGTGCACTCACCAAGCAATCGTAAACGCTAACCGGAATGTAATATGGAATGCTTCCTTGTAAAGTACTGTTTGCTATTAGCGTTGTAGAAGCATTTACATACATTTATGCTAGCAAAAATGTTGAAAGGAATGCTTCCGTCAAAACCGGGCCTAAGTCTTGCAATTTACTAGTCGCGTCAGAATCGAAAAGCAACTCTCTTTCATATCACGGACCATCCAGGAACAATATTTAGCGATTTACATAGATTTCCCCTGATATGTCACAACCTGAAAATGATATGAATAGCAACAAATACCTTACAATCCTGTCATACAAAATGCGGATTTTTTACAAATGGCCATATTTAAAGTTGTCCATTCAGAGTTCTCTGAAACCTGTTGGAAGCAACGGATTGCGGTGAGGCTATGGAGTAAACATGAGGTTGAAATCTAGTGTATAGCGAATAACATCCTGCTGATGAATCACTGATCGCTATCTTACGCTTCCAAAGGTTTATTCAGGTTGACGGTGAGCATATTGAATACATATGTACTGACATAAACTAAAAATAAAGCTAAGTAATGATGTCCAGTGTTAGCATATACTTACTGTTTGCTTCTAGCTTTCTCCACGTCACGTGGCTTCATCAGAAGATAAGACAAGAATAGAGTTTAAAAACATGGGAAGGTAAGTTAGGTTAAAATGGTACAATACAATGCAGTCACTCCTTCTTACTCAATCTCTGGCTGGTAACTGCAGTTCTTGTCTTATCCCCTGATGAAGGCACATGATGTGGTGAAAGCTGGATGAAAACATTAAGCCAAAACTGGACTTCATTTCTTAGTGAAATGATGGCATGTGGAGTAAGTTATGCCTAATCTAAAAATAACGTTCTACATATCCGATTTCTGATTGCTGTTATTCCAACACCATATTCCCAATGGTCTTCATAGCCTCTATATCAAGTTTCACAATATTCACAATAATCTGTTGCTTCGAACGCCTCCAGAGGGCACTGAATAAACAAATTTAAATATAGCCGCTTGGTAGTTTACTCTAGTTTCTTGTTTATATAAAATCCGCATTTTTTCTTAAAGGATTGTAAGGTTTAAGGTCTTTTTGCTATTCATATCATATTCAATCATTTTCAAGTTGTGATATATTCGGTCAAATATATATAAATCGCTAAAAATATTTCGTGGCATTTCCATGGAAGAGAACATGATTTTCAATTCTGACGCGACCAGTAAATTCTGACTTCCATTCCGAAACCGGTACTGAACTCTGTGGACAGATCCCTTTTTTTGCACTGTTGGCGATAAGGACTCGAAAAAATCGAAAGATCTCCGTTCCCAAAACATCTCTGAAATGTGTGGCCAGATCTTTAGAAACTATTTGCAGATATGACAGAGTATACAATCAAATGATTAGGCTTACTAAGTTTTGCAAGATGTAGACTATACATCTCCTATATTCCTGAGAATCTGGAAAACAATGTTTCTAACAATTAATTGCATAACTCTAATAGTCTACAATAAGAACACGTTTCTTGTACATGTAGGACTAGAAGTAGTTCATAGGTTGGAAAACAGAAATTATATATATGTTTTCAACACAATCTCCTGCTTCGTAAATTACACGTCACCAAACTTTTAGGAAGTGGCGAACACAGTCTAAACGGTGGCTTCTAGCAATCTTCCTCAGACGGTGATACAAAGTAGAATCTATTGTGCCTGAGGAGTTTAGAAGTTCGCACTGCTATAGCTCTTGTCTAATCTTACGGCGGGCGGTCTACATGCTGGTAAGGGAAGTGGGGAGCGGAGAATACACACCAGACCAACCAACCAGACAACAGCGGTGGCGCCGAGAGTTACGAAGCTGTGGGAGGACGTACTACACTCACCTCGTTCTACAGGCTGCTGCGTTTCATATGGGGCTGAATTTGTCGCTTCGCCGCACCCCACTTCCCTTGCCAGCATGTAGGCCGCCCGCCGTAAGATTAGACAAGAGCTATACTGTTGTAGAAAAGGCTTAACATTGTTGGAAATGCTGTTTAGTACAATTCTAACATGTATGTATTTGCGCGTCCTTTAATTACTCTACTCTTCGACACCTAAATGTTAAAATATTTTTTTTTAAAAAAGTGTGCATTAACACTTGCTAAATATGATTGGTTAATCTTGAACGACGTTCTTCAAATCCACAAAAAGTACAAAATTCAATATCAATGCTTCGCATCTTACTTATTTGCCACTGATTTATTGGTAACTAAAAGTAGTTAACACAATTTAGTTTGTAATTGATTGACAACGTGATGATCCATTGTTTGCAAAATGCTAATACAAAGAAAATATATACGTATTTTACTTCATTTTTCTCTCATTTAATACTTTGTTAATACAGATACGTTTCTTGAAAAGTTTGTAGGTTATCCTGTGGGTTATTATCACTGTTTGCTTTGAAAGAATAAATAGTACCTTTCTTACAAAGAACTATGACCTGTGTATTAAAAGGAAACAAAATGTTATTATAATATCAAGTTGAGGAAAGAAAAACCAGGGAAAATCTCATTGCCGTGTTATTCAATATGGCAACTATATTTGAAAGTATGCGAGAAGCAGAATGAATTTCGAAATGAAGAGTACGGATTCATTACATGATTTATGGAGTGCATTTTGAGGAATTATTTTTATGTTTCTTCCCGAAGGGTCTACAAGGTCCCCCAGGACCACAAGGGGACCGAGGTCTTCAAGGATTTCCAGGGCTCCCAGGTTCAAAGGGAGAGAGGGGCGACTCGGGACTTCCAGGAGATGCAGTACGTGTGTTCCATGCATGTACTTGCGAGCACGACTAATCCAGTAGAAACCAATTGGATGCCCCCACTACACTCACAATAATATCACCATTAATACTAACTTCATCTCATTCGTTACAGGTAGAGTTTATGGAGTCACAATAAATCGGAAATAATTGCTACTAGGTGTTCATAGACCATGTTGCACATTTGCTTCAAAATAACCAGCACAAAGTATTTATTTGTTGTGAGAGTAATGCACAAGGACAATGATACCTTTGACGTATTATTCCAAATGACGTTTATTTGCAGAATGCACATGAATATTATTAATTAAAAACCTTATTTTAGTGAATAATCGTCGAACCCTGTTTCTTCAGTCCAAAAATTGGTTTATATCTAGAGTGACCATAATATTTTTGACCCAAAAGGAGGTTAGTTTACCTTCTCCCGAAAAATCACCTACCGTCCAATCAGTCAAACCAAACCAGTGGTCGTTAGATTTAGATGTCCAAGTGGAAATTGCAAAACTCAGGGGAAATGTTCTAGGAAAACGGTGAAACCTAATTATAAAAATATTGTTATTATTATTTATTAAACTGTCGATCACATAAATAATCCATTATAAATAATAAATAAAATGTGATTTCCCGTTTTCAAGAGGTATTAATTTTCTAATCTTGGTATGAATTACATAGTGTTTGTGATACCTTGTGATCAAATTTTGATGTTAGTGCTACACTGAAGTTGAGACATGCAGAAGAACCAGTCTTTTTCAAAAGAACTTTATTCTTCACCGCAGTTCAGCAGTTTTTGCACAGTGTTACTATGATGCCAGTTTAAAAATTCAATTTTTTAACATTTATCACATTTTTAGCATTTTTTGAGCATTTTTTTCCTCTCAAATTTAAACTTGGCTTTCAACGAACTCCTAGACATTTATAAAACGGGACAAATAGAGTTTTGTAATCATATCAGTGGGACGTGACTCTGCAACAGGACTATCCCGATGAAAACGGAACGTATGGTTGTCCTATTTATAACATTTCATCGCGTAATCGTCACATCGGTTCGTCAGATAACGAAACCAATGATTGCAATGCAGAATCTTCAGACATAGATTAAATTTTGTAAGTCAGTAGTTGGAAACACTAGTAAATGTTCTCATGTGTAAGACTTCGACTACAACACACGAATTACTAGCAACTAATGTGTTAACTTTTTTCAAACCGGAAAACATGCGTTGATTTGGAATATTCAATTTTACCCCTTCATCCAAATCTTGCACCATAGACAGTTTACTTATTAATAAATGCTTTTCAGGGACCGGTAATACCAGCACAGTTTATTTAAAAGAAAGGTTCACATAATTGGCACACACCTTTTTTCTCTTGTGCATAAAAATGGCCTAAAATCTGAGACTATTATACTGTGAAAAACGGTAATTAACAATTTCTGGGCATATTTAAAAATTATATACAATATAATAATAATTATTATATAATCAATACACATTTGTATTATTCTGTGTAAATTAATTACTAAATAAATTAGAATTCGAAAGAAGTTTTGTGCTTCAAGTGAATCATGATAATTTTCTACATAAATCTTCTGTGTAATAATCCGTACAGAGACAAGCATGTATTTACTTGCATCGTAACCTTGAAAAAATAATAGGGTCTGCTATTTCACACAAATCAAGTTAAATAATTTCCCTCCAGTAATACTTGCTAGATATATACATTGACAATTATTGAAAAGTATATGTAACATCTTCGTATTTGAAGTTGCACATGATCTATGAACTAGTATGCAGAACTAATAACTACATTGTAACATCTTAACTTAATACGATAAGCATGTGCTTGACTTACGGACTAACCTTGTTTCGTCCATCAGGGAAGACCTGGACCTCCGGGACCCATTGGACCGATCGGAGAACCAGGACTCCCCGGGTTACCGGGACAAAGGGGAGAGCGAGGTCTCACAGGCCGCCCTGTAGGTTGCACCTAACACGTGGATCGACACGCACCTGTTTAACTGGTAAAATAACAAAGACTTCCACTATCTTTGCTCTCATTTTATGTAATAATAACCTAAATTTGTAACAAGCGGAAAATGTGGCATTATTTGCCAGAGCGAAAGTTACGCCCACCACCATTTAGAATAATAAAATTTACAAAACCCTTTCAAGTGAGTGGTTACTACATTCGACCCATAAAATAATATCTACTTGAATACAAATTTGAAATTATGAAAAACAATTTTTAAGAGAGACAAACATGATTATATTGTCTTACTACAAATATATTTCATAAATAACCAATAGCGAACTTACATATGATACGTAGCCTATAGGTTTTGCAGTTTTTTTTTGGTGAAGTATAATATTAAGCTGCATGTTTTTACTGCTTAGATGGGATAAATAATCGAATGGTTTGGTTTGCTAGATTCAATATTATATTATCGTAGATTGATTACTCATGGTTTTGGTCAGAGCAGATTAGTGGAAGTCTTACTGCAACATTAGGGAGGTCCCACTTTGTAATTCATGCAGCGACCTCAACAATTATTGCACAATGAGCTGTTTTTTATTGTTGTTGAAGTAATATAAAACTGTTACATTAAGTAGTATGAATTTTTCGCTGTACTCCTAAGAGTAAATCTAATTTCAACTTCACACTGCAAGTAGTTATAACTATATGTGATTTGATGCCCACGCATGTAAGTTTTAATCCTTTTCTGTGTAGCTATAACTCACAGACGACTAAATTTTCAGATCCATCGTACTTTCCTGGTAGTGTGATGTAGTGTAGCCTCCCTTGTGTTGTAAACTAATGTGAATTACATTTTAGAAGTAAACACGTACTTGTAATAGATTATTTGTTTTTAATACAGTAGTAATGCTCTTGATATCATTGATGACTGTAATGAGCATGGTATTATAGTAACTTAATCACTGTAATGTTTTACAACTTCTAAGTATTATTGCACCAAGAAATATATATATATATATATATATATTATATATATATATATATATATATATAATATATATATATATATATATATTATATATATATTATTACATCCTTAAGCTAATCTACCTGTAGATATCAAAACAGTACAAATGTGTAAGATGAAGTTTTCTATTTTTTATTCTTATATATCTAAAAGTTAGATGTATGTTTAATTTATCTTCTTTTATTAATTATATCAGGATTCTCTTGCATAGCTTAACTACCATTTTAGGTCAATTATGTTTGTTAGAAATATCATTTTTCAAACTTCAGATTAATAATTATATTTCTTGATATAATGAAAACTTTCCGAAATATGCTAACAGTTGCAATGTGCTTTAAAACGCAAGTAATTACTGGTGTCGATTAAATGCAACCAAAAAATATGCAAAGGATCCAGCAGACGTTTTAAGCTGGGCATTGAAGAAGATTGTAGAAGTGAAATAAGGTAAGCCCTTCATTTACATGGATACAGAACAGTAAGATTTCTCAAGTGAGAATGCAAGTTGACACTTAAAGACATAGACTCTAAAAGGAGGGGATCAGGCTCTAAAATTGCATGAAAATAGGAAATATAGGCACTTCGTTACGTATGAAAACACGGAAATAGTAATTTATAAATACAGTGAGTCACATAATTATCCGGACACACAGTAAATTTCTAACGTTTAAGAGCGGGAAGGGAGTGAAATCTGTGTACAGCTTTGAAGTTGATTTTCGTTTAAAAAATATCATGTTTAGCACAAAATTGGACGATAAAAAGTTAAAAAAAGAACATCAGCAACAATATAACGAAGGATGAATCCCTACCGTTGCAAAAATAGTTCCACAAAATTATTCGGACACATAGTAAATGTTAACGTAAGTTTGCGATACAGTGACAATTTCGATTTACGGTTTACAGTTTTGCCCCCCACACTATACTAAATCATATCTACAAAGTGAAATATACTGTCTTTGCCCCCCTCCAGTTTTAGCACCTTGCCCCCCCCCCCGGTTTTGGAACCCAATCGCCGCCACTGGTCATGGACAATTTGCCGTTCATCCCTATGTTAGCAAATTCTTGGGCTTTTGTTCGTGCTAAATGTAGGACAGTGGGATCTCTGAGTATTACCTTGCATATTGTCCATGACTATTTTCATTAAGTTCTCTCTTACATCCTATGTGTTTATAGCTATGAATTGTTATGTATGCTGGTTCAGAAGTTGTCAACAGCTTGTTTTGAGTTTTCCTTTAATTATTGAAGCTCTTATTGGATGAAATAAAGTACACAAACATGGTGATGGGCAATTTGCACGGTAATATTCATGGATCCCACTGTACGTGCTCCAAAAGTGGAAAATTTATCAAGTGCTTAGTTTTATTCACACGAAATTGTAATCATACATAACAGTTCCTTATTCCTGTACCATAATTGTATTGAAAAATCGAAACATAATTGAAACTAAGTTACATTCTGTATGTTCGGTGTTTACATATGCTATGTAAAAAATATAGCACAAAAATTGAGGACTAAAAGTGGTAAACATTGTAAGTGCCAAAAGCGAAAGTGTTTGGAAATAGCATCGTTCAGCCCGTACGAACGTTCACACTAGTGCCTTTTTACACGCCCTTTGAACTACTTAGAGGGCTACCAGCCACTTTTCACGTTTATCACATTATAAAGCATGGCACATTTCACAGTTTGACGTAGAAAACGGTGTTTGAATTCTTGTGGCACTTATAGCGTTTACCAATTTTAGTCTTCAATTATTAGATGAATTTTATTTTAAAAAATAAAAATTTTACATCATTCTTCGTCGTCAATGAAGTAACTTGCAGGATACAGTCTAGAAATAAATTACAATGTAGGTCAAATTTGTCATTCATATACGGATATTTTCAAATTAATCAACTTCATGTGCAATACTCTAGGAATATTTGGCATCAGGTTTATACCCATTTTTCTTGAAATATTCCTCTGAAAAATCTCATCAAAGAGAAATGTTACTGTTATCCGTTCAATTAATTATAGATATAACGTGTATTTTAGTTGTAAATTTAAAGGTAAAATATTTTGAGAACTAATTCAAATCCATATTCCAGGGACTGCCTGGAAACCAAGGAGCACCTGGACCCCGAGGACCCGTCGGTCCACAAGGAGCAAAAGGGCAAGCTGGAGAATCAGGTTCTACTGGCCTCAGGGGAGCACAAGTAAGTAACATTCTTTAACTTTGTTTATTGCTCTAATGTGTGTGGGATGGATTATTAAACGTTTAGAATGTGTTATGTAATATCTAAGTATGGCGATGTTCATTTGGTCCAATTTCAAGGATCTAGTTATACATGATTTCGAATTATGGTTTAAATTCTTGTGTCATGTAAAGTCGAACCTGCGTGGATTTATTTATTTATTTATTTATTTATTTATTTATTGATAGAGCTCAACAGGCCGAGCCCAATTATGGTGCTCTAATTACATAATATTACTACAATAAATTCAGCGTTCCAGTAATACTATTTTTTAAATTGTATAAACTCATTGCAAAAATATCGATTGTGTTATTTACACATGAAATTGTGTTGAAAGAGTTGCACGCTCTCCACACCGGAGAGGCAGAAAGAATTGAAGTTTTCGCTCTCTGGCAATGAAAGATTTTGTGCTTGGGGCGTGTTTTGGAACTGGATTATTGTATAATCCGGGATAGCAATAAAGTATAAAATAAAGGAATGTTACACATGACAGTTTTATGAAATTTTTTAGCTTCTATTAGGAGAGATTTTTATTTGGTTATTATTTCACTCACTTATTTTCTCTGGGTGGCAGATATATAAGAATTAACAGATTTAAAAGGTGAGAGTCGCCAATTTATTGAGAAGAATAATTTCCACTACTATGTCGTTGTAATGGAGGGAACTGTGAACAACAAAGATCGTTAGTAATTGAATATCATTCAACAGATAAATATTTTGATAAAACTGAGAGAAAATAAGAATAAGATAGGCTTCTAGCAATAATAATGCAAAACTTTCTGGACACCATAACCTGATTTGTTTCTTTTCATTTCAGTGGCATTATTGTTACTTATAACTTGTACTTCTACAAGCTTTATACATACTCTATTCTTTATTGCCAGTAGCTTTTCATCTCATGTACACGTTCGATCGTTCGTGTTTGGAAAACTATTTACAGCTCATATCATGAGGAATATGACAAACATTGAAACATTCTTTGTGCGTGCACATTAAATATTACACAGGCCTGCATGGGTTCGGATGACTCACAGATGATTGTTGCTCCTGAATAATTTCAGCATGCTGATTCCAAAAATGAAATCCATTTTTACCCATCACGTGCAATATTTTCAGAAAATAGCAGTATATTAACTCCCTTAATTTCACAATAAAATGTGTAGTGACATGATTTCCTCAATAGATGGCTGGCTCTGTTTAAATGATGGTAAAATATTGGCTTTCTACAATACAAATCCTCCAATTTCAAACTATAAATGCACATAGAATAATAAGCATTTAATCCACCTTCCATCCTCACAAGACACATTTATATGAAAATTGTAAACTTTGATTACGTAAATTCCATCCCTCATAAAACTTTCCTTCACAAAATGTCCAAAACTCAATGTGTGTTGATTGAACTTAATGACGTGGAGAAAAATCATGATCTAGGGGAAAATTCTGACGTGATGGGAATAAATATATGTCATGTGCATGATCAGTAACCATGCGTTCTGTAATAGACGTAATGGAATGGCGAATATGATAATTTTGATTGTGAAATTGTGAAAAATCCTGACGTGATGGGGGAAATGGATATCATTTGCATGATCAGCAATGAAAATACTTCCAGAATCACCTTTTGGTTTGTAAAATCCGAAATTCCCTTTGTTTAAATTTATTTGTTTGCATTCTGTAATATACGAAATGGAATGGCGAATATCAGAATTTTAATTGTGAAATTGTGAAAAATCCTGACGTGATGGGGAAAAATGAATATCATGTGCATGGTCAGCCAGCAAAATACTACCAGAATGACGTATTGGTTTGTAAGCAACCTAAATTTTGATTGCTTAAATTTATTTTCTTGCTTTCTGTAATAGGTGTAATGGAATACGAATATGATAATTTTGATTGTGAAATTGTGAAAAATCCTGACGTGATGGGAAAAAATGGACGTCATTTTCGTGATCAGTATTCAAAATACTTCCAGAATCACCTATTGCTTTCAAATCATCCGATTTTTTAAACAAAATGCAGGGTGGTGTTATTTGAAGGATCCATCAGTATTCACATTTTTCCTTCATTGCTTTAGTAATAATTAATAAATTATAACAAGTTACTGACATGATTCTATCAGTATAATGATTCTTACATCTTCCTCTTATCATTCTATTATTTTATTATCAAAAAATAATGCAATTATTGACAGCAATATGAGACTTTATAACTTTCTCCAAATTTGAATATGTTGAACACGAAACTCTGTAAGTATTATCTTCAGATTCCTTTAGGTACCCAAAATAACATTATTCTGTAGAACCTTATTAATGTTTAAAAGTATGAATCTTAACCACAATTGAATCTGTTTCTAACATAGTCCTAATACATTTTTCCCAAATAATCAGTACAAACGAAGTTTCGAAAATTTTAGATTCGGGTGAGTGTCCAATGAAAACTATTTGTTATTGCAGGGATTGCCTGGAATTCCAGGCCTCAAGGGAGAACGGGGTGAAGCTGGACTCCCAGGGCTGCCAGGAACGCAGGGGCCTCCAGGGCCCAGGGGACTGCCGGGAGAATCAGTATCTGTTACGGGGGTAACTGGGCCAAGAGGCCCTCCTGGTCCCATTGGACCTCCGGTAAGTTTTGTAGAATGTACTAATATAGTGAAGCTAGTTTCATAGTTTAAGTTTAAAGTTTATTTATTGCGTTGACTTTTTAATTTCTTGAATTGAAAGGTAATTCTTCTGTATTAAGTTTTCTGATTTGTTAGGTACTTGAAAAGATGGTATTGTAATGGATATGTTCATTGCAACTTAATTTTAAATGTCAGAATTCCTTAAAATAGTATGTTGTATCAAAGGCGTTTATCATTTAATGTTTTGAATGGTTTTGATTTATCTTCCGCCTTAGGGTCCACAAGGTCCTGAAGGAATTCCAGGCAGCAGAGGAGTTCCCGGGGAAATTGGTCTCACTGGCCCTGCTGGCCGCGATGGTACGTCTGGAGAGAAGGGGGTAAAAGGAGAACGGGGGGAACCAGGGTTCCCTGGCCTCAGAGGGCCTCCAGGACAACTGGTAAGTGCAAACGTCTTAAATTTTTCAAAATAATAATAATAATGAAACCCAGTTTTGTAGGTTTCGTATTTGAAAGTTATTCACGAATGTAGCAAACTTTTTCTTGTATATACGCATTTCTTGCATTGTAGAATTATTTCTCTTGTAGTCTGCGGTTATTACAAGCGTAAAAACACAGTTTATGATTAAAAAGAAAAGGGTTTTAAAAAGAGTGAAGTTAAACATAGATTTGGATGTCTGGGAAGCTTCGTTCATTGCAGAAGAACACTGGAATAAATTAAATAATGAAAATGGTAATATAGACCCACTGTGGAGTTTTCTTTTTCACAAGTGGAGTAAGCCACCATCTTTAAAATTTAATGTAACGGAAAACATCAAAAATCTCTGTGAAAGCAATGATGATTTTGAATTGCCTGATGATATTTGGGATTCATAATTTTTAGAAAATGTGATCCACATTTTTGATCTAAAAAAAATAATAAAACAGACTGCATATTTCACATTAGGTTGCTATATAACAACAATGTGACATTGACAATATCCATTGTATAACTGATTCTTTTTTGTTAAAAAATGTAACCATTGTTATAACTGTATCTTTAATAAAACTAAGAATAAATGTCTGTGTTTTCCTGAAACGTCACAACATAAAACTGTTTTATGCTTGTAATAACCGTAGACTACATCAGAAATAATTGAAGTAAAATTATTTTACGTGGTAGAAAGAGGTGGGCCAATCCATGACAATGTGATCCTACCACTCAAAAAGTAAAATTAGTCCAAATACTATTTAAACAGCGTTAAACTTAAACTTTAGCTTTAGCTTAGTAGCTACGGGACACTAAATAGTTACTAATTTGATATTTACATGTCCTTGAATGGCTTTAAGAATTCAGATTAAGAATGAGAAGTGGCAAATGTGATAAAGGTTGTCTTTTAACATAAAAAATTGAGTGTACAAGCAATGATGAATAAATTTGTAATTTTCACAAATCAATTGGGCTATTATTAAGATTTATAAGTTGAGGAGGTTCTTTTCCCCTTTGATATTGTCCAGTTAAAGTGTTAGGTGAGTAATATGGAATTAAATAGAGTTAATTAATGAGGTATTTACGTAGGTCACACTCGGAACTTTTTAAAAAAATTAATAGCAGTAAAAATATTTTTTTTCACTGGAATTAAATACATGAGATGATAGGTTGCAATCTACATTTCCCCCCAAAATATGATGGATAAAAAGTTGTAAAAATACACAGAGTTTTGAAATTTTGTGGTAGCGGGTGAAGCTTTTACCGTCGTTTGAGTCACACCCGGAACTCCTGTTATTCTTGAATTGACAAAAACAACGTTGTTCACAGACCTCACTCTTCAGGGCAGTAACAATGTCTTCATTCTGAAACTATAATGATGATGTGGATGAGCTCAATGTCTTTGTTCACAAGATATCACATGAAGCATGTGAACTCATGGATTGGCCCAGGTTATTTATTTACACTCGTTGAGAAAAGACACTAAAATTATGAAGGGCGTCCATAAATGTGGAAGCACGGGTCTAACACAAATACGGAAATGCAAACATGTATCAAAAGTCCCTGTAGATGATATAGGAAACGGGAAAAACTTGATAGCAACATATGAAGTAAAGTTATGTTAAAAATAAACATACCAATATGTTTCCCTGGAAATTGTAGCCAATTCTATACGAGCAACTTTATATTTTAAAAAAATACGTATATTTACCTGAAGATGGTTTTGATTGGGTGTTTTAAGTCCACTTTATGCACAGTAAGGCTAATCGGAACTGGACCTACAGTTTAAAGTGGGATCCGAACCACTATGTGCCTCCACCGGGAATCGAACCCGGGACCCCTTGATTACAAGGCGATGACGCTACCACTGCGCAATCGGGGAGACCCTCTGAAGGTGGTGGTAATGATAGTATAATATCCTAAGAAGTTTCTTTCCTTTCTATGGTATGTATCTGAACTTCAAATTTGTGTTTCTCTGTTCACATTTGTCTTAGCGTGGTTGCGTCGTCGCCTTGTAATCAAGGGGTCCCGGGTTCGATACCCGGTGGAGGTACAAGTGGTTCGGATCCCACTTTAAACTGTAGGTCCAGTCCCGATTAGCCTTACTGTGCATAAAGTGGACTTAAAACACCAAATCAACCAACCAACATTTGTCTTACCCAGGTATTTTGTTGCACACTTCTGGACTACATTTTAAACTTGTATTCTGTAATATTCAGACTAGCAGCAAATAAATGTTTAACATTTTTGAAAAACCTAAGCTCAATAATATGATTCCATTCTCCTAAGTGGTATTTTGGCTTGCATACGAATCAGTGACGAATCCAGAAGTTACAGTTGGGAGGGGCGAATTTCGGCCTGCACTTGCACTGTTTTATATAAACAATATACAGGGTGGGCCATATGTCTTGTTACCCCCATAATTTTACATAACTTGATAATAATACAACGTTATAATAATACAATATAATATAATGAAGTGTAAGGTAGCCATTCATTCCACATGTCGTGTGACACCAACAATTTTACATAATTTTATATTATGATAATAACAATATAACAATTTGTAAGACGTATGGATTCAGCGTCAACCAGGATGTTGTTCACGCATCCAAAAGGTCAGTATGACCACCATTATTGTCATGGCACAAAATGACACGGCGCCATGACTTCTGTGAGATTTTACGAAGCAAATTTTTCGTGATTGTTGTCTGAAAGGCTGCCCTAATAGCGTCCTTTAATTGTTCTGTTGTTTGGTATCGTTGTTGTGATACCTTTTCCTTAATAATGCCCCAGAGGACATTGTCACAAGACGAGAGATCAGGGCTTCTGGGAGGCCAATCCAGAGGCGCCGGATGATGTACCGATCCGCGTCCTATCCACCTATTGGGAAAAACTTCACTTAAATATTCCCGGACAGCGATGGCATAGTGAGGCGGTGCTCCATCCTGTTGAAACCAGGAACGTCCCAGGATATTCATTCTTTGGAGCTGTGGAACAAAAAATGCCCGTAACATGGCGAGATAGGAGTGTTGATTGACTACGTCATCGAAGAAACAGGGACTTATCAAGTGTAACAAACATGTTGTTAGCCTTCAAGGAGTTCGGACGTGCATGAATAGCTCTCTCTTTCCGCTTGAGTCGCCCGCTGTGAACCGCATGTAAGAGGGTCCGTCTACCCAACTCGAGCTTGCACGGAGGAGGGGATACTGCAGCACAAGTACTTATTCTGTCGTATTTTTTTTAATTGTTAAGAGCAATATTGCCCGAAAAATGGGAATCAGCAAAGCTGAGTGGCAACGGATTGAAACTCCATCTCGACAGCCATAGCGAAGGAACTCAACCAACAGTTCGGAGACCTGGACAGACGCATCGCCCTGGCATTTGCAAGTGATGCGGTGTTGAAAGAAATTAAACCAGCGCTGACCACTGCAATTAAATCTGCCGTGGAGGATGCCATTCAAGAAGTAAAAAACGATCTCGAGAGGAAAATCTCTGAGCTAGACAAGCAAGTGAAGCAAGTGCGAAAGGATCTGAATTCCCTGGAACAATATGACCGCCGCCTGAACCTTGTTTTTCATGGCATCAATGAAAGTGAGGGTGAAAAGTGTGAAGTGATTGCTTCAAAAATCATCAATGAGCAGGTGAAAGTGAAAGTGCCACAAAATGTGTTTCATCGTGTTCACCGACTGGGAGCACCGCGACGTGATGGCAAACCCCGGCCGATCATTGCGCGCTTTGTCACCTACGCCCAGAGAGACTTGGTCTACAAGAACAAGAAGAACCTCAAGGCTACAGGGACAGGTATTTTCATAACTGAAAACCTAACAAAAACAAATTTGGACCTTTTTCACAAGGTAAGGCTTAGTAAAATATTCGAACGAGTATGGACAACCGATGGGAATGTACTTGCCCTACACAACGGAAACGTGGTTAGGATTAGTGACCCGGAGGACATCGCAAAGTTCAGCAGAAAGTAACGCTGTTCCGCCACACTCCCCTCCTAACGGTGGTTGTGTTTATTTTTGGAACTGCTTCCCCCATCAATGACGTACGGGCAACGGTGACCAGTCAAAAGTAAAGGGTAGGGGAATGCAGGAGAACATTCCGCGCCGAACCTTACAAAGCTTGCAATACTCTCTGCATTCCTCAATGGTGGCGAAAGGAGGGCATGAACCTGTCGCATAATAGACTGTTATATAAATGTAAACAACCCTCAGCTTGTATTCTAACTCACGCCAGAATATATCGGCAAGCTCAAAAATCTATATTTCTCCCATTTTTAGTTAATCAACAAATATTTTCATTTTTTTTTTTTTTGTGTCAGTATTCACATTTTTATATTAATTTTTACTTTTTTACTCTTAAATTTTTCATTTATTTTTTTACATTTTTAAAAATTTGATTGTAGTAATAAGTCACTATGATAACTAGCACCTGTTTTTTTATGCGTATGCACATTTTCATTGTTATTCCAATATGCAATTCACACTTGGGACAGAATATATACTTCATGACCAACAGTGGAGGAAACGATAAATATAAATGACCCTACCAATGTAGTCAATGGTGCAGAAACGCCTCTCCCAATCAGAATTCACTCCAGTTACTTTGATGAGTCGCCCATTAATATCCGCCACAGCAATTACAATATAAAGGAACAGCTCGAAGCTGAAATAAATAGATCTGAAAATGGCTTTAAATTATGTCATCTAAATATTCAAGGTTTACTCAACTCCATAGATGAATTTAAAGAAATGATATCGAACTTAAACTTTGACCTGATAGCCATTACAGAAAGCTGGTTAAAACCGAATATTAGTAATAATATAGTAGACATCGAAAATTACACATTAGTTCGACAAGATAGATTAAACAAATCTAGAGGTGGTGTGTGCTTATACATTTCTAAATCGCTTAAATGGAAACTTTTAGACGGGTTCGTTAATAATGATATCGGCGTAGAGTACCTTGTAATCGAATTAACTATCGATAGGAAAAAAATTGGACTTATGGTAGCATATAAACCCCCCAATGTCAGCTATACTCACATCAGTCACGTAGCAGATATCCTCCAACACCTATACTTAAATTACGATTACTTCATTGCGTTAGGCGACTGGAATATCAACATGTTAAAAAAAAACGAAAGCAGTACTAGACTCCTTCAGAGTATAATCAAGGAAGTTCACGGGAAACAATTAATTAATTACCAAGCCAACCAGAGTGACAGCGACGTCAAAGTCATTAATTGATTTAATCGTTTGTTCACAAGATTTAATTGTAAAGCAAATTGGGCAGAGCGAGTTACCTGGAATCACAGATCACCATATAACATACTCCATATTTGACTTGTACACACCAAAGCAACCTAAAAAAATTATCAAAATTAGAAATTTCAAAACCATGGACTTGGACAAGTTTCGTAAAGACGCGGAAAATGTGGAATGGTGCAAAATCGAAAGAAACGAGGACGTAGATGCAGCGGTGGAGGCCTTGAATGATAACATTATCAGATTAATAGATAAGCACGCCCCCCAGCGAAAAATTCGTGTAACCAAACCTCCCGCCCCCTGGATTTCAAATCAAGTAAGGGAATTCTGGAAGTTGCGCGACTTCTTTCATCTGAGATATGTAAATACAGGAGACCCAGACGCTCTCCTATCGTACAAATACTTCAGAAACAGAGCCAAAAAAGCAGTCAGAAACGCAAAATTTAAGCACTATAACGAAACGGTAAATATGAATGTAAAAAATGCTAAAAATTTATGGTCTAACCTCAGAAGCCAGGGACTTTTACCAAATAAAAAGAGTAATGCGCTCTCCTCAGATACATTTCGGCCGAATGCGGTAAACGAGTTCTTTGTTAAGCCGAGTGCACCCTCAGATAACAATGCAGCGGTGATTGATGAAACCAACACGTATCTTGAGCAACCCAACAATGACACGTTCTTTTTTACCCCAGTAAGTAGCGAACAAGTACGTAAAATTTTTAACAAAATGAAATCGAAAGCGTGCGGTTATGATGGCATAAACCTAACTATTTTACAGTATTGCATCCCCTTTTGTTTAGAAGCTCTTACGCACATTATTAATCTTTCCCTTTCCAAAGGTTGGTTCCCTCAAGAGTGGAAAAAATGCGAAGTAACACCTATACCTAAAAAATCCAACCCCACAGAAATAAAAGATCTACGACCTATTAGCATTCTATCCACAATGTCCAAAATACTTGAAAAAGTAATTTATGAACAAATACTTTCACATATTCAAGGTTTCCTACCACACTTTCAATCTGGTTTCAGAAAAATGCATAGTACTTGCACTGCGCTGGTAGATATCGTAGACAATGTAAGTAAAGGAATAGATGAAAATGAAGTTACACTTTTAGTCTTGTTGGACTATTCAAGAGCGTTCGACTCGATCAATCATGAATTATTATTGGCCAAACTGTATCACTATGGCGTTACCGGAAACGCGTTAAATTGGTTTCGATCATATCTCGGCAACAGGAAACAACGTGTGAAATATCGAGAACCGGAAGTCACATACTCTAAATGGTTAGTTGTTCAACAAGGCGTCCCTCAAGGAAGTATATTGGGTCCACTACTATACATGATTTACGTAGCTGATTTCGACCGCGCTGTCCAATATTGCCACTACCATCAGTATGCTGACGATTCGCAAATCTATATTCAGTGTAATACAGAAAACTACGATAATGCGATGACCAAACTTCAATTCGACCTTGATGCTATAACAAATTGGTCACGGAGGAACTCCCTTCAATTAAATCCAACAAAATCTTGCTTCATGACCATAGGAACTCATGGTACTCTTAAGAAACTTCACAAAAACGCACCTTCTCCTCCAACTCTTGGCAGTATACCGCTATGCGAAGTGGATACAAGCAAAAACTTGGGGATTGTGTTCGATAGACACTTAAATTGGGAGCCACAAGTCGAATTTATTGTGAAAAACTGTATGGGGAAACTTAAATCTTTGTATCATTTAAAACATGCTCTGGACGCTAATGTTAAAGATCGTCTTATGCAATCACTTGTCCTATCCACGTTAGACTATTGCGCTCCAGTGTACAGTAATATATCCCAGGGCTTAAACTATAAACTTCAAAAAATTCAGAATTGTTGTATACGTTTCATATTTAACCTAAACAGAAAGGAACATGTATCCCCCTATTTAAAGAAACTTTCTTGGCTAAACATTAACAATAGAAGAAAATACTTAACACTCACCTTGATGCACAAAATACTTAAGAGTGGCTCCCCAAAATACTTATCCGATAAGATCTGTTCTCATAGAACATCAGCCGAACATAATATCCGCAACAAGCACAATCTAAAAATCCCCAAACATAAAACCGCCACATATAACAAGTCCATCATTGTTACAGGGATCAGGGAATGGAACAAACTGCCTGCACCATTGACTAACATTATTTGCCATCAAAGTTTTAAGAAAAATCTGAAGAACTTACTATTGTCCCAACAACTTAATTAACCTTCATATGTTAACAATTGCACCTGCACTTATACATCATATAATGCATACCTAACCTACCCCCCCCCCCCGGCATACACATTGAACTACCGAAGACTTATTACTTATCTTTACTCAACAGTATATATACTAATCTATTCAATGTATTATTTTATCATTGTATAATCTTTATATTATCTTTATTGTATTATCATGATCATTATGTGTTTTTTTTTCTTTCTTTTTGTTTTTATTCATTTATTGTATCTTTGACAAGGGTTGGTTGTAAGAACGGCCCATGAGGCCGAAACACGCCTGCTTAAATAAAGACCATTCTATTCTATTCTATTCTATAGCGACCCAGAGCATCACATGTGGGGGGGTTTGTTTTCCAGCTCTTCGTAATAATGCGGATTTTCCTTGGACCAGAAATACACATTCCTTGCACGTGCACTTCGATATATTGCGCATTCATCGGAGAAGAAAAGGTCAGCCCGCTGCGGGAGTTTCGGAAATACCTCCAACATTCTTCCACATGCTGCATGTCGTCTACGCATCTCATCATCACTGAGCTCGTTGACGCTTGCTCGGTTAAAGGATTTCAATGGAAGATCCTTCTTCGTGTGTTGTAACATTGTTGTTTTCGGGATTCCAAGCTCAGCAGACCGTTTGCGCAGTGACTTCTGTGGTGACCGAAGCACAGATGCCTCCTCTCCTGCACATGTCTTCTGTCTTTTGGTTGGTGCCAGGCCTCGGTTTGTCTTTGATACATCCCAACATAAACAATTTATTTTCCCAACGCAGTATTGTCACTTTTGGTGGTGCATTTTTTTTTTTTTTTTGGAATCGTCTTGTGAAATCTCGTCGCACATCCTCCATGGTCTTGCCGGTATGTGGACGTTCATGGACCCAAACACTGACAACAAGGCGATCTTCTACATTGTAGGAGCTTGTGTCAGCCATCTCTTCAAAAGAAACACTGAATTAGAGATAACAAGATATTGATTCGAGGGGGTAACAAGACATATGGACCACCCTGTAGAGTGCCGTAAACAGTAAGCACGCTGACGTCCATGTTCTAGAAATTAGAGTATTGTATTGCAAAAATAGGGTCCAGAGCTAAGTGGGTGGTTATTATTTTATGTAGTTATCACCATTCCCCTCACTGCCATGGTAAACTTAATGATGAGGTATGAAGAGTAAAGTGAAGTGAATTAACAAAGAAAACAAAACATATTATCAATGGTTCTTGAGTTCGATTCTCTTTTGAGGCATCTTGCACACTGGTTCTGATCCAAATGTAAACTGTAGGGCCAGTTCGGCTTAACCTGTCATATGATAAAGCGGGATTGCATCAAGTTTTAAAACTGTTCTCGAGCCTGTTAAACTTGGCAATAAAAGACAAAACAATTTACAATATTTTTGACACTTTAAAAATATTAGGCATAATTATATCCCCAAAGCCTAGCAGTTTGGAGGGACGATCCCCCTGGATCCGCGCCTGGTAAAAATTTCCACGACTAACTAAAATATGACCACAATTTCTAAATGATTTTAAAGCTATGTTATTTGATAATGTTTTCTGATCAACTATCCAAACACTTTTCAGTTGACATAATACAGTTAAAACCAAAATTGTCCTAATTATTTTTCTACACGGAAATATAATGGTGCATGACAACACAACAACAACAACAACAACAACAATAATATATTCTTACACCCAAACCTATTTTTTTTTAAAAAATATCGCATCGTAAAAGATGAACTAAAACGAAGTCGGTGTATTTCCAAAATTAGTTTGTTCAATCATATTCGCCACGCGCCTGTGGATCAGAATGGATACATTATATTTTAATCTCCCGGCCATGATCGGAACAAGATTCTGAGGATTATCTGACAGATGAATGATAATACTAAAACACCTATGGTTACGTTTATCTTTTGGGCAAACGGAGGTTTTACAGGAATGGGGTACTGGACTCTGATGGACTTGTTTCAGTTTTTCCTTGTTAGTACTTTTAATTTCTAATTAGTGTGCCTGTGTTACCTCCCACTTAATCATTCTGTGCTGGTTCTCTCTCTCTTCTTTTTTGACACTCTCATAAGCAATCCGGGTATGGGTGTCTGGATATGAAGATAGAGTCTGTTAATTGCCCTCATTAGATGCAAACCGACACCGACAGCTACGAAATGAATAATAAGTCACTCGCTGGCCCTGGGGAGAGTCTAGTCTCATCTCATTATCATACTAACGACCACTGCCCTGAGGAGCGGCTTGGGAACACTCGGGTTGTTTTCTATACTAGCTGAGTAACATTCCAAACATTTACTTCATTTCAAATCTTCATGACGTAGGCCCGCTTTAGACGAAAGCATTTATGTTAACATTTATGTCATGACCAAAATGCCACCGTGTAAAATCTTATGGCATATTTCATAGCATTTCTCAAGGATAGAATCGGTTCTATCTCCGTAGCATTTTTCGGAACTTAACCAATCAGAAGTGAGCTCTAGGTCACGAGTGGAGATGTAATGCCGGTCGAGGAAGATGTAAACAACGTATCACTTCACACTTTTAAAAGCCGATAACTATTCAACCGAGAGGAATAACGTTTCCTATATGAAGGTTTTAGGTACAAAGCAATGGCGCTGCTTAAAAACATACTTTATAACGTATATAGTACACACATGGGAGGATATTTTAGTTGTTTCAATTGTAAAGACCGTGCACTCACCACAGATGGTGTAAACAGTATGCTGTATGTATTATACATTGTAATCACAAAAGCTCACCGAAATTTTTCATGAAATGCGTCCGTGGAAAGGACTCTCTGCTATAAGATTTTTGGAAGCATTTATATAGCATTTATGCTAGCAGAAATATTAAATGAAATGCTTACAATGATGTTTGAAGAATCATAAGAGTAGTCATTCGTTAGCTGCAAATATGTTACAATCTACTTGGAAGTATTTTTTTTTTCTATTTTTTTTTTTTTACTTTGCTTTCTTGCTTCTTCAGGCTACTTGCTTCGGTAAGGATGAATGATCATTACATGAAGTCTATGAAGAAACACTCACAAAGAAACACCTATGTCCATCCCAGGATTAGAACCTGGGACCCCTGGCGTCGTAGCGCGATATGGTAACCACTCCGCCACGGGGGGCGGCCCTAGAATAGCGAAATGGGTAGTTGACATCGAGCGGCTGGATTATATATGTTGCCTAACTCTACGGGGTTAAGTGGATTTTAAAATCAAATTTTCAGTGGCAACTTCTACCTCCTTGCAGACAAGCGAGTTCTTGGGGATCTAGGTGTCCCATCTTTATTGCCGTTCACTGTACATTAAACTTTCGGTACTACTTCCGTATAGTGGAAATACCTAGAAATCATTTCTTTCGCACTTTTTTACATTGCTAACGTACAATTCTACATTGCGGAACATTTCTTTAGGTGCAATAATGAATTTATAACGTAAATAATGTCTATTTTTTACATTTACGAGTACTCACTGTTTTTCCTATTTCCGGTTCTGTAACACACAATGTGGCGATAGTGTACTGGTTCATCGCGCGTTGTGGCAGTGTTTTGTCGATTTGTAGTGTGTGCATGCAGTGTTTCCAACCTTCTTCACCGAAAAATACCTAATTTCGTGGCCGGATTTGAAATTATGTTAATACCTCGTTAGCCTCACAAACCATTGGCGTTAGCCCCACAAACTATCGACGTTAGCCCCACGAACCATTGACGTTAGCCCCACAAACCATTCACGTTAGCCCCACAAACCATCATGTTAGCCCCACAAACCATTAGCGTTATCCCCACAAACCATTTCCGGTAAGGTTAGGTTAGTTTAGGTTCGGTTAGGTTAGGCAAGCATAGTTTGAATTTTCGAAAAATAAAAAATCTTGCAACAAAATGGCGTGTTTGGAAACATTGACAGGGGCTTACGTCATGAAACGCATGAACCATCCTTGACGTATAGAAGCAAATGGAAGCAACAGAAATTGCGTGTCGGAGAGATATTTTTATAGAAGAAAAAAGATTTCACGCTAAAAAATATTACACGACGAAAGAAAACACATTGAGGAACTTCAACGACGATGCAGAAAGTTATTTCCGTAAGTAGTTTCTTCTGTAAAAATGAAGAAATCCGTTTCCACTATACGGAAGTGTTACCAATCTTTCCTTTCTCTGCGCAGTGTTTAGGATAATGGATACACTTTTATGTTCCTCGCACATTTGGTACAAGGATAGAGGTTTACGCTTTCTTTTAATTTTATACATGAATTCGAAATGGTAAGCGGTAAATATAAATTACATACTTTGAATATAACAATTTCAGGGCCCCACAGGTCTTCCTGGGCCTCCCGGAACTGCAGAGCCTGGGGAGACTGTTCCAGGCCCTCCTGGAAGAAGAGGCCAAGCAGGGGAACCAGGGTCTATAGGTCCTCCAGGGCCCAAGGGAAGCAAAGGCTCACAGGGCGACAGGGGAGAGATAGGTCCCAGAGGAGACAAAGGTACGTGAAAGGATACATACCTTAATGTTAACATGTGCTTGCTGGAAGAAGTGGACTTATATTCAGGTTTTGTTAACTTATGTTTCTGTTTGATAACAAGGGCTTGCTTGTGTAAGTTTTTCTGTTTTGAATTTTTGTTTATTTAAAGATAATTATTTATTCATACTGCATACCCATTACTGTTTGTGAAAATTGCAACATCATGTAGATATTTTTATTAGCTTTATTTTACTTCGCTTTTTGTGCCACTTTTGGCTAATTTGTGAAGATGGGGATGAGTGATTATATGATGAAATTGATGAATGGACACTCACAATGGTACACTGGCGTCGTACCGCGATTCATGAAGATATCATGTGAATGGAATTTATTCTACATATTACTAATAATGACACACATACTTAAACTTTCAGACCAATTCAACGATATTACATGAAATAAATCAGTAGCTTGCACATCTGCATGAAGAGCTGATATATGTCGAGACATCGAAACAAACAGACTTTGGATATGTTCCTGGTGAATTGCCTGCTACGTTGCTTGTATGTGAGTCCACAGTTCATTGGTAATGGCTGGTGGAGGACTTCGGCGGAATAGTTGACCATATGTCAGACACGCTCAAGAGGCGACATGTCTGGCGACCGTGCAGTGCAGGTAAGAAGCGGTATCTGTCGTGCTGCGAAGTAGGCTTGGAAATTCCTAGTAACATGTGCTGTCGTCACATTTCGTGGTCCGCTATCGGATTTTCGATGCCTCTGGTACTGTTCAGCTCACTGTTTCGACACTCGCATCGATGTCGTAGCATTAATTATGCCGCCTTACGAGCAGCACCTTCACGCAGGCCGATCATTCGTCCCAGTTCGAATGTTGTCGTTTGTTTGTATTGCGCCGTTTGACGTAGACGAGGCATAGTGTCTCCTGGAGGAACGCGTACAACTCGCTGACTACGCTACACTAATTGTCTGTCTCCTCAACAGCCCTCTCTTTATGCACCTAACAGGGCAGTTAAGAGGACGTTGAATGCGCAATCACTCTGAAATTCAAATCATTTGCTGCTTTGCATTTCCTGTACGAGTCACGTGTTTACCATAATTACTTGATGGTGTTGCAGCAAATTCCATAAGGAGTAGTGTGTATATATACACGGTGTTTCTGTGACCTTGATTTAAAGTTTCAGGGTGGATGGAGACTGACCCAAGTACCAACATGAGATAGGAACACTGGTCCGAAAACTCACCATTAGAAAGTTATGAGCCAAAACTATTTGGCGCTGCCAATGACAGTGGAATAAAACAACTGAAAGATGAAGCTTGTAGATTTAATATGGACATTACTCCAGTGTATCATCGTTGTTTACGACACCCCTTGCATTCCCTTCTGGCAATAATTCTTGCCGCCTGTGACATGATCAGAATGACTCCAGGGAAGTTAGAACAGATGCCTGCATCGACGCTGGGGGCCGCCATTTTGAACAAGTACTACAGAGCATTCCCTGACATTCGCTAGGAGACTCGGCGACAAGCGGCCCGATATCAGCGCTTGTCTTTCCCGGTGAACGGGTCCGGGACAGTCGCTAGAGTCGGCTATTAACATTACAGTTTTCATATTGTGTACTAACCTTGACTACAGAAGGTGTTGAAAATGATGTCCCTCTGCTGCAACACATTCCTGGCATCTCCCAAGGAAATTGGCATTTACACGTGCAAGTTCGTCTACTGTAATTCTCCCGATTTCTCGTACAATACTCTCTCTTAACTCACGGATGGTGTGCGGATTGTCTTTGTATACTTTATTTTTTAGATTTCCCCATTTTATTTCCACTTTTATTCAGAACTGACCTTGTTACTCTAAACTATTTTACGAGGTTTAATATACAGGGTGGGTCAAAACAATACACCTAAATAAAAGAAGCCACTGTGGGGATAGGTGTCAGTGAGTGTTGGATATGCGTGTTGGGGGTGGGGGAAAACTTTATGATGAGGTTGATCTTGACGGCCGCCATCTTGAAGTCCGCCATCTTGGATTCAACTTCATTTTTTTAAATGGGAAGGGGGTCGTGTGACACATAATTTTAGGCTAGAATTTTGTCAGGAATTAAATGGTGTTGTCCATTTTGACGTATCTTTATTCGTGTAGGAGTTACAAAGGTTTCTTTTTTCAAGTTTTGAAAAGTGGCACACTTTACATGATGTGTTCGATGTGGCCTCCTTCATGCTGGACAGTCATTTCCATTCTCTTCTTCCACTCCGTATGCACACGTAACAGGACATCTGGTGTAATAGCCGCACATGCATCAATGATCCGCTGTTCCAGGTGGCGAAGATCATTGATTTTGACCGCATACACCATGGCTTTGAAGTGGCCCCATAGGTAAAAGTCCAGGGGAGTGAGATCGGGGAATCTTTCAGGCCACTCCACTAGACCTCGACGGCCAATCCAGCGCTGTGGAAACTGTTCGTTGAGTAATCCACGTACCTGCAGACCGTAGTGAGGTGGTGCCCCGTCGTGCTGAAACCATAAGGGGAAGTCACCATCCTCCGTCGCTACGGATGGGAACACCAGCTCCTCCAACATCTCTTTGTAGCTGTCGGCATTCAAATTGTTGTGGATGAACACAGGACCAATGACCCGTGTTCCCCAGATCCCGCACCACACCATGACTTTGGTATGTCCAACCATCTTGGATGGATCAGTCCAATGTGGGTTACTGTCTAACCAATAACGCAGGTTCTGCTTGTTAACCTCCCCGTTAACGTAAAAGTTAGCTTCGTCCGTAAAGAGCACATTCTGGACGAACTGTGGGTTATCTGCAAGCTGTGCTGTTGCCCATTCCGCAAACTGAAGCCGGCGGTCAGGATCGTCTTCAGAAAGGTGGTGTAATAACTGCAGCTTGAATGGATGAAAATGATGTGTCTTCAAGATCCGGCGTATGGAGCATCTGCCAACACCAGTCACATGAGACATGCTACGCACACTCCTTGTCGGATTGAGGGCGAAGCTACCTAACACGGCGATGGTTGTCGCCTCATCTGTTGCTGAACGTGGCCTCCCAGACCGTGGCGTATCTTTCACACTCCCTGTGGCAGTGAATCGGGACAGCAGTGATGCTACTGTGGCGTGGGAAATTGGATGTCGGTCTGGATGGCGAGCGTTGAAATCGGCTGCAATGGTGCGAGAACTTCTTTCCCCTGATATTAGGATGATCTCAACCCGTTCAGCGTCGCTTAGTTTCATGTTGTTCTGTCAAACTGCAACGAAGAGAAAACCTTTGCAACTCCTACACGAATAAAGATACGTCAAAACGGACAACACCATTTAATTCCTGACAAAATTCTAGCCTAAAATTATGTGTCACACGACCCCTTCCCATTTAAAAAAATGAAGTTGAATCCAAGATGGCGGACTTCAAGATGGCGGCCGTCAAGATCAACCTCATCATAAAGTTTCCCCCCACCCCCAACACGCATATCCAACACTCACTGAAGTAGTGCATATTGATTGTTTCAACGCAATACTTGGTACGAGTTTTTTTGTAGCCTTTTTTTTTATCAATTGAAAATCAGTTTTTGACATATAATGACAATTTTTTGTCATGTTTTGTCGATGTTTTAGCGCTTAGCGATGTTTTAGCAAAATTTCCTATTTTTTTTTTTTTTTCGCACTCATACTTGGTACGAACGCCACGATCTTATGTGATATAACTTAACCTATTTATATTTTTTTTACGTATAGGTGTACATGATGAATCCCCAAACAGATTTTTCCTAAGTTTTACGGTTTCCAAGATAATCCCACTTCCGGTTGCCATTTTGGATTTCCGAGAATAGGTTTTATTCATATTTTACTTACATATAGGCGTACGTGACGAATCGGCAAACAGATTTTTTCTAAGTCTTGCTGTTTCCAAGATAACCCCACTTCCGGTCGCCATTTTGGATTTCCGAGCATAGGTTCTATTCATATTTTACTTACATATAGGCGTACATGACGAATCCGCAAACAGATTTTTTCTAAGTCTTACCGTTTCCAAGATAACCCCACTTCCGGTCGCCATTTTGGATTTCCGAGCATAGGTTTTATTCATATTTTACTTACATATAGGCGCACATGACGAATCCGCAAACAGATTTTTTCTAAGTCTTACCGTTTCCAAGATAACCTCACTTCCGGTCGCCATTTTGGATTTCCGAACATAGGTTCTATTCATATTTTACATACATATAGGCGTACGTGACGAATTCGCAAACAGATTTTTTCTAAGTCTTACCGTTTCAAAGATAACCCCACTTCCGGTCGCCATTTTGGATTTCCAAGCATAGGTTCTATTCATATTTTACTTACATATAGGCGTACATGACGAATCCGCAAACAGATTTTTCCTAAGTCATGAATTGGAGGGTTCTATGGCAACCTATATTAATTCTCGTAAGAGAACAGAAAACACAAAAAAAAACAAAAAAAAGAATACTGTGGTCACTACAACAAATAGTCTTCTTCAACCCCTATCTAACAAACCAAAAAAAATCATCATCCTAACTAGAACCATGTAACTAACATTGTGATGACTCATATTAAGTACCTCTTAATTGTATTACTTATAAGGGTATACTCTATAAAAGTATATGAAACAGGTGGTTTTAATACGGTCCGCGCTTTTATTATATAAGACGGCATATACTGCAGATCAGTCAGTCTCGTGAGAGCAGCCGAAGAGTACGGACGTTCTGTTGCAATGCTTCTTGGTTTTTGTAAAAATAATAGGTATTTAACTTTCTTTGAAGCCACATACCATCTATTATTTCAAGTTCAAAGGTGTTTCACGTGGTTTTTCATAGTAATTTCGATCAGATTGAATTTTGACGTGATCGTGAATTTTCTATTTCACCTCAAGAAATTCTATATAAATAACATACCTGAAAATTGTATCGCTATATACTAGACTTTTTGATTTCTGTGATTTTCGAAAAAGCAATGGCATCCACCACCAGTTTCAATCGTAAAAATGATAAAACTGAATGTGTTACTTGTGGGAAGCTAATCTCAAGGAACAATTTATCGGTACACAGGGCAAGATGTAGCGAAACAGGTTCGAGAATTAATTGTTCGTCACCTTCTAAGTCTTGTGCTCGATGCGGAAAGATGATCAGCATTACAAATTTAAGTAAACACCTCAAAATTTGCAAACCATCGACCGAACAAGGAACATTGAAAAGAAAAATCGATGATCCAGGAACCGAAGCTTCCACTTCCAAGCAAATTAAATTATCCAATGAACGCAAACCAATTAGATCTGCATTCAACGACCAACTCCAGGATTTTTCAATTAAGTCAGAACCAGGCCGTGACATCCTTAGTTTCTTGGATGAAACGAAAACATCTGTACTAAATATTTTGAAAGATAAACTTGAAAACAACTCTATAAAAGTATACGTTGTTCTGTTTTCCGAATACGAGAAAGTTGATGGCACAACAAGTATTTTTTATCATCGTACAAAAAATCAGACTTTTTATTTTGCTGACGTCGAAAATTTGGACAACTTCTATTATAAAGTTTCCAACGAGCTGGTTAAGAAACATGACGATTTCGAGGCTAAAGGGTCGGGATGGTCTCTGTGTGGAAGTCCTCACACGTTAACCGTTTACGTGAACCAATTCTCGCCTCTTTGTGCATCCAGCTACGTTCCTCTTCCACCGAACATTCAACACAAGAGGGCTGTGTTAAATATACAGAACAGCGATAACAAGTGTTTTCTCTGGTGTGTGTTGGCTGCACTGCATCCTGTTCATTGCAAAAATAATCCAGAACGGATTTATCATTACAAGCAATACGAGTCCGAATTTGAAAGTGTAATGTCTGACATCGAATACCCGGTGACATTGTCGGATATAACAAAGTTCGAAAATCGTGCAGGAAAACGCATTGCTATTAATGTATATTTTTTTACGTCAGATAAATATCTTGTGCACCCCGTCAGGATAAGCGATATCGACGATGACGATGCTCGTGTGATTAATCTTCTTCTAATTTCCAACGAGGATGTTCATCACTATACGCTAATTTGTTCACTATCACGTTTGGTCAGAAGTCAATCAACCAAGCATGCAAACAACATCGAAGTTTGCCCGAGATGCCTAACCACGTTCGACGATCGAAAACAACTCAATTATCGAAATTACACCGGACGTCAAATTGCTATCGAGAAACTTGCCGAACATAAAATTTATTGCGGTGACAACAGACCGGCTAGAATGTTGATGCCCGAAACGAACGAAGTCGAAGAATTCAAAATGCACAAGGCATTGTTGGAACATCCCGCAATCATCGTTGCTGATTTCGAGGCGTTCCTGAAACCACTCTCCTACTGCGAACCGGATCCTGAAATTTCCTCCACAACGCCGTACCAGCTTCATCAACCAAACAGTTTCGGCTATGTTGTTGTGCGACGTGATAAAATAAATGAGGCATATATATACCGCGGGCCAAATGTAATCGAACACTTCCTGGAAAAAATGGTGGAGGAGGTTGAGGTAATTGGTAGCGTATTGTTTACATCAAAACCGATGGCACCTTTAACTGAAAATGAACTTCAAGATTACAATTCCACTGAGGTGTGTCCGGTATGTGATCAAAGTTTCACTGATGAGAACAAAAAAGTATTCCACCACGATCATTTCAGCGGAAACTACATAGGTGGAATTTGCAATACGTGCAATCTTAAAATCCAGAAACCTAAATTCATCCCCATATTCCTTCACAACGGAAGCGGATATGATTTTCACCACCTGGTGAGACATCTTGGCTACGATCCGAAACGTATAGGTGTCTTGGCCGAGAATGAGGAACGCTACATTAGTCTCAGCAAGCAAGTGTCGATTCCGGGAACGAAAAATACAATCGAGATGCGCTTCCTGGATTCGTATAGATTTCTCTCTGCAAGTCTGGATGCTTTAGCGAACAAACTCACCGACGATCAATTCAAAATAACTAGAGCTAGTTTTCCCAACGTGGACATAGAACTCGTTAGACGTAAAGGGATTTATCCTTACGAATACGTCAGTGATGATTCTAAATTTAACGACGACGTTCTCCCACCTCCAAGGGAATTTTACAGCAGACTCAGAGAGAAAGGAATCACGGACGAAGAATACCAACACGCGCAACTCATGTGGGAGAAATTAGAATGTAGGACACTCGGAGACTACCACGACGCATACTTAAAATTAGACGTGACGATACTCGCGGATGTTTTTCAAGCGTTCAGGAAAACGGCAACGAATATTTATAAATTAGATCCAGCGTATTTCTACAGTCTACCGGGATTAGCGTGGTCGGCAATGTTATTCCAGACAAAGGTCAAGCTGGAACTGATATCGGACGTTGACATGTTGCTATTTATCGAAAGAGGGATACGAGGTGGAATGGTGCAATGCGTACAGAGACATGCGAAAGCTAATAACGTACACATGAAAGAAGATTACGATTCAAATCGAGCATCGAATTACATCTTCTACGCCGACGTTAATAATCTCTACGGACATGCCATGGTTCAGAAACTTCCTTACGGGGGATTCGAATGGTTAGATCCCACTTCGATAGACATTATTCATTTCGACGATAGCGAGTGTGGTTTCTTCGCAGAGGTAGATCTCCAATTCTCCGACCACCTGCACGACACGTTTTCGGATTTGCCTCCGACTCCCGAAATCAAATGTCCACCCGACTCGGTTCAAGACAAGCTTTTGTTAACATTGAACCGTAAACAGAGATACGTCGTCCACTACAAGAATCTCCGGTTTTTGATTGGGAAGGGTGTTGAGATAGTAAATGTTAGAAGAATACTAAAGTTTAAACATTCCACGTGGTTAAGACCTTACATAGAAACTAACACACAACATAGAACAGCTGCCACTTCCGATTTAGACAAGGACTTTTTTAAATTAATGAACAATGCGGTGTACGGAAAGACCATGGAGAATGTTAGAAAGCACGTAGACGTGAAATTAATTTCCGATAAGAATAAATGTCGGAAGTGGATAGCCGATCCTAGATTCAAGTCGAGAAAAATTTACAACGAGAATTTGGCACTTTTCAATCTAGATATAAAATTGATGAAATTCAGAAAACCAATTTACGTTGGCGCAACGGTTCTCGACTTGTCGAAACTTTACATGTTCGAATTTCATTACGACGTGATGAAACCCTTCTACAATGATAAGATATCACTTTTGTACACGGACACCGACAGCTTCATTTACAGCATACAAACACCTAACCTATACGAAGACATAAAAAATCCTTCCATGCTTGAGTATTTCGATACTTCTGCGTATCCTCAACCCAACAGATTTGGGATTCCATCTCGTAACAAAAAAGTCCTAGGTAAACTGAAAGATGAATGTAACGGTGATATTATTGTAGAGTTCGCGGGTTTGCGTTCGAAGATGTATGCCATGAGAACAGAAAGTAGCGTCACGAAGAAAGCAAAAGGTGTTGGCAAGAATACGGTGGAGAACAAACTCACCTTCCACGATTACATCGATTGCCTTTACTCACAATCGACGATACTAAGTATAGAACAAAGAATCCAAAGTGTAGACCACGTGATTACAACAAACGAAGTTAGGAAAGTAGCATTAGATTCGCACGACGATAAAAGATGTATTTTGTTGTCACAACGTTGCAACGTTTAGAAAGTCGTTGATTTTGTTTCTGTATTTTCCGTCGTTGGGTTTCCTCGTCACGTCGATCGTCGCGAATCCGAAATCGTCACTGTTCCAGCAAGAAGAGCAGCGTTCCGAAAATTGATTGATCAACAGGCCGTTGAGTTTAGATAACATGGAAGGTAGAAATTCATGATCTGCCTTGCGGTGTACAGTCTCCATTGTTTGCTTTCGGAAACCAAAGAGATTCATTGTCCTTGCTAGTTCTTTATTGTGTATGTGATAATTTGAGACAGTCAAAGTTTTTTTTTATTTTAGTTATAGTTATTTAAGTTT